>NC_082685.1:120931206-121251366 GCF_949987515.2 Delphinus delphis
TCAGGATCTATATCTGTATGATGCCTATAGGTTTTATTATTATATTTTTCTGGTTTAATTTAATTTTTTTTGGCCACACCTTGTCGCATGTGGGATCTTAGTTCCCCGACCAGGGACCGAACCCATGCCCTGTGCATTGGGAGCGCTGAGTCTTAACCACTGGACCTCCAGGGAAGTCCCTGTATGTTGCCTATAGGCTTTAAAAACCCTTTTTAGAAATTCTGAAGAATCCTCATTTGGTTTCTGTCATACCTCCTGTACTTTATTAAGGCTTCTTTGTTTTGGCATCCCTCTTCGCAATCGCGCAAGAATGCAATCTTGATAATGTTCAAGTTTTGGCCTATCCCCAGCATTCATATCCCAATTAGGATCAGCTGTTGGTATAGCTACATTTGCTGCAACTCCTACGGGGTTGCCAGGGGTTTCTGTACGAGGTGGATCTGCGTCTTCCCTAGCTTTATTGAGCACCATTCTACATTCTTCTGAAGTGAGGAGAGTATTTAATAAATTATTAAAATCTGCCCAGGTCGAGTTGTGGGTTGCAAATATCGATGAAAAAATATTTTCCATTCTCTTTGAGTCATCTTTAAAAGCTGGCATATTGTTCTGCTAATTAAATACATCCGAAGTTGAAAAGGAGTGGGACCCAGATCAATCCCACTGGCGGCCCAGTCTCAGCACTCGCACCCGCACTGGGGACTTGCCTTAATGGCTATTGTCCCCCATGAGCTTGGGTAGCTCTCTGGCCATAACGAGTGCCCTGGTGGGTACGAGAGGAGGAGACCATTCCTATTTTTCTGATCCTCAGAGCCTGAGGTGGGTGTGGCAGGGGGATCAGCCTGAGGCTGTGGCTTACTTAGGCGCTGCAATGAAGGAGCAGCAGCACCATTGCATGGGGGGGTGGAGGAGAAGCAGCTGGACTGTTTGAATCAACAGCAAGTCATCCTCCTTTTCATTAAAATCAAGCAAAACAGGTTTCTTTGCCTTCTCTCCTGTTGTACCCTAACCTTACAACTTCTCTGCCCAAATTTATTCCAATACAATAACACAAAAGACTGTACACAAGGTATTTCATCCCATTTTTCTTCCCTTTACAAAATAAATCCAGCTGCAAAAATTGTACTGTAATTTAAGGATCCATTTTCAGGCCATTTTGCTCCAGAATCTAAAGGATATGCAGTGTTAACAAAAAAATACTATCTTTTAATTTTCTATGGATTTGTAACTGAAAGTCACCCAGTTTTGGAGAACGCAGCCGAGAAGGGATGCAAGAGAGAATTGAATTAACATTTCCCATTTTGAAGGGGCTTTGCTTCCAGGTGGTTGAAGCAATGAAATCTCTCTACAGGTCCTTGCTATTGGGCACCAAGAAGCTCAATCCCCTATAGCCCATTCTTATTTTTTTATTTTTATTTTTTTTTAGATGTACGTGGGCCTCTCACTGTTGTGGCCTCTCCCGTTGCGGAGCAACAGGCTCCGGACACGCAGTCTCAGCGGCCGTGGCTCACGGGTCCAGCTGCTCCGCGGCATGTGGGATCCTCCCGGACCGGGGCACGAATCCGTGTCCCCTGCATCGGCAGGCGGACCCCCAACCACTGCGCCACCAGAGAAGCCTTCTTATTTTTTTTTAACACCTTTATTGGAGTATAATTGCTTTACAATGGTGTGTTACTTTCTGCTTTATAACAAAGTGAATCAGCTGCACATACACATATATCCCCATATCTGCTCCCTCTTGCGTCTCCCTCCCACCCTCCCTATCCCACCCCTCTAGGTGGTCACAAAGCACAGAACTGATCTCCCTGTGCTATGCAGCTGCTTCCCACTAGCTAGCTATTTTACATTTGGTAGTGTGTATATGTCTATGCCACTCTCCCACTTCATCCCAGCTTACCCTTCCCCCTCCCTGTGTCCTCAGGACCATTCTCTATGTCTATGTAAGACAATCAGACATAGAGAGGCCAAAGCCTGGGGCCTCTAATCTGAGTATGCAGTACCTTAGCAGATGTAATAATCATTACCCACGGTTTCACTCTCCTATTCTCATGGATATTTAAGTTTACAGAATTTAGCATATACTTGCAATTAGCTACATGAACAGAATTGTTAAGCACTATGAGTAATACAGCAAAACAGCTAGTTGAAAAATAATTTACTTTCTGAAAATAAAGTCACAAAGTTAGTTGTGTACACACACACACAATATTTTCAGTCTCAGTTTTGGAAAACTGGGTCCTACTTGCTTTTGGAGAAAGCCTTATTCTCTATGGTTAAGCCATTCATGGTTAATTGGAATTGGTCGTTCTAACCATCTTTTATAGTGTATATCATGAAAGTTGGAAGCTTGATGCTTTCCTGGTGGCTGCATGAAGCTGATAAGATGGAAAAAGTTTAAGATCTGCCTGTCATGGTTGAACAGCAAGTTGGACCTGGCTGCAAAAGTCGACTCCAGAAGCCTAGCCAGCTGGGACAGGCAAAGCTACTTATTCAGTTTTCAAAGGAAACAGTCATGTTAATTCCAGATATGGTGACCACTGATTTCCTAATAAAGCAGGCTGTGTACAGTACTAGGAAACTCAGATGGTACTCACTACTCAGGACTCAGACTAAAGGGTGACATAGTGGCAAGGGTTAGAAGGATAGGGAAGGGCTTAAGTCTGGGATCATTTGGGTGTAGAAAGCAATACAAAGCCCACTCCATCATAGGCAGGGAACGGGAAGAGATGGTAACATATCCATAATGATTCATGTAGATACCTTAAGTCCAGCTAACAACATGAATACCTAGGGACTAATTAGTCCCAGGGATTATCATCAGAACACTAATAGCTGGAAGAACTCACATTCTTTCAGCACTCCTGCATACTTTTCATATCACACACACACACACACACACACACACAAAAGAGAAAGAGAGAGATTTATTGCAAGGAATTGGCTTATGTAACTGTGGGGGCTATGTAGGCAAGTCTGGAATCCGCAGAGCAGGCCATCAGGAAGGGTAGGCTGGAAACTCTCAGGAAGGAGTTGACATTTCAGTCCCTTGGCAGAATTTCTTCTTGTTTAGGGACCTCAATTCTGTTTTTAGGCCTTTCAACTGATTGGATCAAGTCCACCCAGATTATGGAGTATAATCTCCTTTCCTTAAAGTCAACTGATTGTAGATGTTTATCACATCTGCAAAATATCTTCATAACAACACCTATATTAGTATTTGATTGAAGAACTAAGTATAGCTTAGCCAAGTTGACAAAATTGGACCATCACACCGGTTAAATATCATCGAGTAGCTGTCAAGTATCTGATTTTAGATTTGGAATCTGAGCCTCTGAAAGGTAATGACTGTGGGTTTTTTTGTGTTCTACCATGTCTCCCATAGGGAGACAAATACATTCTAATCATCTATGTGATTAATGTTCCTAAGATCTTAAAGGTGTGGGAGAGACAGAACCAGAGATCTGTCTTGTATCTCAGAGATGTATAAATCTGAAAACAAGTGAGACTGAGCCTTCTGGTGAAGAACTCACTGGGGCCAGCTGTGGAAACTAGGTAGGGCAGAGATGAGGGGAGGTGTCATAATTTCATAAAAAGATGACAGACTTTGGAATCAGACACACTTGGGTTTGAATTATAGCTTTACTACTTTGCAAATGCTGACACCTTAAGCAAATTGCTAGTTTAAAAAAATTCCCTTTATTAAAATTTTTTTAATTGAATATAAAAATTAAAAAATTTATTTTAAAAAGCAGAAAAAAGATAAGACCATTG
Source organism: Delphinus delphis (assembly GCF_949987515.2). Lineage (NCBI taxonomy): Eukaryota > Metazoa > Chordata > Mammalia > Artiodactyla > Delphinidae > Delphinus > Delphinus delphis. Next base: position 120,934,975 of record NC_082685.1, read on the forward strand.
TTAGGGGAGCTAATAAATTAATATGAGAGGGGGCTTCCCTGGTGGCGCAGTGGTTGAGAGTCTGCCTGCTGATGCAGGGGACACGGGTTCGTGCCCCGGTCCAGGAAGATCCCACATGCCGCGGAGCGGCTGGGCCCGTGAGCCATGGCCGCTGAGCCTGCGCGTCCGGAGCCTGTGCTCCGTAGCAGGAGAGGCCACAACAGTGAGAGGCCCACGTACCGCAAAAAAAAAAAAAAATTAATATGAGAAATATTAGGTAGGAATAAGTACTTATGATGAAAAATGATGATGTGCTGTGACTGAAGGGCTACTTTAAATTAAAAAAAACTTAAGACCAGTAAAAAAAAAAAAGTAAGTATGACCCTGTTTATATAAAGATGCATTGATATTTAGGTGTCTGTGGCCTGTCTAGACCCTACTCACTTATAAGAAATATCCCAAATAAAATGAAAAAGTCTTATTTCTTTTATTCCCTAGGTTGTAGAACCAACTATATAGTTTAAAAAGTAATGCCTTTTTTGTCTTACTAAAAATAGATATGTACATATATATGTATGCACACACATGCTTGTGCATATGTGTACACATGTGTACATACGTGTACATGCCATGTTAAACAGAGAAGTGCCTAGTTACTTATCCAGCATCCAGGTAATAAGATGTAATTTTGGGTGACTTTCATTTCATTTTTGTACTTTTCTGAATTGTTTGAATTTTTAAAATAATAGGAATGTAATACTTTCTTGAAAAGAATAAACCTACTTTAAAAATTAAAACTACAACAACACAGCAATACAGTTCTGCTGCATGAACTGACGAATGTGAAGTGCTTGGAACATGTCTGGAATACACAAAATGCTAAATAAGTATTGGCTGTTTTCATTCTGATTGTTACCATGTGGCAGGCCCTGGTCTAAGTATGTTATGGTATTTTTCTCTCTTAACCCTTACAGATACCACACGTACTGAGACACAGACAGGTTATGACAAAGATCACATAGCCTTTAAGTAAGGATATCACATTTTACAGACAAATATCTTTTAATTCCTTTAACATAAATGGCTATTTATAGTCCCTTGGTCCTGTACTTGTGTAAAAACTCATTGCTAAAGATGTTCTTAACTGATACTATAAATATGTAACTGTTTTATATGATTCAAAAGAATGATGTGTAAATTTTCACAAGGTTTCTGGAAGTATCTATTACTTTAAAATAAATGAGCTAGGGACTTCCCTGGTGGCGCAGTGGTTAAGAATCTGCCTGCCTATGCAGGGGACACTGGTTCGAGCCCTGGTCCAGGAAGATCCCACATGCCACGGAGCAACTAAGCCCGTGTGCCACAACTATTGAGCTTGCGCTCTAGAGCCCGTGAGCCACAACTACTGAAGCCCGTGCACCACAACTACCGAAGCGCACACACCTAGAGCGCATGCTTTGCAACAAGAGAAGCCACCACAATGAGAAGCCTGCACACTGCAACGAAGAGTAGCCCCTGCTCACTGCAACTAGAGAAAGCCCGCGCGCAGCAATGAAGAACCAACGCAGCCAAAAATAAATAAAATTTAAAAATAAAATAAATGAGTTAAATAACTCTACATTCTAAGACATACATAATTCTTATAGTAAACAAAAGATTTGTACGTCAATATATGGAATCTAAAAAAAAATAAAATGGTTCTGAAGAAGCTAGGGGTAGGATAGGAATAAAGATGCAGATGTAGAGAATGGACTTGAGGACATGGGGAGGGGGAAGGGTAAGCTGGGATGAAGTGAGAGAGAGGCATGGACATATATACACTACCAAATGTAAAATAGATAGCTAGTGGGGAAGCAGCCGCATAGCACAGGGAGATCAGCTCGGTGCTTTGTGACCACCTAGAGGGGTGGGATAGGGAGGGTGGGAGGGAGGGAGACGCAAGAGGGAGGAAATATGGGGATATGGGGATATGTATAGCTGATTCACTTCGTTATACAGCAGAAACTAACACACCATTGTAAAGCAATTATACTCCAATAAAGATGTTAAAAAAAATTTGTACCCCAAACTTCATAGCAAAATCATTAATGATAGTACCAGTTTGCCCTTGAATAGTAATTTATAGTTTACAAAGCACATTCACATAACTGGCTCATCATGATCTCCGAAAACCATTCAGTGAACTAGGAGGGCAGGGCAGACAATATCTCTGCTTACAGCTGAGGAAGCGGAATCATATATGTGTGCTTCATTCAGTAAGAATGTCTTTGGCCACAAGTAAGAAAAATCCAACTCTAACTAGTTTAAACAATACAGAACTAGATTGGCTTGCTTACTTGGAGACCACGTTGCCCAGAGGTGAGGTGGTCTTTGACATAATCTAGCTGCACTGACTCTAATGTTTTTAACTCTTTTGGTTCTGCCCTTCACCAAGTGTTGGCTTTTTCTTCAGCCTGATAGTTAAATGGCTGCTACAGTTCTGGGTTTCAAATCTATACCAACAATGCCAGAGGAAAAGACCCTTTCTTTCTGTAGCTTTATCCTGAGAACAAGGGAAGTGTCCTCAGATGTCCTTAGCAAACTTCTCCTCACTTTTCATTGGCGCAGGTTAATTTATATGACCATTCCTGAATCAATTATTGGCAAGGGTCTTGGCATAACCCTTAGATGAATCAAGATACCTGGTGAAAATCTGGGCTCTGTTAGGAAGAAAGAAAAGGGGGAATGACAATTCATACTAGTTGAGCTCCACAACCTTGGGGTGAGTAGTCAGGAGTCTAACCAAACTCTTAGATTAAGCCTTGGGGCCAAGAGTACCACTGAGGCTAACATGGCAGGACTCAGGCCCCTCAACTCCCATGCTTTTCATATAACAACCTTAACTGTTTCAGATTTACATTAGATTAGGATGCTCCTTTTGGGCATTTATGGGGGCATCCAAGGGGCATTCTTAAGCAAAAAGTTTGAATGTGGGAATTCCATATGCCTCAGTTTTGCAAGATTGCAGTTGGATGGATTGGCAAAAATTTACTTTGAAAGCTACATTCTGACAAATCTTTCATAAGTATTTTTTTTTTTTTTTTTTTTTTTTTGCGGTATGTGGGCCTCTCACTGTTGTGGCCTCTCCCGTTGCGGAGCACAGGCTCCAGATGCACAGGCTCAGTGGCCATGGCTCACGGGCCTAGCCGCTCCATGGCATGTGGGATCCTCCAGGACCGGGGCACGAACCCGTGTCCCCTGCATCGGCAGGCGGACTCTCAACCACTGTGCCACCAGGGAAGCCCAAGTATTATTTTTTTAATAAAATATTTCAAGCCAATAAACAACAAAGCTTTAAAAAGTCTTATAACATATTTGCATTGGATTTTTAAAGAAAAAAAATTGCAGTTATAGTTGAAGCTCCTTGAATATCTTTCCTACAACCCCTTCTCCTTTCTCCCTCACCAGAGGGAACCACAGTCCTGAATTTGGTGTCCATTTTCATGTGGACGTTTTTATACTTTTACTACTATGTATAGATCCAAGTTATCTATTGTGTTGAATACATATATGTATATGTATATAAAGTTATATATATATATATTACCCCAAACATATTCTTCTGCAGTGGTACTTTTTGCTCAACATTGTTCTTGAATTATATCTATATTGATGTATGTAGCTTAGTTCACTCATCCTAATTGCAGTATAGCCCATCGTTCGAATACACCACAATGCATTATCCACTCTTAGGTCGGCGGGTATTTTGTTGGTTTTCACTGTCTTACTATTCCAAACAAAGATATTGTGAATGCTCTAGAAGACATCTCATGCTACACATGTTGAAGAGTTTGTCTCGTGGTACATATGTGGGAGTGGAATTACTGGATGTGCACATCTTCAACCTTAATAGATATTGTCAGGTTGCTGCCAGTCTGATGGCTGTGAATGGAAGTATAATAATTTCTTTTTTCCATGATATTTCCTATGCATTTGAAACTCTTCAGTTTCTTAAATTTAATCCCATTTTCCATATTGGAAACTTTCTTTCCTTTACAATGGGAAATTGCAGTGGCTATTATGAGTCTCTTCATTTTGATGTATCTTACTTAAGTTAGCCTGTTTTGTCCTTTGAAATGTATTTTGTTGCTTACTGGACATAGAGAAATGACACTGAGAGAAAAGAAGTAAACACACATATATGGACACTTGTTTTCTCTCTAAATTGTTATTTGAGATAGGGTAATTTTTTCTTGATAATTTCTTGCTCACTTAAGTGTATAATGTGATTGAAATTTTTGTATTTTATATGGGGAATGGAATATAGCTCCCTTTCTTCTCACTGGAGAAATTCCAAGATCAGAAGATTTAAGAATAGCCTTGGTAACCAATTAGTCTGATTAGTATTTGGCAACCCTGTCTGGTAGAATACTTGGACTTGCTCTTGGAGTGTGGCGATGACACTACTGAATGATGTCCCTTTAGCATCTTAAAGCATCACTCTAGTTTTATACAGTGTCTACCTAAGAGATTCAGCTGCATTTGGAGACGCTTACAGCAAGCTCCCTGAAGAATTTCCCTGTGTTTGGGGGACGAAGTAATGTCAGTAAATCAAAATTTGCCCCCTATTGGCCTAGGAAATACAAAGGCACCACAATAAACACACATGAGATCATATTTCCATTTTGGTTGAGCACAAGGGGAACATTTAATCCTGAGCAGAATAAGAGAGACAGGAGGGAACAAATGCACACTGACTGTTTTCTCTTGTAGTTTGCTTTGTAAAATCCAGATGGGAAAGGAATAAACATTTATTTCTCTCATTTTCTACACTTACCTTTTAAGCATCTTAGCATCAAAAGAAACACCCAACCTGAAACTGTATTTTCTTTCCTCAAAGAATGCGGTGTAAGTGAGAACGTGTAGGAGAGGGTAGAGGTGCAGTGTGAGCTTTGTGGGCAAAAGAAATATTCAAGATCAAAGTCATGATAAAAATGACAATTTCCGAATACTACTCAGCCATAAAAAGAATGAAATAGGGCTTCCCTGGCGGTGCAGTGGTTGACAGTCCGCCTGCTGATGCAGGGGACACGGGTTCGTGCCCTGGTCCGGGAAGATCCCACATGCTGCGGAGCGGCTAGGCCTGTGAGCCATGGCCGCTGAGCCTGCGCGTCCGGAGCCTGTGCTCCGCAACGGGAGAGGCCACAACAGTGAGAGGCCCGCGTACTGCAAAAAAAAAAAAACAAAAAAAAAAAACACAAAAGAATGAAATAATGCAATTTGCAGCAACATGGATGCAACTAGAGATTATCATACTAAGTGAAGTAAGTCAGAAAGAGAAAGACAAATACCATATGATATCACTTATATGTGGAATCTGAAATATGGCACAAATGAACCAATCTACAAAACAGAAACAGACTCACAGACATAGAGAACAGACTTCTGGTTGACAAGGGGGAGGGGGTGGGGGAGGGATGGACTGGGAATTTTGGGTTAGTAGGTGCAAACTATTACATATAGAATGGATAAACAAGGTCCTACTGTATAGCACAGAGAACTATATCCAATATCCTGAGATAAACTATAATGGAAAAGAACAGGAAAAAGAATGTGTGTGTGTATATATATATATAAAACTGAGTCACTTCGCTGTACAGCAGAAATTAATACAACATTGTAAATCAACTATACTTCACTTTTAAAAAAAAGGATAATTTCTGAGTTTTTTATGTTGATTATAGGTTCCCAGAGGGTTCAGCGACACCATTTTGTCCTTTTACTTATTGATTAGGCTGTTTAGGAATGTTAGAAACTGTTGTCGAGTTTGCCCAATAGCTCCTTTTATGCTTCCTCTAGTCTCAAGATGACAGCTAGATTTTTCTGGCACACACAGTAAAGGTCATCTTTGGTAATGTTCCATTAAAACATGACTACAGGGCTTCCCTGGTGGGGCAGTGGTTAAGAATCCACCTGCCACTTCAGGGGACGTGGGTTTCAGCCCTGGTCTGGGAAGATCCCACATGCCGCAAGATCCCACGTGCCGCGGAGTAACTAAGCCTGTGCGCCACAACTACTGAGCCCGTGCGCCTAGAGCCCATGCTCCGCAACATGAGAAGCCACTGCAATGAGAAGCCCGCGCACCGCAGCTAGAGAATGCCCGCGTGCAGCAACGAAGACCCAATGCTGCCAAAAAGAAAAAAAAGAAAAAAGAAAAAAAAGTCGGGGTCTTCACATGACCTTTGGGGAGAAAAAAAACATGACTACAAAACTTTTAATACATAACAGGTAATAAGGTAGTATTTAGGAGTTCCTTCTAATTCATACCTTTTATTATTAAAGCTTAGCAAGACCTGAAAAAATTTTGGTTTTAGATATTCTCCTATATTATTTTTGAAAAGTAAAACTTTCCCTACTCCTCTTGAATTATAATAATAGTTTGTTAATCAAGCAGGTCCTTGAAACACAATACTTTCTTCTCTTGAATATTAGTGCTCCCCCTTTGATGTCTAAAATTGCCCTGGCCTCTCCGCATTTACCCTCTGATAGACACATTTAAACTTCAGCCTCCACATCAACCACTGTCATTACCATCTCAAATATCATAAACCTCAATGCTCCTTGAGTGACACTTCCACCTCACTCTCTTCTGGCTACTTCCAGCTGACGGATTAGTGACCTTAACCCGGGAGAGTCAGTGTGTTCAGAGTGAGAAGTGTACCTTAGGCACATGATTCATTTTCTAATGTAATGACTTTATTTCTATTACCCCAGAGAAATGCAGCAGGCGTATTGACATTTTGTCTACTGGCACCACAGAAAACAGTATGTTCTTGAACTAACACACCCTACTAACACACACACTACTGGCTGGATTCTGATAGGGCCCTGAGATATTTATTAGGTAGTCAGAGCGACTAATAAGATCTTTGTAGACTTTAACCCAAATACACAGCACCCTTACAACACAGGTTGGTTTTAACTAGGGAAAAGTTAAACTACGGCTTAAAAAGTTTAACCAGGGCTTAGTGATTTTTTTCCCCCTTAATCTGAACTTCAGCGGCTAAGGGTCAACCAGGTAGCAGTCTGGCTTTCCTGGAACAAGTTTGTAACCTTACTTAAAGTTTGGTTGATGAGTTATGCAAGAAGCCAAATCTTTGAGAGCTCTCATGTATTCTGCACAGACATATAAGGAGTTTCCACAATCAGGGGCCCCCCAAAGGAGGAAATGTCCTGGGGTGTATAAAAGCTTGAGAGATGAAGTGTGAGAAATTTCTCTCTTGCCACCTGATCCCAGTTGGAAATTCACTGGCTAACTGTGTCACTGACAGAACAAAACAGAGGATAATAGCCTCTGGCTGAAGATTTTATAATCGAAGCTGAGACAGAGTGGGCCATGTACATGTTTAGAACAGTGACTGCATTGTGAATTACAACAGAGGTCCCACTTATCAGTCACACAAACGTTTAAGACCACAGAAAGGCATCTGATTTGAGACAGGGATGACAAAATGGATCTTTTGGTTTTCCCCACTTTGCCCTGAATACAAAAGGACTGATGATGGCTTTGTTCTGGGATAAAGTCTTACATTCCTTTTGGGACCTACCCAATCATTAATAGAGAAAGAAAATTCCTGTCTGGAATCACTCCTACCATTTTCTAAAAGAAGTAACCTTTAGTCCTCATCACTCAATGGGGAAAGAAAGCAATATAAATGGTGTCACACCAGATATTTTGCTTTGCTGGCTAATCACTTTTCCTCATTTATCTTTTGTGACTGCCTCAACGTTAAACAATTGTAGTAAACAGTATTAAGAAACAGGGCTCTAATTTGACAATATATGTCAACATTTAAAGTGTTTCTACCCATTGAATCAGGAATTACACTTTTAAGAATTTAATAGCTAAATTGACAGATGTGTCCAAAGAGTGAAAACGACATAAAAGTTCATTGACAGGGAATTGATTAAGTAAATTACTGTACATTTACACAAGGAAATGAGGTGTAAGTTGAAAGTCTAGTTCCAGTCCTTGTCACGAACCCTGGAACTCTCAAGTTTTTACAGTCTTTCATTGATCTAATGCTTAATTAGCTGCTACCCTCATATAAGGAGGTTACAAATAATAGACAGTGAGGGATTGAAGAGTTGGGTGCTTTTCCTTTGGCTCTTATTGGTAGTAAACAAACATTAACAACACTGACGGGAGAAGGAAGTAAGGAATCTTGACTAATTCTGGACCTTCTCTAAACAGCTCAATGGTCATCTTAGCCTGTCTTCTAGGATGTACCAATGCCTCTTGGGTATAAAACATCTATCAGGTCAAGAAGAGTCCCACACTCATTCCTCTAACGGCTAGAGGTTTATACCCATTTAATCACAATACATAAAAATGGTTAAAGTGAACATTTTCATCTCTTATTTATGAGTTCTTTAGCCACAGAGTCTAAAAAACTCTTGGAAAACAGACAGAAGAACACCATGCAATCCCACTGTTGACATGCTGAAAAGAGAAAATCAACCATTATGTTAGAAACCTGGTGGCAGGTGGCATGGTAATTATAAAATTTTGTGGCACAAAGTTCTAATTGTACAATGGAGTCAACCAGTGTTGGGGAAAAACAGCAGAAAAGCTTTTTAAACATACCGTTCTTTTATAATTTCTCGATGAATTATGAACTTAATTGCCTTCCTCATAAATTGTGAGCAACTTGAGTTCAAGGTTGTCTGTCATTTTTGTATCCTCAGTACCAGGCACAGCACCTGATACATAATGGGTACTTTATAGTCTTCAAATTGAATTAAAAAACAAAAGTCTGAAAAAAATTAAGACAGTAGTTCTTAAAATTTTCTGATTAATGCTAGGGATCCTTTCCCCAGAAAAGTTGCACTTATCCATGTACACAAAAATTTCAACATAATTTCAGGATAGTCATGGACATCTGTTCTCTTCTTCCTTTCGTAGATCTTCTAGGGAACCAGGGCTTCTACATTAAGAAATTCCGAGGTTTAGAACATAATTACAGAGAGAAGTGGAGGAATCTTTAGAAACACTCCACTCCTTAATTTTTCTTTTACAAAATGCATGTTTCTTCCATCTACTTCACACACAAACTTTTTCAGTATACTAAGGAAAAGAGCCTCTTCTTGTGGAAGGTGTAAAAAGAATCTATGTAGTTTTAGATTCATTTGTAAATTAGGTATTTTGCAGTAGAAAAATGTATCTTTATATCAAAAAGTAATCTTAAAGAAGGTATGTTTATTTAACAAACATTTATGGCCTATTCCCTATGAGCCAAGGACTGTGGAGGACAGGGGATAGAAATAATGACCCAAAGAGATGGCAATGTGGTGGAATGCATGCATAATAAACTGGATATTTGAGTTAGATTTTTGCCTCTGTGTATGTGTGTGATGAAGATAGCAGTGGGTGGAAAGGACAGAGAGCAACTGTAAATTTTCTAAAAGGGAGAAAAAGAACCTTATTCATTCTGTGAGAGCTTTTGGCTTTCTTACAGTCAAATACAGCTCTTAACCTCCCATTCTCAGTTACCAGATTACCCACCAGAAAACTGATAATAATGTCTGGATAAACACTGGCTGATCATGAATGAGGAATAAGGCAATGCTTAAACTACATCCCTATAGTATAAAGGAGCTGCAATCATCTAAATGCCATTTCTAAGGTCCAGCATTGTAAACATTTCTTTCACCTGAGTGATGTTTTTCTGATGATTATTTGTTGCATCTTAAACTTTGGAGGAGACCTCAAAGCTGATCTGGTACGAACATCTACTCAAAGGACGAATTCCCTCTTTAACACTCCTGGCGGCCACAGGCTTTGTTTGAACACTCATTAATAGCAGCGGAATGTATTTGTAATCAACAATAATTATTAGAAACTGCTTCCTCATACTGAGCTAAAGTCTCCTTATATTTTCCAACCATTTCTCTAAAGCTTTGGCGCTTGAAACAGTGAAGAATAACTCTATTCTCTCTTCCATATTCTTCAAGTATTTGAAAACAGTTATCATTTGTATGTCTGAATTCATCTCCAGATTGAATTTCCCTAATTCTTTCATGTATTGCTCTTGAGAAGTGTTTTCTAATCACCCTCCTTTTCCTACTCTTCCAAACATGGTAATACTTGGCCAAAGTCTGATTAAAATGCAACACCTCAATTAGAACACGATATTCTAGCCGTGATTGATCTTAACACATCGGAGTCCAGTGGGACTTTTCTTTTGATCTGGACACATTCTTCCATCAACCCACTTTTACAAGGCTTTAGTTCTCACCTCCTGTCCCCTCCCAAGGTGTGCAGTACTGTGAGCTTATACTAGAACTTAGTCAAATAAAAATTTCGGTTTTTTTTTTTCTTGAGTATACCACTATTAAGTCAGGTTTCCCCTCCTATCACCTTGGCAATGTAATGGGTCCAATTTCATCTTAAATTTGTCTCAGCACTGAAATAGTTTCAAATGTCATCATATGTAATCATTCCAGCTCTGTTATCTGTAAATTTGGTAATACCTTCTATAGGATGCTTTATGTCTTCATACAAAGGACTGGAAATTTCCCTTAGTGCAATGTGAATCATTATTCAGCTCGTTCAGGTTGTTTCAATAGCTGGAAATCCAGCTGGCTAAAGATTATCCTGTCATATCCTTCATCTTAGCCTTAAAGACATCCATCTAGATGTCAAGTGTCTTGTTGGATTCAGTGAACACCATACCTTTAAACCATTCTAAGCCATACAGTGTCTCTGACAACAAATGCTAGTGACATTTTATCATGGCAGTAAAATTTCAGGTGAGCCCCCAAGCTCTATGCAATAAGCAGCTAGAATGGGTTTCAGCTCATATGGGCAGAAACAAGAGAGCCTGGGTCATATTTACCTCTCCCCTTGTACATACATAGTGGACCAGATGCACTGGGCCTATATTTTATCAGGAAAGGGAACTACAAGGTAAATGCAGTGAAATGAAAACTCAAGAATCATTCACTGGAGAGGGGTGTTTGAAGGGTTGCTGTGTTCATTACCCCAATTTTTCAAAAAAAATTTTAACAAGTATCCATTTATATAGCATTATTGTGGGTATGTTGGAAAAGGCTATCTTAACCTAGTACTTAGATTTTATAACCTTTACCCTTTGCCTTGATACAGTTGGTACTAGATAATCACTTAGGTGGATTTGTTCCTAGTGGAAATTTCTCCATTAAAAATAAACTGAAAAAGTAAACTTCGGACATTGACTGCTTTTCAAAGAAAATGAAAGCATGTGTCTTTTTTGCTTTTATTCTCATCAAGTGTTCATAAGAGAAGGCATATTCAATTTTGAAGGGCTATCCAGTTTCAGATGAGAGACATAACTGTAATAATGTTGTGTTGAGGGAAGAAAGAAACCTTGGTCATTGCATCCAGTCAGATGGGACAGGGTTTCTCTTTTAACACTCTTTGGGGATCAGCTAACTATGCCGAAACCCAATTTGGGGGATTAGTATTTTAATTAAATTTTCTCCAAGCATGAAAAATTCTTCTTTTAAATGACAGAAAAGGAAAAAATTAAAAATGGTCATAAACAAACCAGCAGATTCACTGGGGAGGCAGGATCACTATACACCTTAATTCCTACACAAAGGCTAAAGGCAAAATGGTAAAGTAGAAAGTTAAGTCATTCCCTACTAATTAAGGTAAATTCCCTACAAATAAAAAATCATGGTATCAAAAACTTTTAAGAGCTGTTTTCTGCTATTTTTTTTGATTTTGGTCTCTTACACAATGCTGTTTGTCAGGTGTAAAGAGCTACCCTTCATCATAGTAGTTTAGAAAGGCAAGATTTTGGTGTAGATACTCTTCAAGAGAATTTTTAGTTCTTTATCTAGGTAACATGCAACATCTGTACTAGAGGAACAAAATCTATATTAGGTGGCATTACATTAGGACTTTTCTTTCTCTTCTCTGTAGCATCTTAAAATTAAACCTTTAGGAACCAAGCCTACCACACGTAAGATGTTTAAGAACTTGCCCTCAGTGAAATGACAACTGTCCTAAAACCTGAAACAGGCCCAAATCTTCTGGATCATTAAACAAGAAGACTTTATTATGTGTCAGTCCATAAATCTAAAGTGTAGGTTGGTGAATTACAATTTTTATAGTTTTCCACCATTCAGAATACTCACCGACACTCTATGTTCTGATCTAAGAAAAAAAGAAGCAGATGGATGGCCACATTCAAAAAGGCTTTAAAAAATATGTCCTTAGTTTTGAACTATGTTAGAGAATATTTCTTGATGAATATTTGATTTTATTGCTGTTCTTTGGTAGATTTTATTTTTAAAGTTTTTTTACTTTTTTATTGAAGTATAGTTGATTTACAATGTTAATTTCTGCTGTATAGCAAAATGATTGTTATATATATATATATATGCTTTTTTTAATATTCTTTTCCATTATGGTTTATCATAGGATATTGAATATAGTTCTCTATGCTATACAGTAGGACTTTGTTGTTTATCCATTCTATATATAAAAGCTTACATCTGCTAACCCCAACTTCTCACTCTACCCCTCCCCCAACCCCCTCCCCCTTGGCAACCACCAGTCTGTTCTCTATGTCCGTGATTCTGTTTCTGTTTCATAGGTTCATTTATGTCATATTTTAGACTCCACCTATAAGTCATATTATGTGGTATTTGTCTTTGTCTTTCTGACTTACTTCACTTACTATGATAATCTCTAGTTGCATCCATGTTGCTGCAAATGGCATTATTTCGTTCTTTTTTATGGCTGAGTAGTATTCCATTGTATATATGTACCACATCTTCTTTATCCATTCATCTGTTGATGCACATTATGTTCTTCGGTAGATTCTAAATACTGGATGTGAACCCTAAATAAAAAGAACACCACAGCACTTTTGTTTTCTTATGCATTTCAGTTTTAACATTAAAGTATGAAAGAAATGTGAGTTCATTCTCATGGATAATAATGTAATTTTATTGTGTGCAGCCTTTTTCACACCAAGTATTAGTTTTTCCATATGAAATAAGTTAAGATTTAAAATGATAAAGTTATTGTTAAGGAGATGCATTGGGCGATAGAAAAAGCTGAAGAGAGTTTTTGCCTGAAACTGGAAGACAGAACAGTCCGGAAAAAAACAAATGTGAGAAAAGTATCATACATTGCTCAGACCAACCCGCCCCCCCCACCAAAAAAAAAACCCAGCTTCACGGACCTGAGGTGGTGATGCTGAACAAATGTCGGGGAGAGAGGGCCAGGCAATTGTCTCAGAAGGGAGGGTGGGATTTCCTTGATGTTAAGGGTATTTGCTTGACAATAATAATCTGAATTTTCTTCTGTGTCTCTATAGCTCTTGATTTTTCCTGCTGTCTACAGTTTGACTATGCAGCATAATATTTTTTTTTTTATTTAGCACAAAGTCCATTTGGACTAGAGAATGGAAAGGTTCTAATTTTGTTCCTGGCCAGCAAAGTCATACCTCAGGTACACACTGTACAACAATTAGAAGTCCTGTGAAGAATGCATACATTCAAAATTAGTTTTTTTTAATTAAAAAAAAATTATCCTGTTTTGGTTTCTTCGTTGAGTAGACTCCTAGAGGAAAAATAAGTATGTAAGTTTCCTGGTCTGCTGAAGAAATGGAATTTAGGCCCACAGTAAAGAGAATTAAAGTGATCCAAAGGTTCACTTACAATCACCAGACAAAATAAGCCATGGAAGAGCCTCCTTGCCATGGCTGAGCTGAAGCACACATAACACTTGGGGCAGCCGTCCTCAAACACTTCTGTGCAGAACCCACTCCTCTCCTGGAGTTTCTGGACCCTTTATGCTCCATATCAGCTTCAGCTTTCTTCCTGTGGCACTCGGGATAGACCTTGTGACATGTCTACCTGCCACTTCGGGTGAGGGGTAGAGTAAAGGAGGCAAAGTCCCTACCACTTATTAGAAACATGAGAAGAGAAGAATGTCCTTGGACTTGCTTTAGTGTTCTAATTGGCAAATATGCAGAAAGGCTGACACTCTTGTATGCTGAAGTGGAAATGAACCTCTAATCCAAGATCCAAAATTCTCTAATACAAGATATTAAAACCTGCAATATGCATTAAGTAATTTCAGCTAAAACTCATAATTTTCTGGTGTTCTCTGACTGGACGTTAGACAGAAAAGACTAAACCAATTGGAGTAACATTATTCAAGAGTGGCAGAAAGTTAGAAATCATGAGGCCTGAAATACAGATAAATGCATTACTGAGGCATATTCCCCTGGCCCTGAGATACGCAGGCAAAGAGGTGAGTCACACTTTACTGGGAGACAGAGTCAAAGTGGATGCAAGGCTCTGAGGCGATATTTAACAGAGGAACGTGGTGATTCATTTATCAGTTCAGAAATCCCAAGTACAAAACTTCAAGATATAAGAAGGATCAAAGTATATAATGTCTATGATTCAATTTAAAAATTCTTAATTATAATAGTAATCTAGATTACAACAGTAAAAAAATCAAATTACATTCATATGAAACTTTTATAAAATGAAACCAAATCCATTTTTATGAAATTTTATAGTACAATTATTTTCTAATGGGTCTTTTCTTAGGTCACCGTATTTATAATTCCATTTACATCTGTATAATTTTTCAAATCAAAAAACAAAAGGAAGTCAATAGAAATCTACATTTTCATTTGCAAAACTCCCTTCAGTTTCCAGGCCAGTAATACAAGATGATGTCAGCTTGTCCTCCAGACATGGACTGCTCCCAAAGATCCCCAGTTTACAGAGCATGCAGGCCTCTACTCATTAGGAACGCTTTTTGGTTTGGCTCACGTTTCAAGAAATTCTGGAGCATGTCCATGCCGTCCATAGATCCCCCAGGTTTCAGGATTAGGTTTCTGTATTTCATTCCAACCTGATAAAATAAAACACGCCTAATAATTCATGGTTATAGCAATTTCCCAAATCTCTCGATACGAAAGAGAAGAGAAAAAGGGACTTCAGCTTTGTCTGGATGTTCTCCCTCATAGACTGCAGCTCTGCATTATTTATTTACTTCGGTAGCTAAGAGATCTGGAGCTTAGACCTCGGTCTTCCGCACTCCCCTTTATTGCTGTCTTGTCTCCTTAGACTCTCAGCAGCATGTTGACTATGTGAGCAAACAAACGAAAAATAGCCAAATGGAAGACAGAACAGGCTCCTATTTGCCATCCCATCCCAAATGCGATTTCAAAAGGGTTAGTAAAGCAAGTGTTCAATTAGGCTACAAATAGGGGTTCAGTATACTTGGAAACAGTAGCCCAGCTACTGTCAAAATGGCTTCTGCTATATTTTTATGAGGGGCTCATTAAAAAAACCCTTTTTACTTATGGGGTAAGGCAACAGCACATGTCCCGTGGTATAGGGTAGGACATTTCTGTGGGCCCAGCATGGGGAAGGAGGACCTTTGCAAAGTTTTCTTTAGGGACAAGGTCTGGAATTTTAAAACACATCATAGTTCCTCTGCCTTTATTTACACACATACATGAGCAGATAAAGCAAACAACTGTAATTCAGTAGCAGCATTATTCAATATTTTCACTTCCTTTTCACCGTCCTTTTAGGAAAGAAAGGCAAGACAATTCAGTGAAGCCTAATTCTAAATCTACGCATAAAATAGTTCACAGAGTAACACTCAAATTTATATCCATTATATCATTTGAACAGTCATTAATAGTCTCTCCAAGTACATAAATAGCTTGAGAATTTCTGGAGACAAAAGTAATCTCATTTTTGACTTATGACAATGATTCTGCTTGGTACAACCATCAGAGATAAGTCTAGTCAAACTGTTAAAGAAAATAAAATGTTGATGAATGAAATCCACCAAGTTAGATACAAAACTACTTAATGTTTTACAAGGGTCATGAAATCAAAACTTTCCGGGTTATCTTTCAGTTATAAACAGAAATAATCTTCAACTTATTAATGATCTACAGGCGAAGAGCTAACTTCACCGATGGGCCTTCATCAGGAGTAAACAATTAGTCAAAGTTACTTCCTATAAACTCTAGAGAGCACTGTCCAGTACAAATATAATGTGGTCCATATATATCTTTAAATGTTCTAGTAATTGCATTAAAAAAGGGAGGAAAATAGGTAAAATTAATTTTAATAAAATATTTTATTTAAACCAGTATATCTATAATGTTATCATTTCAACATGTATCAATATAGGCTGCTATTGAGATTTATTTTTTATGTCTTCAAAACCTAGTGTGTTTTTTACATTTACAGCACATCTCAATTCAATTCTTCAGTAGCACTGGCCACATTTCAATGGCTCAGTAGCTACATGTGGCTATTATACAGGTCTGGGGCCTAGCGAGTAGCAATCTTGTTGCCTTATTTACAAGCTTTGAGTAAATTTTCTTAAAAAGTGCGGGCCTGTAATCACTGATATTGGACTTCCTGAAAACCCTGGTAATGACAGTTTAGAGCTAGATCTAATTTTGTTTAGGAAGAAAAAAAAAGATGTGTCATTTCTTGCTTGGTCTGCATCAATTAATTACTGTTAGAGTAGCGATCTAGAACCTAAAATGTGAGTGATGGCTATTCTCATCATGGACTTTATTATTCTAAGAAGTAGCAGATCAGAGCTCTTGAGCCGAACACAGCTTACCCCACTTCCCTTTCTTTCAATCCCCAATGTGTCTAAATTTGACCAGTGTTAGATTAGTGGGTGGGGCAAGGAAGGGCAGTTATCTCTGGACAAAGCAGTATAGGAAGAACTTAGAAAATGTGAATTAAATTGATCTGAATGATAAAAACATTTTAAACCACTTATTACGGAAAAATTTTGAATATATACTAATAGTAGAGAGAACAGTATACTGAACCCTCTTGTACCTATCATGTAACCTCAATTATTAATATTTACCTGCAGAAATTCTTAATGCTCAAGATCTGAGAGTCTTTTATTTAGTAAAAAGACATATTTCATTGCACAAATATTATAGGAACAGTAATGAAAATTTAAATAAAGTAAAAAAAATTATCACCAAAATGTGGACATCTGCCAGAATATTCTCATTTTGTACAGAGAACTGTAAATGTTGGTAGTAAAGAAAAGCAAGCGTTAGAGGAGCTGCACGTTGCTGTGAAGAGCCAGCTCATGCCTCCTCTGCCGTACAGTCACTGTGGAGCAGGGCACTGTTTGGTCTCACAATATGTGGCTCAGGGCAGTGCAAGTCCTCCCCTGTTTATAGCTCCAAACAAGTTAATTCAATTTCCTGAATTACAGAGCAATTATCTTTTAATAGTTTCATTTCCTTTGCAATGAAGTTTGGAGAAGAGTTTAAGAGTCATTTTGGTAATCGGATCTTGCTTTTCTTTAAAAAAAAAAAAAGTTAAGCAAATTTGTGTGTTAGGAAGGTACCGGCTTTTCTGGGCGAGAGAACACTGCTTGGGAGACATATGCCACAGGTGGAAGGAGTCTTTGCTGTGAATTGTTCTACTCTGTTTATATAATTAAGGAACTGTAACTGTGAGCAAAGCAGGAAGAGAAGCTCTAAGGCAACCACTACAAGTTTTCATGCTAAAAAAATTGTTCAGGGGGATCTGCATAGCGTAGGAGCTCCTATTAGTTCAGGGAAGGAAAATCAGCATCAGTCACTTCTGTGGTTTTTACTCCTGGAAGGTTAACATGTGTCTTTTGGCAACTGTGCAAGTCCTCTCTAACACTGATGTCTTCTTTCCTTCTTTTCTTTTTCTTTATCTATTTATTTACTTTTAAAACTTTATTTATTTTTGGCTGCGTTGGGTCTTTGTTGCTGCACGCCGGATTTCTCTAGTTGCGGCGAGTGGAGGCTACTCTTCGTTGCGGTGTGCGGGCTTCTCCTTGCGGTGGCTTCTCTTGTTTCGGAGCATGGGCTCAAGGTGTGCAGGCTTCAGTAGTTGTGGCATGTGGGCTCAGTAGCTGTGGCTCACAGGCTCTAGAGCGCAGGCTCAGTAGTTGTGGCGCATGGGCTTAGCTGCTCCGCGGCATGTGGGATCTTCCCAGACCAGGGCTCAAACCTGTGACTCTTGCATTGGCAGGAGGATTCTTAACCACTGCGCCACCACGGAAGTACCTCTTTTTCTTTTTTTAAAAATGTTCAGATGATTGATTGATTGATTGCCATGCCATGCAGCAGTGTGGGGTCTTACTTCCCTGACCAGGGATCGAACCTGTGCCCCCTGCAGTGGAAGCATGGAGTCCTAACCACTGGACTGCCAGGGAATTCCCCAACACTGATTTTTCTAAAGCAGGATCAGGAGTTTTGGAGTCAGGCCCAGGTTTGAATCTCGGCTTCATTCTCAGCTATGTGGCCTTGGGCCTTGGTTTCCTTACCTGTAAAGTGGGAATATGCCTACCTCCCTCAGTGTATGAGGAATTAGAGGAGATGATTTTAGTACCTTGCCTGCTGCCTAGAATCATTCCTGCCATATGCTGGTATTCAATAAACCTGAGTAGTCATCCATCCCTCCTTTCATTTCCCTTCTCCTCACACCGCCCCTAAGTTCAGTCACTTATACACAGTCAGGGAAACAAATGCATTCCTGTTTTCAGCATTTCCTTAAAATTAGTTTTGTCTCCTAATAAAGCTAGAAAAAAAGCACAAGAGATTTCATCTCCACTATTAGTATAAAATAGAATATATAGTTTAGTAGGAATACTAAGAAGAGACAAGGCACTCATTTTATGCAAGAATCTATGCCCTTTATTTGAGGTAATATTTTAAGAGCAATCATAATTATCCGAATGAAGGACACCCATCATCTACCAACAATGAGAACACATAAATTGGGAAACAGATTGGGTCTCCTGCCATCTCTGGCTTCTCTGAAGGAGCACATGCAAGCTCCCACAGCCTTCCAACCCTCCCTTCTTTCTCCTTCCTCTTGTGACAGACTATAGGGAGTGGAGCCAGGTATCTCCTTCGGACGCTGAGTAACAGGCAACAGGGCAGAAAGCATCCGCCCAAGGACAGGTGATGACGATCAGGTATCTCCCAGCCTCACCAGCCCGCTTTTAAAGTGGACTTTGAAACCTTTCCTTCCGCAACTCATCTGTAAACTTTCCAACAGCACATACTTTGTTTTTTTATGAGTGATGGTGGGGAGGTTGAGGGCAGAAAAAGAATACCTTTGACAACAAACAGGAAGGAGGGAGAGAGTGAAAGATTGGTGGTGACGGAAACAAAGAATGGTGGTAGGAATCTTCCCTTGTGTGAAAGAGGTCTTCTGGAAACCTTAAGCGAAGTTTCAATTTGTGAGGATGGAAGAATAAATAACTATGGGGAGGGAGGAGATCAGGACAAAAAAGGAAGGGAAGTCGTGTGTAGTAGGGGGACAGAAGAGTGGAAGCAGTTGGAGCAACTACCAGTTGGGCCCAATAGTAGTTAAATGTTCTGAAGCAGAGGACGAACACCAAGATGAACAAAACAGTTCCTATTACAAGAGCCTTATGATCTAGGAGGTGAGATAAAGAAATAGACAATTAACAAAGCAGATTATTAGAGCTCTAAGAGAAACACAAAGAAGGGCTGTAGGAACACAAAAAGGAAGAAAAACTGCTTCCAGCTGGTTGGGATTCAAGGCTTAGAAGGTCTGGCATTGTAAATATTCAAGAAGTAGGTTGGAAATCAATCCCATTTCCTTCCTTTGTCCCTTAAATCAGGCAAAATTTAATGCTGTTAGAAAAGGTTGAAGTGTAAGAAAAATCAGCTTTGGGGTGGTAGATCGGGGAAGCTGAAGCAGAATTTAATCCATTTGTAAGGACTGTCAGGAGAGGAATTTCATATTCTCTCTTAGCAACATATTATAGCAGGAACTGGTCCTAGGATTCTGTTTGAAGGGTCCTGGAATACTTAGCTTTATAAAACACTTTCTGTCAGGTAATTCTTTTTCTTGTTTAACCAAGATTCTTCCTATGTTTCTGTGTCTGTTATTGCATGTAAGATCTAGCTCCTTCCATATGGCATTGTGGATAGTTACACTTAACTGTCTTGACTTTCTCAGTATTCCTTTCTGCATGTGATACTTGTTTGTATTTCTTCTTCACTGATGGAAAAAAACGAAGCTTAGCAATTACTCTAAATGCAGAAGAGGAGGAACATCATTCTAGCGCAACAATATAATTGCCTTTGAATCCACAATGTCTATTAACTTTTAGGAAATTTTCCCACAATGAAGTTGCCTCATAAAAAGAAATGGCCCAGGCTTCCCTAGTGGTGCAGTGGTTAAGAATCCGCCTACCAGTGCAGGGGACACGGGTTCGAGCCCTGGTCCGGGAAGATCCCACATGTCACCGAGCAACTAAGCCCGTGCGCCACAACTACTGAACCTGCGCTCTAGAGCCCACAAGCCACAACTACGGAAGCCCGTGTGCCACAACTCCTGAAGCCTGCGCTCCTAGAGCCCGTGCTCCACAAGAGAAGCCACCACAGTGAGAAGCCTGCACACCGCAATGAAGAGTAGCCCCCACTTGCTGCAACTAGAGAAAGCCCGCCCGCAGAAACGAAGACCCAATGCAGCCAAAAACAATTAATTAATTAATTAATTTTAAAAAAAGAGAAAAAGGGCTTCCCTGGTGGTGCAGCGGTTGAGAGTCCGTCTGCCAGTGCGGGGGACACAGGTTTGTGTCCCGGTCTGGGAGGATCCCGCGTGCCGCGGAGCGGCTAGGCCCGTGAGCCATGGCCTCTGAGCCTGCGCGTCGGGAGCCTGTGCTGCACAACGGGAGAGGCCACAGCGGTGAGAGGCCCGTGTACCACAAAAATAAATAAATAAATAAATAAATAAATAAATAAATAAATAAAGAGAAAAAAAGAAATGGCCCTAGTTAAAATGCCCTTATTCTTGCAACACTATGATTAGCTGCTAGATTTTGAAACTACATTTGGCAACCTTAAAGGGCTCCTGAAAGAGCTAGAGTTTGCTGGAAAAGTGTTACTCCCAAGCAGCTCCCTTCCATAGTTATTTAAGAGATGAGTTGGAAAAGTAAAAGGTATGTCTGTTGAGACAACTTCTCCATGTTTACTAGAAATGAAGGCTTTAGGTAATATTTAACAAACTGATTAAACAGTCAAGATGTTACACCTATTTACTATGAAGAACATAGAAAATTACAGATAAAACCAGAGGTAGCAAACTTTTAGGCTATTACAGGTAAGTGGCCAGTTCTAACACTTTGATAGAGGCCATCGAAACAATAAAAACGATTGTACTGTAAAATATTCTATTGCTAACATTTGATATTCAGAAGCCTGCAGGTTTGTATTTGACCCTTCCCATTACTGTTTTCCCAGTGAGTAGCACACTTTCTATAGTTCTGCTTGTTAAGATCTGAAATGGTTCTCAACCAGACCCTGGGCTTTGCAGGATGGTAAGAGGTTACAGAGGGAGGGCCTGGAGGTGTTCTTTTGTCGATACTAATGACCATGAACAATAAGGTCAACAATACATCATCTTTCAGCCCTGAGCCTCTCTAGAGCTGGGGACTAAGAATAGCAGGCACTGACTCCTTGAAGGGGCATCCTGCTATCTTCTCAAAATGCTCCAAATATACACTAGGGAGTGTGAGGGACCTTGAGACAACAAAGTCTGCATGATATATTGTGACTGATCTGATTCCCATGACTTCAGATCAAATTCAGTATTTCTTTATACCACAAAAATTCTTTCCCTTCATCACATATACATAGTTGTAATAATGACTGAAGTTTTTTGTAGAACAGGATTGTTATTCCAAAGTGTTAATTTTAAATAAATGGATATTTAAATTGTGTATATTGGGTGTTATTTTAGAGCAAACATTTGTAAAAATAAAAAAAAAAATTAAAACAAAACCAAACAAGCAGTACACTGTAGGAGGGTATAGAATGGCTATTTAAAAAGCTGTTCCTGGGCTTCCCTGGTGGTGCAGTGGTTAAGAATCCACCTGCCATGCAGGAGACACAGGTTCGAGCCCTGGTCCGGGAAGATCCTACATGCCGCAGAGCAACTAAACCTGTGCGCCACAACTACTGAAGCCCGTGTGCCTAGAGCCCGTGCTCTGCAACAAGAGAAGCCACTGCAGTGAGAAGCCTGCACACCACAACGAAGAGTAGCCCCCGCTCGCCACAACTAGAGAAAGCCCCCGTGCAGCAATGAAGACTCAATGCAGCCAAAAATAAATAAATAAATAATTAATTTAAAAAATAAAAAAATAAAAAGCTATTCCCATAACTGCCACTGCAGTGAAGAGCGTGAGGATGGGTGCAATGGGATTCTCCTTGGCCACTGGAGCCAGACTCACTATTGCTGTGACAGCAGGGGAACAAGAAATGACGATATTCCAGAGTACTTAATAGGAAGGAAAAAAGAAGGGATTAAAGCCAGCTTCCTGGCATAAGATGAGTAATAATACATAGTACAGCTGAATTCAGAATTTTAGTAAAACTGAAAACTGTTTTTAACCTCACAAGGCAACAACTCCAAGTTGTAGGGAATCTTGCTTTCTCCACATTCAACCCAGCCCTTTTGTCTGAATTAAGAGTAGCCTGGCTGCCTGCCAAGCTGTGAAGCCTGAGATAAAAGGAGGTACATAGAAGCATAATGGCAGGGATGGCTCCTGCTGGACCTGCAAGTTCCTTGGGATCCACTGGGATCAGTACTTTGGCTGTTACCTTGACAGCGGGAAGAAGAAAGGAGACAGTGGAGGCTCCTGGGGATGTGGTCATGTGAGCGGACCAGGGGCGGTGAAAGAGGTGCTGTAGCAATTACGCCAGGAAGCCTCGCCAACTACTAAGAGTGAGTGGAGGTCATAATTGTACCTCTGCATCTCTGGACCTTGTGTCTCTCTAAACATTGTTTTCTGATTTCTACAATAATTCATGCTCTATGTAAAAATATGAAAAAGCTCCATAAAAAGTACAGAAAAATATTTAATACTCAGAAACTTACCACTCAGAGATAACAATTGACAACATTTTGATGTACTTTTTTTTCCTGAATGTATATTTTAAAATCAAAATTCGCATTCTATGGTGTAAAATATTTTATAACCTGATTTTTTTCATTTTGTATAATAGTTATATTAAACATTCCAGACACAAGAAAAAGCTTATTGAAACCCTTATCCCATGCCCAAGTTCACTCTTCTGTTCAGAGAATGGAAATATCACTTCTGGTTTCGATGATCTGGAAGATTTCATTTGAATAGGGCCTTTATGAATGGTACGATTTTGGAGAGGCACAGACAAGGAAGGCATACGTTTTAGGTGGAAGAAGTACAATGAATAAATTTGTGAAGGAGGAAAGACACAAGGGAACATACAAATTTGGCTGACACACTGCGAGTTCTGGGAAGTGCAGAGGGATTTGTTTGCTAAGCTAAGGGCTGTGACAAAGAGAGGAATACCAAGAAGCATAAAGTAAAACAAAAGGTAGATGAGGGCCTTTGGGAGTTGGCGATTGGATCATCAGTAGTAGGTAACTCTGGAGGGAGGGTAACTTTCCAGTTCAGTTGGTGGAGGCAAAATCCAGGAAACAGAGGTTTGCAGAAACTGTTTCTTACACCAAGAGAGTAGGCTGTGAAAGGAAGAACAACTGAGTAGTAGCACTGAAATTATCAGAGTCAGTGGTAAGTTTTTTTCCTGAGATGGCAAACCAGTAAGTCTTAGTATTATAGACATGTCTCCTGAGACAGGAGGAGAGAAGATAAATATTGAAGTACAGAAAGAGAAAGAAAGATGAAGGTACTCACTGTCAATAATCTTAATGTTCTTAGTAGAGAGGAGAGAGCATCTGCTGAGAGAGAGAGAGAGGGTGGGGACCCCAATAAGGTAAGTAGAGCAGGACTGTGGAGTCACACTGGGGGTCCAGTGCAGGTTCGACAGCATGACTGCAGTGGGGCATTAAGTGGAGCCGCAAGATCTTCCCCAGAAGACTGAATTCCAAGGTCACCATCTCTAAATGAGATGGTAGAGGAATCCAGGGCTGGGCACTGGCTGAAGGTCATGCAGGAGTCAGGGTATTTATGAGAACAAGTTAGTGGTTGATCGTTTTAAATGGGGTGGCCAGGGAATAGAAAGAGACTTACAGGGACCTAACAGCCTGAGTAGGGTGGGACTGAAGATGCAGGGATTGGAAAGGTTAGTCTATAGAATGTAAGTGTCCTGGAGGTGGTGTTTTGGGGGCGAAGGGTTGGGGGAAGGGACGGTGGCCCAAATTACATCAATGTCTTTCAGTGCATATGTGTAAGGTAGTATGCAATAAAGTCTGGAGAACAGATCAGTTGGTTGAAATAAGCACAGAGAACCTGATTTTGATAATTTGTTCTTCTAATTTCTAAATCAAACAGAATGAAAAACACACTGGAAAATCCATCAGCCCTAGAAATAATCTGACAGCTGAGTCTTCAGCAAGAGTGGAGACTGTGAGGGACTGTAACTCAGGAAGGTTTGGCTGGCAGCCACCTGGCAGTCAATTCACTGTACTCAGAAAGGAATGGCTCAGGTTAATGAAGCAGCTTAAATTACTTAAAGGCATTTAGGTTACAAACCATGTAGTAGGCGGCGCATGCCAGTCACAGAAAGAAGGGTGCCTTCCACAGCAAATATATAATGAAAGTGTGTAGAGTATATCAAAACATAGGCAGACCATTTGTATCAGGAAGGAGTTTACCTTTCTTTCCCAACCTCCTATAAAACTAAAACACTGTATGGCACATGTCAAAACTGGCAGCTATAAATGCTCAAATGCATAAACAAAGCTTTGAATTTTAATTATGCAATATATTGGAATGTTAATAAGCAAGAAAATGCAGTAGGGTTTTTCTTTAACTTATAGGATTAATCACTTACACAAAGCAACTTAATGATGTATGATGATGTGAGAAGATGCCAGACTTTCAAGTTAAGATTTGTTATCAGATCTCTTACTCTAAAAGTCTCGGTGTAATAAATATTTTTTTTTACTAGGAGTTAAAGGGGAGGGGGCAACTACAGAAGTAACAAAAGGAGGAAAAAAAATACAATACCTCTGGATTCATTATCCCTTCTTTTTTAAAACAGCTGTAAAACATGTCCATGGAAAATACTTCACTCCAAAGATATCCGTAATATTGGCCATCATATCCCCCCGCCAAATGTCCAAAAGTTGCTGGCATATTTGTGCCTTTAAAGAAAGATACATTTCAATCAGTGTGATGGCAAATGTTAAATAGCAGGGTCTCAGCTAGCTAAGGTTTCCCTATGGGGAGTCCAGCTGTGGGAGGAGATAGTGGTAGGTCCTCACCTCTAGTACTCCCTGGGTTTATGGGTGCCGTTGGCCAAGATGTTTACATACTTCTCTCCTACCACAGCTCCGCCTCAGAGCTGGTTTGGGCCCTAAGCTCTGGAATGCCTAACAATAGTTTCAGAGGCTTTGTCCACACCTATCAGACAACTCGCTCCTTTCTTACCCCTTAGACACATATGTGTCTTACAAATACTCTAATAATATTAAGCCTACTCTTTGTCACACCTATTTATATCTGAAACAGTATCAGTATGGCACTTATTTGAGGTTCATAATTACTGAAAAAGAACTCTTTACGTGAAGAGCTAAAAAGGTCTTACCAATTCCATCTACCTCTAGGGCTACTTTACAAAAGGATTTTGTCCAAGTGGCCTGAGGCACAAAGTTGCTGTTCAGTCTACTAGAAACAGATCACAAAAGGAAGCGAGGAGCCTGGATGAACTCAATGGGCTATTCTGACCTTTAATATGGGTATAAATGTGACTGATTCAATTAAACAACAATTTCTTTGATAGAAAAAACTCACCTTTCCAACTACGTATACACGTACAGCTACATGTTTGCTTAAAATACACAAATATAAATGTAACACAGCATATGTCTGAGCATCTCCCACCCACTCACACAAATCTCATAAATAATACCAGGTTAGAAACTGCTGGTCAAACTGCCTTAACTGACCTCAGAAGCAGAATCAGACACAAGGTAGAAGCTTGCGCCTTTCTCTCAAACTGCCCCTTCTGGCAACATCTTACCGAAACCCTAGGGAAGTCACGGTGCATACAGGGAGGGCAGAGCCAGGCGGTGCTGCCAAACGGGAGTGGCTTTCTCTGCTCTGGGGTGGAGGCCGACTGCTCACGCCTGATCACACTAAAATGCTGCAAAGCTGGCGCCGCCTCCCCGTCAAGCACATTTGGACAGGATAACTCTGAGGACAGAGCATGCTGACCTGAAAGTCATGGTCTGATTTCAGAAATCAGAAGCAAATTATGTTAGGCAACCTGCCTGACAAACTCTACCTTCTCTGGCAGTGTTAGGAGTATACCCTGTGCTTCACAGGAAGAGTGAACTTTTAGTGATCGTATTTACGTACCTGGAGTAGCTGCAACACCTAAAATTTCTGTGCAGTATTTGGCATATTCACTTGCAGCATCCAGCGAAGTGTTCGTATGGAGAGACTGATCAACTTTGCTCAAAACAATCTGGCGTAAGGTCAGGAGACCTAATAACATAAGAATGTTGGACATGTTTTGGAGAAGAGAGAACTACGTGTTCTAACCATACATCATAGATTTCAAAAACTGATTCCTGTAGTACTCATTGCAAAATCGGAGCAAGACATCTCATTCTATTTAAGATTTAAAAGATGTATTTTTTTTTTCTTGGACATAATTTCAGGGTTCAGTATTCCAATATACTTAGCAGTCTTCCCTTCCCATATTAACACTCTGGGGGTACTATCATTACAAAAGACGAAATAAGTTCTATAGAAGAAGATGCAGCAGGCCTCTTGGCTTCTGAGATGGCCCACACTCAGTCTGTGGAGTGTGTTTCTCTCATGGCCGCTCTCACTTTCTGAGACGACCCCATGCTCTGGTGCTGCTCTTGCCTTTTGAGACGGTCCACGTTCTGTCTATGGAATGTGTATCTCTCTAAATAAATCCACTTCTTACCTAAAAAAAAAAAAAAGAAAAAAAGAAAAAAGATGCCACCAATTCTCCATTAAGCAATTCTAGCTTATTTTCTAAAATTATAAGTCATACCTGTGTTGACCAGTCTAGAAGCAACAAGTTTTTCAAGCAGATCATCTGTAATAGGGCTTCCATCTTTATAATGTTTTGACAGTCTTCGGAGGGAATCAGCGTCCCACACCCAATTTTCAAGCATTTGTGATGGCACCTCTACGAAGTCAGTTTCCACATTTGTTCCACTAAATCGTGCAAAGTCGGTCTAAAAAGTAAACATAAAGGTCTTTTTTAAAAAGCACTGAATGAAAACTACATATATGATGAATTATAATTAAGACTCATCAAAACTTAAATCAGAATCAGAGTCAACTGCTTCTTTGAATGGTTAGGATAACCTCAAATTTATATTGCAAATAAAACACAGTAGCCAAGCAGCCTGAAAAATAACCCCCAAATACCCTTTATTAAACTAATATTTCATTCTTTTGAATCACAGAACACACTTGGAACAATCATTAAGAAATCATAACTGAAAAAAAATCAGTCTAAGTTAAAAGAAGCCTTAAGCTTTGAAAGTAAAAATATTTTAAAAGAATTTCCCATTAGAATTCCCTGGCAGTCCAGTTAATAAGACTCTGCGCTTTCACTGCTGAGGGCGCGGGTTCGATCCCTGGTTGGGGAACTAAGATCCCACAAGGCACTCAGGGCGGCCAAAAAGACCCAAAACAAAACAAAACAAAACCCGAAAGGAATTTCCCACTAAAAATGAAGAGATCCAAGAGATCTAAGACAAATCTCTCCCTAGCTCCCCTTTCTATTTGCATATCTTTGTTTACTCAATACATGCCTTTCTGGGGCATTCATCAGTCTATTATTTAACTACTCAAGTTTCCATCTAAATCAGTTAAAGAGTTAAATTACAACATTACAGACAGATGCCCTTTTCATGTGTGTGGTGTTTTGTGTTCTAAACTTTAAATAAGTGTTTCTAAGACAACCGTGTTGTAGAAAGCCAGAGCTGTACCTCTCAGATTGGGTAGAAGATGTTACCTTAAAACAAGAAGCCCCTTCAGTGAGATTTAGCACTATAATAGTTGGCAAGTGAGGTGAGTTAAATGCAGCTATGAGAAAAGAGAAACAACTGATATACTCAGAAGTTAAAGTACCCACTGTAAAAATAAAGGACTTATTCTGAGGGTGTGGGCTAAGCGTTAAAAAAAAGTTTTATTTAAAAAAGGAAAGTTTAGTAAATTGTTGAATCAGATGTTAGAAAGCTCTTGAGCAGAAAGATGGGAATTCACTAGACAGGCTGGTGTTTTTCAACCTTCACACCGTCCAGAGAACTCATGTAAAACTGCCATTGGCAGAGGAATATTTAGCATTTACCCAACTGGGTCAGCAGCAGAATGGGGGTTATTCTGTTATCTTTCCCTGAACCTCTGTCCTGTTTCCCTATTTAGATGCTTCACATCCCAGTCTTCTCTCTCTGACTTCATCATCCCTGGGGCTCTAAATGGAAGAAAGGGAAAGGAAGGCGACTTAACCACTGGAGAAGGCAGCAGACTGGTTGCCAAATCAGAAGCAAATAACCATTCTGTTTTTGGCCCAGGGCAGAGGCACAGATGTCAACGCCACCTCACATTCTGCCTTCCTCTCTTTATGAAAAAAAATGTTTTCCTTGACTTCCTATTATAATTGTGCTGATTCTAGATATGAAGAGCTGCAACTACTGAAGGGCCAAGGGAAACTAAATTCACTAGGCACTGGAATGAGGTAAACTCTGTTTGAGGACAGGTAAATAATTTTTTATCCCCATAAAAAATTCTTACAGGTAAAGAGTCAAGGGCTCCAGAAAACTGAGTATTTTGCCACTTTCTTGTATATAATCTTCTAAAAATAACTACATCCAACATGATAGATAAAATAATTTTATACAATAATTATAATAGCCAACATCTATGGAGACTTTACTGTGTCAGGCATTTTGCTAGGCTCTTTGCATGGATTATCTGATTTAAATTCCAAAACAATTGTATAAAGCACGGTAATCTCCATTTATGAGATAAGGAAATTGAGGTATACTGAGATTAATGGTAGAACTAGGATTTTAAACCAGGTGGTCGGCCTACAGAACCCCAATTTTAACCACAAATGCTATTATACCGCTCTATCTCAGAGAAAAATCAAAGAAAAAAAGGCTAAATTACGATGTGACAAATTGATGAAATCATCTTGGATCTAGTCTTATATCAAACTTGCCTTTATGTGAATAGTAAAAGCGAGGTTTCGGTGTGCTTCCTTAAAAATCTGATTTCCTCTATATACTGGAAGATTTTTCAAAGTTCACACATGAGATTGAGGTGTAAAGGCCAGCCTCTGTAACCGTCTATCCTGGATTTGGGATTCTGTAATACTAACTGCATAACTTTCTAAATATTATAGTTGTAAAATAAGTAAATAAAGACAAAATCACACCATCAACTATCACTGTACAATATTTTGAAAAAAATATAAATTTTGTATATCCTGCTTGTGTGAACATTTTTTGGTTAGTATTTGCTGATGAGAGGGAAAATCAACCCCAAATAACAATAAAATGTATGTGTGTATTTGGTGGTGGCAGTGGTATTTCAGAACCTAGAAAAACATGAACAAATGAATAACTCATGAGTTAAAATTAAATGAGAATTAACACATTTCTGTCACGCAGAGTAGAGAAGAGAGGGCTTATTCTCTCTGAAGCCACCCTGTAGTTGGGGAGAGAGCACAGCACATGAATGAACAGATCAACAATGTCTTCTAAAGAACAAAAGGAAATGTTTGCTAGGAGTAAAAGCTAAAAATAACTCTACTGCTTACTAATTTCCCGAAAGTCCTGCTGTTTCTCCGTGTGCCCTTTGGGCAATACCATTTAAATATTTTTCAAATGAGGAGGACAAAGAACTTACAAAATCCAAAAGCTCAATTTCCAGCAAATAACTAAATTTGAACGTGCTAAGGAACCCACAGTCAGTCACTGTGTACGTCCACAAGGAAACCATGGGCAAGTCTTAGGATCCAGCAGCCTGATGGGGGCCTGATGTGCAAAACAGCCTGGCTGTTGAATTCCATTACTCATTGATGACCAGCCGGCAAATACCACTCCCCAGTTTTCAACTGTATGTTCCAAAGAACCCAAGAAGTACTTTATACAGTTTTCAACACGAATAATTCAATGGTGTTGAATACAGTACCTTATAAGCATTATTGCTGCAGGAAATATTTTGACAATAAAAGCCTAGAAAACAAGGTAAAGTAGATTCCTGTTTAGTTAGAAGTTCTCGAGAGGAAGAAAGTTGTCTAAAACTATGAGACTTTTCTATATTATCTTTTAAAACAGACAGTCGGATGCCTAAAATATACTCCGTTATAGATTTTTACAACAAATGACTTGATGCTACAGAGATTAATTTCTCAATTGATACAACACAGTGAGAGCTGGAGCAAAATTATTAAACTAAAGCTCAAAAAGTTATGCGAGCTTTAAAGACCAAATCCTATATGGGTTATTGTTCTAATTGAGACTGGTTGCTTTTAGCATTTACAACTAAAGTGTTATTTTCATGAAAGCAAATCTCAGCTCAAAGAAAAGGCAGTTGCTGAAGTCAATAAGTGTACTGTGCTGAGGAAAAAGAACAGGGCTCAGGAGAGCGGACCTTGGCTGTCTGAGATGATCCCCTATTGATTTCTTAGCAGTCATTCCATGTCCCCTGTCTGATCTACCCCTAAATCCAGGGATGATGAAGTTTAAGTAACAAGTCATTGGAGAAAAAAAGTGCCACTGTCTCCTAGGCTTTGCTATAAACAGAAGGTTAAAGGTCATACTTTTAACTTCACATATACCTAGCAATCACTGGCAATGAAA
Source organism: Delphinus delphis (assembly GCF_949987515.2). Classification (NCBI taxonomy): domain Eukaryota; kingdom Metazoa; phylum Chordata; class Mammalia; order Artiodactyla; family Delphinidae; genus Delphinus; species Delphinus delphis. Next base: position 120,965,839 of record NC_082685.1, read on the forward strand.
ACAGTAATAAAGAGAACCTGAATAACATTTTGTTAACTTTTACAACAGCCCTATAGTTCCACAGGTCAGTATTACCACCATCATTTAAGACATGTGAAGCAACACATTATCTGCAGAAGATTTTTCTAATCTAATCTTCCACCTTTGCCAATACTCTAAACTGCTCATTCTGTTGAACTCCCTGATGTTCCAGTGGTTAGGACTCTGTGCTCTCACTGCCGAAGGCCCGGGTTCAATCCTTGGTCGGGGATCTCAGACCCCTCAAGCTGTGTGGCTCGGACAAAAAGAAAAAAAAAAGGATACTTTCAAAAATAAATAAATACATAAATAAAGTGCTCATTCTGCTCCAGCTCCAGGAATCAAACTTCTAAGTAGCAGGTAATCATTAAAACAAAACAAAAATACAAATGTGATGTTTTCCAATCACCTTCCACAGATCTTCACCCAAAACCCGTTGAGGGTAAGCATTTGTGAACTCTTTAAAATCTGAAGTGACAGTGCTTTTCCTCATGGCAATCTTTTCCCCCGTCTCAAATTATGACCTGTATGCTACTTATTGATTTCAAAAGAGCTGAGTTATATATAAGCATAGTTACAAGAACACTTCAAACATGTATGGCACTTTATTCTTTCCCAAGTACCTTTCCACACATTATTTAATCTCATCAGCACTCTAGGGAAGCAGATATGAGAACTGTTGTTGTTTCTTATTTTAGGAATAAGAAAAAAGAGGTGGCCCAAGGAGGTCAGAAAACGTGCCAAAAGTCACATAGCCAGGCCTACAAATACACGGATGATTTTTAATCCAGTGCTCTTTTCATAACACTAGGGTGCCTTCCTAACTGATATAGGCTACATTTATTTAAAACAGCATCTAGTCCACAATATTTAAAGCAGACAAGATGCTCTACTAGTCTTTAGATGAAATTAACAGATTATTTGAAATGTGAAGTTTTTCTTTCACTTTAATGAGGCTTTATTGTGGTTCTCATGTGTTGCTTTAAAATAACGATATCTAACAGTCCAAAACTCATTACTGCTCTTAATGCACAACCAACACAGAGACATCACAATGGAGGCTGTTAAGAAGCATTACTCTTCTTTTCTACAGGAAGTTCGAAAGTCCAGCGATTACTGACGCCCAAACCACAATAAAGCCATGAAACACGAACAGATACTAAGGATGCCACTTCCTGACTGCTATCTTCAAAATTATCTACGCTGTAGTGTAAACACAAAAATATGAGTGAAACTCATTCTCTTGAATGATGAGATAGTAGACACCTTGAACTAGTCCATCTACATGTTTGAAAACTGGATGTTCCTGCTGACATATTTAAATATTACTATGACAAGCTCTAGCAAGCTCTTCTGGTCATCAAACTTGCAAACTGCCACAGTGGAGAACTCAAACACTTGGCTGCCATATCTTAAAACCAATCTACTGAATATGTATGGCAAACTTATAAATTCACTATATATTTCTCAGATAAGTCAGAAGTATTACTGAACACAGAAACTATTAAACTCCTTTTTCACTGCCATCTACTTTAGGTCAGTACAAAAGGTTTTGAAATCATTATAAAGCTGCAAATATATGGATCTGCATCTGTTACTTTTAAGACAAAAGCAGTGATCACTGGTTTCAAATACATTACTTTAAAAGATCTTAAAACGTTACAGGACATTTGAAAGGATTAACAGACAAACAAGAGATGGTTCGAAGATTATGTCATTAGGTGATGACCAGATAAGGGACTGTACTAATACACCATTCATCTGTATGACACATTTCGTGTTCAAGAAGGAGGTTAGGCAAATTCTAAGAATTGAATATAATCTACTGTTTCAAGAAAGAGACATCATTCATCATCAGTATATACACTGATTCATGTATATATTCATATGTATAGTTGTCATATATATAATTGTATGTTCATATATATAGCCGATTCATATATATGTGTATATATGAAACATACATATATTTCGTTCATCAGTATATATATTGATCAACAGTAAATATGCTATCAGCAGAATATCAGTATATACATTATCATCAGTATATCAGTATACATACTGATTCATATATATTCATGTGTGTAGTTCAGTCATATATATGTTTGGTCATATATATAATTATACATTCATATATAGTTCATTTATATATATATGTATATACATTTCATTCATGAGTTACAGAGCTTTAAAATGAAATAATACCAGGACAGTTATTTTCCAGTACTAAAATGAGTATTTCAAAGAATCCAAATTAATGTAAGAAATAATGAGAATAACAGAGTTGTAGAGAACTGTATCGTGAACACATGATAAGCATACAATATTAAGGTTATAAGAGGGCTGTGTTTGAAAACAAGAACACGCATCAAAAGCATGGAAAACCGTATCTGAGGATCAGTATTATTTTAATAAATGTGATTAAGACACCAAATTACTTCCTCAGAAATCACTAGCTGATAATCAACATCCCAATAAAGGAGGAATCTGCTCTAACCCAGTTTTTAACTTGGAATTCAGTATGGTCTGGGCTTCAGGGGGTCGGTGTGCCCTTTGAAATTCCAGGTAGAAATCTGACTGTATAAGTGAATGTGCATTTTTCTGGAAGAGGTATCTATAGCTTAAATCATATTTTCATAGGTTCTCAGATCCAAAGAAGTTAAGATCCACTGTTCTAAAAGCAGACTATTGTTTATCTGTGTACAAATACATAACTAAGATCTTAGATAATCTAAGTAAACTAAGTCTGAAATTAAGAAAAATATTTGACTTTCCCAAATTATTCATAAAAACACTTGAGAAAAATGGAACCTAGACTTATCCTAATTAAAGGAAATGTCAGTCATAGAATGAACACTGATGGAAAATAAATATTTCAGGAAACCTATTGCTGTGAAAATAGACTTTAAAATTACCTAAGAAAGAAAATTTAGGTTATTCTGAAAGCTTTATTTTCCTTGGATTAAACAGAGAGTAGAAATGGCTATATCAGTATATTAGGATTTATTTATCTGAATAGATTCATACCAGAGTCCCCTCTGTTTTTTAAAATAAAACATGGAAACACCAGGATGTAAAGATAAAATGTTGAAAGAACTAAATACTTTTTTTTAACAAAAGTGATAGTAGTATTCTGGAAAAGAGTGGGTACATTTTTGGTTATTACAATGATTAGGGGCTGCTCTGGGGGTGGGATGCTGGATGTCCAGGACTGAACTGCACATGTCAAGACAATGAAAAATTGTCCCCTATTCTGCATGTCATTCATATGTCCTGCTGGACATTCATATCAATGAAAAATCTGTAATTAAGTGAGCCTAGAAACTAACTCCATTACACATATTTTTACAAAATTTTTTTTGCACACTTAAAGTTTCCAAGACTCTAACTACTAGAATCAATTGTGTAAATCAAAGTAAGATTACTTTCTATTTGGAAGTGTCCCAAGAGATAGTCACCATTTTGGAAAATCATGTCACTATTGAGGCCTGAATGTTTGTGTCCCACCCCTAAATTCATATGTTGACACCTAACCCCCAATATGATGGTAGGAGGTGGGGCCTTTGGGAGATGATGAAGTCATGAAGGTGAAGTCCTATGGCTGGGATCAGTGCCTTGTAAAAGAGATCCCAGAGAGCTCCTTTCTGCTATGTGAAGACACAGTGAGAGGGTGCTATCTCTGAACCAGAAAGCAGGTCCTCAGCAGACATCAAATCTGCCAGCACCTTGATCTTGGACTTCAGCTCCCAGAACTGTGAGAAATTTCTGTTATTTTTAAGTCACCCAATCTATGGTATTCTGTTATAGCAATCTGAACTAAGACAACTGGCTATACCATTCTTGGACTTGAATGGACAAAACAAACCGCTTAAGTATCAGTCTGCAGTTTTTGCTGCAAGATTAGGGGTCATTCACGTATAATCTGACTACTTCCTTATGTCTTACTACACAGCCATGCCCAGGCATTACAATTTGAAAAACATAAACAAAATGCTTTCTTTTATGCAGTGAGGATATTGCATAGATTAAAAAAAATTATCTGTATAGAAAAAGACCTTTAGGGAAAAACTAGTTAAATCCAAATAAAGTATTGAGTTTAGTTAGGAGTACTGTACCAATGATGTTAGCTTCTTAGTTGTGGCAAATGTACTATAAGATGTTAACAGTAGGGGAAACAGGGTGAGGAGTACTGTCTTTGCAACTTTTCTGTAAATCTAAAACTATTCTGATAAAGAGGTTATTTCTAAAAAGTTCATCTTTAGAGATGCATGGAGATTTCAAATTTGGAAAACTGTCCCTCTACTTCTGTAAATATCAGTTTTTAAACTGTTAGGCTGAACAACTGAACTAGATGTATTCGTATGTCAACAGCGGTTAAATATTGGCATGTTCATATGGTTCATCCTAGAATAGTGTGGGCCTAGTTTACTGGACTATGTTACAAAGTTTAGAATAAATACACTTTTCATTTTTAAAAATAAAGAGAAACTAGTTGCAATCCGCTGCACACACACATTCTCTTTCTTAGTAAATTCTCCCCATGGTTACACCGTGCTATCTGTGATTTTAATTGAAGGCTAGTAAAGGAAGGTGTTACAAAATATTTATTATTAAAAAAGGAGTACAGAGTCTGGATGATTGAAAACCATTGAACTAAACAAAGCATTAATACGCAGAAGAGACAGATTATAGCACAGTTTATCTCTGAAGCTTACACCAAATTCCTATGAGGAAAAGATTTGAAAGGAAAAAACACAGTATTTGTAACCCTTCCTTAACGACAGTTTTCTTTTTTTTTCATAGGGTGGTATTCAATGAAGCTCTTTCATTAGTGGATCAATCTCTGAGTAAAGGTATGTTGTGAAAACATAGTAAGAAAAATTTCGTGTTTTTGCAGAAGGCCTATGAAATTTTTGAACATGTTCAGCTTCTGAGAAAACATGTTAAGAAACATGTTGAGAAACCTGACATTGGTGGAAAAAAAAATCTGGAAAAGCAATTAGTAGGTCTACCATAAAAAAAAAAATCACTCACCTGTGCACAAATCTGATGCATGACGTGACCAAATTCATGGAAGTAAGTCCTCACCTCATCGTGTCTCAGGAGAGAGGGACGACCTGCTAGTGGCTGTGAGAAGTTCACCACGAGGGCAGCCACGGATATCATGCGGCTCCCATCAGGCAGGAGGCAGCCAGGCTGGAGACCAAAGCAGGCTGCGTGGTTATATTTTCCTTCCCTAAGGAACCAGAAGCACAGTTGGTGAGATACAAACACTCTTCTCTAGCAACAACATTGGCATGGCCTCTCTTAGTCATTTAACCATATTTGATAACAGGAGATGCTTTGAAACATTTAATTCACCTTTTACAAAGTGGGTCGATGTTTTGTTGAAATGAAACAACGAAAACTAGACAAACAAAAACCCCACTATCACTTGATATGAGTTATATTTCCAAGGTTTCTTTTGTTGAAATCTTAATATAAGAATTAAGAATATACACCACAAGTAGGGTACAGCTGAATGTCCAATTTATTGTAACAAGCTCTTGCTTTTTGTCTTCAAAGATAGAGTCAATAAACACTAAATAGTGTTGAAGCAAAAGTGAAATAATGGAGTTTGACTTACTAGGTAGTTTTTCCTTAAAGTTAAAATTGATTAAAAAAAACTGATAAAAACTAAAATCCAGACAGTAATATTGTTCTTTTATTCAAGGAGGGAAGAATCAGTACTCATAATTAAATGAGCTCCTTTTATAAGCCAGACAGGCCTTTTTTGAAACAGAATGCTTTTATTTAGCCTTGGAAAAAGCATAAATTATACTATAAAGTCATCTATTCTAGGACAATGTGATACCAGTGATGGTAGCTCTCAAAAGCTATGGGCCATTAGACTTTATTACAGGGATAGGTTTCCTCCTTTTTTCTTTGCTCAGAACATGAACGTACATTCAGGTTTAGTGTGAATTTTTTAGTTTGATGTTTTGATTTGTATATCTTTTTCTGTATTATCTTTTCTTTGCGACTCATAACTTTTTTCCTGCTGAAGTTATTCAGGTAAAATAAAAACAAAAACAAACTAGTCTTTTTACTGCTTCCTATTAAGATGTAGAAAGCTGAAAAGGGCATTGCTCCTATTCTTACAACAACATGCTGGACAATTTGCAAAGCACAACTTTTCTTGAACCCATCGGAAAGTGAAGGTTGAAGGGCAACCAACCTACAATCCATCTAAGACAGATGCCTCCAAGGAGAAAGAGAAAGGAAACAAGCACTTTTTGGGTTTTTGGTTTGTTTGTTTTTAACCTGGGGCAGACACTGCAGACATCAGTAAGAAAATTTTTAACAAATTGATAAAGATTGATGGTGAACCAGCAAAAATAGGGAACCACTAGGAGTTATTAGATAAGGGAAATTTTGCATCCATTTGCAGGGTCTTCTCCTTAGACCTCACTGAGTACACACAAAAAAGACAGGGGCAGGATGAGAGCTCTGGGAAAGAATCAGTGCTGATGCAAGCCTGGTGGAAGGGAGCATTGCCTAGATCCATTTCACCTCTCTCCTAGTGGACACGAGCCTTGAACTTCTCATGGAAAGGCAACAAACCCTGTTGCCCTAAGAGAACTGGTAAAACCCACTGCCGCTGGGGGGATGGTAACACAAAAAAACACTCTACTCCTGAAGGTAGGGCAGGAAAACATCCTGGGCCCAGATCTACAGCTGAGGGTGGGGCAGTATCAGTATATAGGTCTACTCCTCAGACCCAGGGTAAGACTGAACAGAAAAGACCCCCACCCCACCTTTCCAGGCTAATAGGCATCCAGTAATAAACAATAGCAGTCTACTGCAGGGAGAGGAACAAGAGCATGAAAAGAGACCTGCTCTAAGGCACAGCACAAATGAACAACCTCAAACTAAGTGGAACAGACACTGAGAAAAACTCTGGCAAATAAGCTCTCATCCTAAACACATACAGGAATCTGAAGCTTTGGGTTCACTGAGGTTAACCATAGCAATAACAAGGTCCAAACCCAGCTCAACTACTAAATGGAATGAGTTAAAGACTCACATTAAAGGCCTAGCAGAAGCACATATGTGCCCACTGCCAGGTATAAAAACTATTTACCTTAGTCTTTTCTGTCTTATATAAGTGTCTGACTTAAAAAAAAATTATAAGGCACATGGAGACGCAAGGAAAAAAGACACACTGTCAAGAGGCAAAGAGGGCAAGAAAAATAGACTCAGATATGACAAAGATGTTGGAGCTATCAGACAGAATATTTACAATAACTTACATGTTAAATGTTAAAGGTTTTGGAGGAAAATGCACAGTCAGATGGATAATTTTGGGAGAGAGCTGGAAACTATGAGAATAAAATGAAAATGCTAGAAATAAAAAGCACAGTAATGGGGATGAAGAATGCCTTTGATAGTCTCATTGATAGACTTCCCACAGCCATGGGAAGAATCACTGAACCAAAAGATAGGCCAATAGAAATTACCCTAAAACACAAAGATTTTTAAAAGGGTGCCAGAAACAAAAAACAAAACAAAACAAAACAAAGACTCAAGAGCTGCAGGACAATATCAAATGATCTATTATATATATGTAAGTGGAATTTCAGAAGGAGAATAGAGAAAAGGATAGAAGAAATATTTGAAGAATAGCTGAGAATTTTCCAAAATTAGGGAACTCCCTGGTGGTCCTGTGGTTAGGACTCTGAGCTTTCACTGCCGAGGGCCTGGGTTCAATCCCTGATTGGGGAACTAAAAGCCTGCAAGCTGCGTGGTGTGGGCCAAAAAAACCCCCCAAAAACCAAAAGAATAGCTCAGAATTTTCCAAAATTAACAACACTAAACCACAGATCCAACAAGTTCAAAGAACACCAAGGAAGACAAATACAAAGCAAACAACCAATAAAAGAAAAAAGAAGAAATTATCCCATATGCCTAAGTGTATGGAACTGCTGAAAGAGAGAAACAAAGAGAAAATCTTGAAGGCAGTCAGAGGAAAAGAACGCAGTACAGAACACAGTAAGAACACAAAAAGAACACAGTAAGAATTACAGCCAATCTCTTGTCAGAAACTCTGCAAGCCAGAAGACAATGGAATGCCATCTTTAAAGTACTGATAGAAAATACCTGTGAACCCAGAATTCTATAAATAGTAAAAAATACATTTCACAAAAGAAAGTAAAGGAAAGACTTTCTCAAAAAAAACTGGTATATATTACCAACAGACGTGAACTACAAGAGATTTTAAAGGAAGTTCTTCAGGCAGAAGGGATGGGATACCACTCTAAACTTGTAACTACAAAGCAATTAGTGCTGAAAATATAATAAATGAAGATATATTACAATCTATTTTGAATTGCTGTGAATAATAGTTGACTAATCAATAATACTAACAACGCACTGGGTGTTAAGCATATGTGAAAATAACATGTAGGCCAACGATAGCACAAATGATAAGAAATATAATATAACTTGAAGGTAGACTGTGATTGAAGATATTGATATATACTTTAAACCCTTAGGCAATTTTTTAATTTAAAAATATTAAAAGGAGATGTAAATAATAAGCCAGTAGAGACAGTAGAGACAAAAATAAATCATAAAAAAACCTATCAACCCAAAAGAAGTCAGAAAAGTGGGGAAAGTATAGATGGGACAAAAAGTAAGATGGTTATACTAAATGTAAGTTTCCTAAGCATGTCAATTAAAACATTATTAGAGTGGATAAAAAAGCAAGCACCAAGTACAGTGTCTATAAGAAACCCACTCTAAATAAAAAGGCAAAGGTAAAAAGTTAAAGGATGGAAAAAGATACACTGCAAATGCTAATCAGATGAAAGCTGAATGGCTATAGTAATAGCAGACAAACAGAACAAGGAATATTACTAAAGATAATAAGGAACATTATATAACGATAAAGGGGACAGTTCTCTAAGTAGATATAACAGTTCTAAATATGTGTATAACTAAAAGCAGAGCTTCAAAATATACTAAACAATTCAATATCCTGTGACAAATCATAATAGAAACGAGTATAAAAAAGATCGTGTATATATATGTATAACTGAATCACTTTGCTGTACAGCAGAAATTAACACAACATTGTAAATCAACTATACTTCAATTAAAAAAAATACATGAAGCAAAAGCCGACAGAACTGAAAGAAGAAATAGACAAATCACTTAGAGACTTCATTCCTTTCTCAGTAATTAAATGAACAGGCTGAGAGAATATCAGCTCAGATATAGAACACCTGAACAACATTATTGGTCATCTTCACCTAACTGACATTTACAGAACCCTCAACCTAACAACAGAAAACAAATACTCAAGTGCACATGGAACATTCACCAAGACTAATTACATGTTGGCTGTAAATCAAAACAACTTAAAAGAATTCAAAGGATATAAAGTACATTCTCCAATAAGAACAGAACCAAACTAGAAATAACAGAAGGCTAACTGGAAAATATCCAAATATTTGGAAATTAAAAATATACTTCTATAAATATAGTCAACTTCTCTTTGACTAAAGGGCAAAGGCACAGATAAAGACAATGGAGCACAGACATTTTTTTCAACAAATGATGCTGGAACAACTAGGAGTCCACATGCAAAAAAGTGAGTCGAGACACAGACCTTACACCCTTCACAAAAAATAATTCAAAAATGGATCACAGACCTAAATGCAAAATGTAAAACTACAAAATTCCTAGAATATAATGCAGGAGGAAATCTAGATGACCCTGGGTTTGGCAATGACTTTTTAGATGAAACACTGAAGGCACAATCCATGAAAGAAAAAAAATCAATAAGCTGGATTTCATTAAACACTGTCAAGAAATTGATAAGACAAGCCATAGACTGTGAGGAAGTATTTACAAAAGAGACATCTGATAAAAGACTGTTATCCAAATACACGAAGAACTCTTAAAATTCACCAATAAGAAAACAAACAATCAGATTAAAAAATATACCAAAAACCTTAACAGACACCTCCTCAAAGGAGATACAGAGATGGTAGTCAAGTATATGAAAAGTTGTTCCACATCATATGTCATCAGGGAAATGCAAATTAAAACAACAATGAGATACCACTACACACCTATTAGAGTGACCAAAATCCAGAATACTGACAACACCAAATGCTGACAGGGATGTGGAACAATAGAAACTCTCATTCATCACTGGTGGGAATGCAAAAATGGTACATGCACTCTGGAAGACAGTTTGGTAGTTTCTTACAAAACTAAACATACTCTTACCATACAATCTAGCAATTGCACTCCTCGGTATTTACCCAAAGGGACTGGAAATTTATGTCCACACAAAAACCTGCACATGTTTATAACAGCTTTATTCATAATTGCCAAAACTTGGAAGCAACCAAAATGTCCTTTAGTAGATGAATGGGTAAATAAACTGTGGTATATCCAGACAATGGAATATTATTCAGTGCTAAAAAGAAAAGAAATGAGCTATTAAGTCATGAAAAGACATGGAGGAACTTTAAATGCATAATGCTAAATGAAAGAAGCCAATCTGAGAAGGCTACATACTGTATAATTCCATCTGTATGACATTTCAGAAAAGGCAAAACTATGGAGAAAGTAAAAAGATCAGTGGTCGCCAGGGGCTGGGGTGGTGGGGGAAGGGATGAAGAGGCCAAGCACAGGGGATTTTTAGGGCAGTGAAACTACTCTGTATGATACTATAATGGTAGATACACATTATATATGTCTTTTCAAATCCCAAGAAAGTATAACATCAACAGTGAACCCGAATATAATTTGGGTGACAATGATGTGTCAACGTAGGTTATAACAAATGTACCACTCTGGTGGGGGACGTTGATAATGGCAGAAACTGTGCGTGTGCAGGGCAGGGGATATACGGGAAATCTCTTTACTTTAGGGTCAGTTTTGCTGTGAATCTAAAACTGCTCTAAAAGATAAAGTCTGTTTAAAATAAATAAGTAAAAATAAATAAATAACAACAACAACAACAGAAAAGAACTGTGTCAGGCTGAGCTAGGAGTGAGCAGGGACATGGGAAGGGAAGGCAGACAGAGGAGGGGAGAGAAGGGAAGAGAACCCATGGACATGTACACCAGAAACCGTGCACTGAATTTGATAACATTTTCAGCCAGTCCAGCCTCTGGATGTTCAATGGGTCCATCAGTGTTTCTGGAATGATTTCATGTAGTTAGACTGAATTGTTTAAACAGGTAAACAGATCTATAAATATTATTTTACCGGGGAAAACAAACTAATCTGCAAGGTGTTTATCCTGTTATATTTTATACATCTTGGTCCATTATGAAACACCATAAGGACTTTCGATCAATTTAAAAATCAGTGCCATTGAGGGGTTTTTATCTTTCTTTTTAAAAAATAAATTTGATTTATTTAATATCAAAGGTTTCCTTACTCTGAGAGTATGTCTTTTTTACGTTGTGTTTATAAAATGATGGTGATTTTTTTTTTTTTTTTGCGGTACGTGGGCCTCTCACTGTTGTGGCCTCTCCCGTTGCGGAGCACAAGCTCCGGACGCGCAGGCTCAGCGGCCATGGCTCACGGGCCCAGCCGCTCCGCAGCATGTGGGATCTTCCCGGACCGGGACACGAACCCGTGTCCCCTGCATCGGCAGGCAGAGTCTCAACCACTGCGCCACCAGGAAAGCCCAAAATGATGGTGATTTTAAAAGATGCCCTTACCTGGCATTCTTATGTTGGAACCATTAGAGGTTTTTTTCCTGTTGTTTGACAATCTCAGTGTTTGATGAATAAAAATTGATACGTGATTTAAAAAAAGAAGAAACTGGTCTTTCCTAATCTACTACAAATATCCTTTTTATGAGTCAAGTAGACAAAGAAAACAAGAAGCAAGCACGTCAGGAGACAGAAAGTGAATATTAACAAAGGTCACTACCCTCACAAAACATCACTCTCTGGTCCCCATACCTGAGTGCTGGTAGCAATGGCCAGATCTCTGAGCACAAAAGACACCAGTTATATCTTGGCAAAGAAACAGCAGGATGGGGTAGCTAGACTTGCTATCTTTGGCCATGGAAAGAGAATCCGGGGACAGTTATAGGAAGCTCCAATGCTGAAGGAGTTCCCCTGAAAGAATTCTTGGCCTAAAACTGTATCCTGACACTCTTCAATTAAAAATAGACTTATCCAATTTGACATGGGTTTATTTTTAGATCATATCAGAAGTGAAAGTAAGTCCATAAAGCAGTGGGATCAGACAACTCTGCCTCCTGTCTGGTTGACAATAGTTAACCAGCCTCCTTCCTGAAGTCATGCAAAATCAGTAGGTTACGAAGTTGCATGTGCTGCTGATCTAGAGAGATGCTATTGATATAATTTACTCTGGCCTAGTTAGTAAAACTGCAGCAAGCTGGCTTTGTTTTAGAAAGCAGCCTACAGAGAAAGTAATCCAAATCCTTTCATGTCTGATGAAACACTGTGGAGTACATAGTTACTACATGCTACAGACAGTAATAATAATATTTTTAAGTCTTACTACTGATTGAATGCCCAGGCTGGGTGATTAGCATATATAGTCTAATGCACAAAACAAACCTGTAAAGCAAACATCATTCCCATATAATAGAGGTGGATATAGAGACTCATAAAGGTTATGTCACTCAAGCATTCCAACTCAAGTTTGACTGACCGCCAAGATTTTGCTATTCCTTTATACTGTGCTGCCTTTCAGCCAGACTGAAGGGAGTGGACATAGATTTAAGAGTACTGGCAGACAGATCACCTGAATAATAAACATTCTGAAGTCAATTTTAAATTAAGAAATGCAGGGAATTCCCTGGCAGTCCAGTGGTCTGCACTCTGTGCTTCCACTGCCGTGGGCCCAGGTTCAATCCTAGATAATGATGATGATAATGATAATAGTGATGATAATAGCAGCTCACATCTACTAAGCACTTGCTGTGTGCTGGGTAGTCTTCTAAAAGCTTTGCATGTAATTAACCATTTTAGTCCTTACAACGACCTTACAAAGCAGGTATGATTGGTATTCCCATTTCATAGGACTGTAATATAGGTAAGGAAACTGAGGCAGAGAAAAATTAAGTAAGCTGCCTAGTAAGTGATGGAGCCAGACATTCTGGCCTCAGATCCCACATTTTTAATCCCTATACTAGGAATCACATATGAGAATTATGAAAGACAAGAATCTTAATCTGGGTAGGAGTTGAATCCCTAAGGTCCCTTCCAACACGGTGATCCTCAGTACCTTGGATAGAGGTCCAAGTAGAACTGTCCTAATACTTCTCCCGTAGCTTTATCTTTCACAGTGTAAAGTGTAACACTCTTATGCCAAACATGAGCATCTGTCACTTGCTCAAATGAAAGTCCCAACAGCTCCTGGTAGATGTTCAGTAAGCCTTCAGTGACCACTTCAATTGGGAAGTATTCCTTGAGGATCTCTTGGTCTACAGAGTACTTGAGTTCTTCTGTCTGAGTCATGTAGTAATATAGATCCCAGGCATTGATTTTCCCATCGTATTCAAGACCTCTCTCTTCACATTCCTTTTTCTTCAAATTCAAAATAAACTCTCGTTCTGCTTCACCCAAGGGTTTTAATTTCTGGCTTAAATCATCTGTGAGGAGAGGGAAAAGTTGGCAATCCATTGCTCTTGGAAGCAGGCATATTCATACATACCACCAGTATTTTAGCATTGTGCTTCCTCCTTTGTCACACTCAATACAGATACATCAGGAAAAAAGAAGGAAGGAAGGGTGGAAGGAAGGGGAGAGGAAGAGAGGGAGGGAGAGAGGAAAGCAGGCTTTATTATGACAGCACTGCTGTTCTCTTCAGGGTAATTTATTTTATGGCTCCTCACCCTTCTTCTTCTTTTTTTTTTTTTGCACCACCCAAGTCAGGCCACAACTTCCTTACATCATCAACAAAGCTGAAGTTTATCTCAGAGAACTCTGCCTTAAGAACATTATAATTCAGGGAATGAAGCGATAGTGAAACTAAACTCATGTACGTGATTATTCTTCAATGAGGTTAGGCTCCTCAGAGACCTAGGGAAAACAAATCAGGTGTGACCTGAGGTCAGAATTACTGAAAACTGTTCATCGCCTTTGAGAGCCATGGGTTTAGTTAATCACTATCCCATTCCTATGAAGAAGGTCTATTGGGACATGGCAATTCTACTTTTTAGATGGATAATGCAATTTAACACTGTGGTCCGTTTTTGACTATTGCACTGTATTTGGCTAAAGGAGTATGCTTTTATTATGTATTTATTTTCCACAATTTGCTACATATGTAAGATAAAAAGCATTGCTCCTGTAAGGGGCATCCCCATAGTGTGAGGTGAAGGCAGCAGCTTGAGCAGTGCTGTGAAACAAAAAGAGGAAAATCATGGAAGATATAGAGAGATGTAATTCTGATTAGAGAGAAAACTGCTTTTAAAAAATTAAGTTAATGAGGTATTGTTAAGGAAAATTTTCAGTATACACAATCACCACTAAAGGAAACATTCTCACCCAAACTATTAACTCCCCAAGCCAATCTCTTGTATACAATACATCAGAACAGATGGCAATTACTGGTTCACATCTCTGTTGTTTCCGCTCAGCGGAAAATTCATTGAGTAAAGAAACTTGTCTTAGCCCTTTCTATAGTCCAACTGTGTAGCACGCACACTAATACAGGGCAGTTATTTCATAAATGTCTCATGAATGAATAAATGAATTATATAATAATGAATAGCTACTATTTGTACAACACCTGCTACATCTCATATGTGACGTCAGCATATACATTAATAATTCAAGGTGTGGCCACAGAGAACACAGAGGACTAAAGTGCAGGCTGCATGCTGATTTTGACACATTATTAATCATCTCCAACTTTAAGCTAATAAAATTATACACTAGTTGTTAAAGGTGAATAAACTCTGAAAGGGGTCAATGAGAAAGTTAAAAAATAAATCATACTCTGGTAAACTCTGATTAGAGAAGATTAAAACAAAAATTAGTAGTTTTGCAATGGTTATGTTATGCAACCATTTTCACTAAAATGAAAGAGAAAACCAGAGTGACTTGGAATAGTGACACTGAGATTGAGAGGGGTAAGGGTGATAGAGTGTCACTGACTAAATGTCATGGATATAAGCTCTATGGTTTTAAAAAGATTAATGAAAAAGTGATTTTAAATGAATGTGAAGATAGTTATTAGATAACAATTTTGATGCTTATTATTTTATATTCTTTTATGTATTAACAAGTGGCTTCTGGAGTATAAAATATTTTTTTGTTTCTATATGCTCTATTTTCATTTATGTCCTGTCAGCTTATTTCATACAACAGGCTAATCCTCTCTCTGTAGGTCCCTAGACATCTTCTTAGAAATTAATATAAAAATCCCCATCAAGATACAAATAGAATGAAGCAAGGACCATAATAGGAATATAAACAATGAGCAACTCTTAGGGCCAAGCACAGTATCTAACGTATAGTAGGTGACCAATACATTTCTCTTGCATGAATGAAAAGCAGAATGTTCTCAAGGGCACATTAAGTTCTGAGGCTCTCTGTCAAGTTGGTACTTTGCAGCAAAACAGTCACAGAAAAAGAGAAATGGCAATATACAAGGGATTAAGAAAAGAAGACTAACCTAGAAAGGCTGTTACGTGGCCTGTACTCTTCGCAGTGTTCATTTCAAGGACAAAGTCAGCATGTGTGCTATAGCCGAGCAGTTTGGCTACTTTCGCCCGCAGTGGGAGTAGCTGATGCAGGATTATGGTGTTTTCCTGGTAATAGACAACAATAGTAAAAACCAAAATACACAGTAATCAGAGGAGAGAGGGGGAAGATGGCGGAAGGGTAAGACGCGGAGATCACCTTCCTCCCCACAGGTACATCAGAAATACATCTACACGTGGAACAACTCCTACAGAACACCTACTGAAGGCTGGCAGAAGACCTCAGACCTCCCAAGAGGCAAGAAACTCCCCACGTACCTGGGTAGGGCAAAAGAAAAAAAAAAAAAAAAAGAAAAAACAGAGACAAAAGAATAGGGACGTCACCTGCATCAGTGGGAGGGAGCTGTGGAGGAAAGGTTTCCACACACTAGAAGCGCCTTTGCGGGTGGAGACTGCGGGTGGCGGAGGGGGGAAGCTTCGGAGCTGTGGAGGAGAGCGCAGCCACGGGGTGCCGAGGGCAAAGCGGAGAGATTCCCGCACAGAGGATCAGGGCCGACCAGCACTAACCAGCCCGAGAGGCTTGTCTGCTCACCCGCCAGGGCGGGCGGGTCTGGGAAATGAGGCTCGGGCTTCGGTCGGATCACAGGGAGAGGACTGGCGGCATCAACACAGCCTGCAGGGGGTTAGTGCGCCACAGCTACCCGGGAGGGAGTCCAGGGAAACGTCTGGACCTGCCAAAGAGGCAAGAGACTTTTTCTTCCCTCTTTGTTTCCCGGTGCGCGAGGAGAGGGGATTAAGAGCACTGCTTAAAGGAGCTCCAGAGACAGACGCAAGCCGCGGCTAACAGCACGGACCCCAGACACAGGCATGAGACACTAAGGCTGCTGCTGCCACCACCAAGAAGACTGTGTGCGAGCACAGGTCACTCGCCACACCTCCCGTCTGGGGAGCCTGTGCAGCCCGCACTGCCAGGATCCCGGGATCCAGGGACAACTCCCCCGGGAGAATGCACGGCGCGCCTCAGGCTGGTGCAACGTCATGCTGGCCTCTGCCGCCGCAGGCTCGCCCGCACTCCGTACCCCTCCCTCCCCCCAGCCTGAGTGAGCCAGAGCCCCCGAATCAACTGCTCCTTTAACCCCGTCCTGTCTGAGCGAAGAACAGACACACTCCGGCGACCTACACACAGAGGCAGGGCCAATTCCAAAGCTGAACCCCGGGAACTGTGCGAACAAAGAAGAAAAAGGGAAATCTCTCCCAGCAGCCTCAGGAGCAGCGGATTAAAGCTCCACAATCAACTTGATGTACCCTGCATCTGTGGATTACATGAATAGACAACGAATCATCCCAAACTGAGAAGGTGGGCTTCAAGAGCAAGATTTATTATTTTTTCCCCTTTTCCTCTTTTTGTGAGTGTGTATGCTTCTGTGTCAGATTTTGTCTGTATAGCTTTGCTTTCACCATTTGTCCTAGGGTTCTATCTGTCCGATTTTCTTTTGTTTTTTTTACTTAAAAAATTTTTTTTCTTAATAATTATTTTTTTATTTTAATAACTTTATTTTATTTTCTTTTATCCTCTTTCTTTCTTTCTACTTTTTCTCCCTTTTATTCTAAGCCGTGTGGATAAAGGCTCTTGGTGCTGCAGCCAGGAGTCAGTGCTGTGCCTCTGAGGTGGGAGAGCCAACTTCAGGACACTGGTCCACAAGAGACCTCCCAGCACCATGTAATATCAAATGGTGAAAATCTCCCAGAGATCTCCTTCTCAACACCAACACCCAGCTTCACTCAACGACCAGCAAGCTACAGTGATGGACACCCTATGCCTAACACCTAGCAAGACAGGAACACAACCCCACCATTAGCAGAGAGGCTGCCTAAAATCATAATAAGTCCACAGACACACCAAAGCACACCACCAGACGTGGACCTGCCCACCAGAAAGACAAGATCCAGCCTCATCCACCAGAACATAGGCACTAGTCCGCTCCACCAGGAAGCCTACACAACCCACTGAACCAACTTTAGCCACTGGGGACTGACACCAAAAACAACGGGGGGCTTCCCTGGAGGCACAGTGGTTGAGAGTCCATCTGCTGATCCAGGGGACACGGGTTCGTTTCCCGGTCCAGGAAGATCCCACGTGCTGCAGAGTGGCTGGGCCCATGAGCCATGGCTACTGAGCCTGCGTGTCCAGAGCCTGTGCTCCGCAACGGGAGAGGCCACAGCAGTGAGGGGCCCGCATACCGCAAAAAAACCCCCCAAAAACCAAAAACAAAAACGGGAACTACGAACCTGCAGCCTGCAAAAAAGGAGACCCCAAACGCAGTAAGATAGGCAAAATGAGAAGACAGGAAAACACACAGCAGATGAAGGAGCAAGATAAAAACCCACCAGACCTAACAAGTGAAGAGGAAATAGGCAGTGTACCTACCTGAAGAAGAATTCAGAATAATGACAGTAAAGATGATCCCAAATCTTGGAAATAGAATAGACAAAACGCAAGAAACATTTAACAAGGACCTAGAAGAACTAAAGATGAAACAAGCAATGATAAACACAATAAATGAAATTAAAAATACTCTAGAAGGGATCAATAGCAGAATAACTGAGGCAGAAGAACGGATAAATGACTTGGAAGATAAAATAGTGGAAATAACTACTGCAGAGCAGAATAAAGAAAAAAGAATGAAAAGAACTGAGGACAGTCTCAGAGAATTCTGGGACAACAATAAATGCACCAACATTCAAATTATAGGGGTTCCAGAAGAAGAAGAGAAAAAGAAACAGACTGAGAAAATATTTGAAGAGATTACAGTTGAAAACTTCCCTAATATGGGAAAGGAAAAAGTTAATCAAGTCCAGGAAGCACAGAGAGTCCCATACAGGATAAATCCAAGGAGAAACACATCAGGACACATATTAATCAAACTGCGAAAAATTAAATACAAAGAAAACATATTAAAAGCAGCAAGGGAAAAACAACAAATAACACACAAGGGAATCCCCATAAGGTTAACAGCTGATCTTTCAGCAGAAACTCTGCAAGCCAGAAGGGACTGGCAGGACATATTTAAAGTGATGAACGAGAAAAACCTACAACCAAGATCACTATACCCAGCAAGGATCTCTTTCAGATTTGATGGAGAAATTAAAACCTTTACAGACAAGCAAAAGCTGAGAGAGTTCAGCACCACCAAACCAGCTTTACAACAAATGCTAAAGTATCTTCTCTAGGCAAGAAACACAAGAGAAGGAAAAGCCCTAAAATAAAAAACCCAAAACAGTTAAGAAAATGATAACAGGAACATACATATTGATAATTACCTTAAATGTAAATGGACTAAATGCTCCCACCAAAAGACACAGATTGGCTGAATGGATACAAAAACAAGACCCATATATATGCTGTCTACAAGAGACCCACTTCAGACCTAGAGAAATGTACAAACTGAAAGTGAGGGGATGGAAAAAGATATTCCATACAAATGTAAAACAAAAGAAAGCTGAAGTAGCAATTCTCATATCAGACAAAATAGATTTTAAAATAAAGACTATTAGAAGAGACAAAGAAGGACACTACAAAATGATCAAGGGATCGATCCAAGAAGAAGATATAACAATTGTAAATATTTATGCACCCAACATAGGAGCACCTCAAAACATAAGGCAAATACTAACAGCCATAAAAGGGGAAATCGACAGTAATACATTCATAGTAGGGGACTTTAACACCCCACTTTCACCAATGGACATATCAACCAAAATGAAAATAAATAAGGAAACGCAAGCTTTAAATGATACATTAAACAAGATGGACTTAATTGATATTTATAGGACATTCCATCCAAAAACAACAGAATACACATTGTTCTCAAGTGCTCATGGAACATTCTCCAGGATAGATCATATCTTAGGTCACAAATCAAGCCTTGGTAAATTTAAGAAAATTGAAATTGTATCAAGTATCTTTTCCGACCACAACGCTATGAGACTAGATATCAATTACAGGAAAAGATCTGTAAAAAATACAAACACATGGAGGCTAAACAATACACTACTTAATAACCAAGTGATCACTGAAGAAATCGAAGAGGAAATCAAAAAATACCTAGAAACAAATGACAGTGGAGACAAGACAACCCAAAACCTATGGGATGCAGCAAAAGCAGTTCTAAGAGGGAAGTTTATAGCAATACAATCCTACCTTAAGAAACAGGAAACATCTTGAATAAACAACCTAACCTTGCACCTGAAGCAATTAGAGAAAGAAGAACAAAAAAACCCAAAGTTAGCAGCAGGAAAGAAATCATAAAGAGCAGATCAGAAATAAATGAAAAAGAAATGAAGGAAACGATAGCAAAGATCATTAAAACTAAAAGCTGGTTCTTTGAGAAGATAAACAAAATTGATAAACCATTAGCCAGACTCATCAAGAAAAAAAGAGAGAAGACTCAAATCAATAGAATTAGCAATGAAAAAGGAGAAGTAACAACTGACACTGCAGAAATACAAAAGATCATGAGAGATTACTACAAGCAACTCATGGCAATAAAATGGACAACCTGGCAGAAATGGACAAATTCTTAGAAATGCACAACCTGCCAAGACTGAATCAGGAAGAAATGGAAAATATGAACAGACCAATCACAAGCACTGAAATTGAAACTGTGATTAAAAATCTTCCAACAAACAAAAGCCCAGGACCAGATGGCTTCACAGGTGAATTCTATCAAACATTTAGAGAAGAGCTAACTATCCTTCTCAAACTCTTCCAAAATATAGCAGAGGGAGGAACACTCCCAAACTTTTTCTACGAGGCCACTATCACCCTGATACCAAAACCAGACAAGGATGTCACAAAGAAAGAAAAGTACAGGCCAATATCACTGATGAACATAGATGCAAAAATCCTCAACAAAATACTAGCAAACAGAATCCAACAGCACATTAAAAGGATCATACACCATGATCAAGTGGGGTTTATTCCAGGAATGCAAGGATTCTTCAATATACACAAATCAATCAACGTGATACACCATATTAACAAACTGAAGGAGAAAAACCATATGATCATCTCAATAGATGCAGAGAAAGCTTTTGACAAAATTCAACACCCATTTATGATAAAAACCCTGCAGAAAGTAGGCATAGAGGGAACTTTCCTCAACATAATAAAGGCCATATATGACAAACCCACAGCCAACATTGTCCTCAATGGTGAAAAACTGAAAGCATTTCCACTAAGATCAGGAACAAGTCAAGGTTGCCCACTCTCACCACTCTTATTCAACATAGTTCTGGAAGTTTTAGCCACAGCAATCAGAGAAGAAAAGGAAATAAAAGGAATCCAAATGGGAAAAGAAGAAGTAAAGCTGTCACTGTTTGCAGATAACATGATACTATACATAGAGAATCCTAAAGATGCTACCAGAAAACTACTAGAGCTAATCAATGAATTTGGTAAAGTAGCAGGATAGAAAATTAATGCACAGAAATCTGTGGCATTCCTATAAACTAATGATGAAAAATCTGAAAGTGAAATCAAGAAAACACTCCCATTTACCACTGCAACAAAAAGAATAAAATATCTAGGAATAAACCTACCTAAAGAGACAAAAGACCTGTATACAGAAAATTATAAGACACTGATGAAGGAAATTAAGGATGATACAAATAGATGGAGAGATATAGCATGGTCTTGTATTGGAAGAATTAACATTGTGAAAATGACTTTACTACCCAAAGCAATCTACAGATTCAATGCAATCGCTATCAAAATACCACTGGCCTTTTTCACGGGACTAGAACAAAAAATTTCACAATTTGTATGGAAACACAAAAGACCCTGAATAGCCAGAGCAATCTTGAGAACGAAAAACAGAGCTGGAGGAATCAGGCTCCCTGACTTCAGACTATACTACAAAGCTACAGTAATCAAGACAGTATGGTACTGGCAGAAAAACAGAAAGATAGACCAATGGAACAGGATAGAAAGCCCAGAGATAAACCCACGCACATATGGTCACCTTATCTTTGATAAAGGAGGCAGGAATGTACAGTGGAGAAAGGACAACCTCTTCAATAAGTGGTGCTGGGAAAACTGGACAGGTACATGTAATAGTATGAGATTAGATCACTCCCTAACACCATACACAAAAATAAGCTCAAAATGGATTAAAGACCTAAATGTAAGGCCAGAAACTATCAAATTCTTAGAGGAAAACATAGGCAGAACACTCTATGACATAAATCACAGCAAGATCCTTTTTGACCCACCTCCTAGAGAAATGGAAATTAAAACAAAAATAAACAAATGGGACCTAATGAAACTTAAAAGCTTTTGCACAGCAAAGGAAACCATAAACAAGACCAAAAGACAACCCTCAGAATGGTTGAAAATATTTGCAAATGAAGCAACTGACAAAGGATTAATCTCCAAAATTTAAAAGCAGCTCATGCAGCTCAACAACAAAAAAACAAACAACCCAATCCAAAAATGGGCAGAAGATCTAAATAGACATTTCTCCAAAGAACATATACAGACTGCCAACAAACACATGAAAGAATGCTCAACATCATTAATCATTTGAGAAATGCAAATCAAAACTACAATGAGAAATCATCTCACACCAGTCAAAATGGCCATGATCAAAAAATCTAGAAATAATAAATGCTGGAGAGGGTGTGCAGAAAAGGGAACCCTCTTGCACTGCTGGTGGGAATGTGAATTGGTACAGCCACTATGGAGAACAGTATGGAGGTTCCTTAAAAAACTACGAATAGAACTACCATATGACTCAGCAATCCCACTACTGGGCATATACCCTGAGAAAACCATAATTCAAAAACAGTCATGTACCAAAATGTTCATTGCAGCTCTATTTACAATAGCCAGGAGATGGAAACAATCTAAGTGTCCATCATCGGATGAATGGATAAAGATGTGGCACATATATACAATGGAATATTCCTCAGCCATGAAAAGAAACGAAATTGAGCTATTTGTAATGAGGTGGATGGACCTAGAGTCTGTCATACAGAGTGAAGTAAGTCAGAAAGAGAAAGACAAATACCGTATGCTAACACATATATATATGGAATCTAAGAAAAAAAAATGTCATGAAGAACCTAGGGGTAAGACAGGAACAAAGACACAGACCTACTAGAGAATGGACTTGAGGATATGGGGAGGGGGAAGGGTAAGCTGTGACAAAGTGAGAGAGTGGCATGGACATATATACACTACCAAACGTAAAGTAGAGAGCTAGTGGGAAGCAGCCGCATAGCACAGGGAGATGAGCTCGGTGCTCTGTGACCACCTAGAGCGGTGGGTTAGGGAGGGTGGGAGGGAGGGAGACGCAAGAGGAAAGAGATATGGGAACATATGTATATGTATAACTGATTCACTTTGTTATAAAGCAGAAACTAACACACCATTGTAAAGCAATTATACTCCAATAAAGATTAAAAAAAAATCCAAAATAAAGGTTAATACTTAACTGGATCCAAAGCACTAAAAAGAAGAGTTTCTACATTACTTTCAGGTTGGTAAAACTGTCAAATATTTTTAGACCATCTCAACTTATAGTAAATCATTCCATTTCAGTGTTGCAGACTTTTTTCTGGATTCATGATCCAATTTTATTTCTGAAATAACTGACTTTTTAAGTCTCAGGAGATAGCTATGAGGGTCTTAACGAAATTTTAGGTACTGTTAAATTTGAGTAAAAACATATTCTTTTTTTTTTTTAACATCGTTATTGGAGTATAATTGGTTTACAATGGTATGTTAGTTTTTGCTTTATAACAAAGTGAATCAGCTATACATATACATATATCCCCGTATCTCTTTCCTCTTGTATCTCCCTCCGTCCCACCCTCCCTATCCCACCCCTCTAGGTGGTCGCAAAGCACTGAGCTGATCTCCCTGTGCTATGCGGCTGCTTCCCACTAGCTATCAGTTTTGCATTTGGTAGTGTATATACGTCCATGCCACTCTCTCACTTTGTCCCATCTTACCCTTCCCCCTCCCCGTGTCCTCAAGTCCGTTCTTTAGTAGGTCTGCGTCTTTATTCTCGTTCTGCCCCTAAAAACATATTCTTAAGGACTATACTGATTCCACATTTAGTCTCGTCGATACTGCACAAAATATTGGTACTTATAATTTTTCTTTTATTGTGGTAAAATATACATAATACAAAATTTACCACTTTAACTTTGCACCCATAAGTATGGCTATTTAAAAAAAAAGGAAGGACTTCCCTGGTGGCACAGTGGATAAGAATCCGCCTGCCAATGCAGGGGACACGGGTTCGAGCCCTAGTCTGGGAAGATCCCACGTGCCGCAGAGCAACTAAGCCCTTGTGCCACAACTACTAAGCCTGTGCTCTAGAGCCCACGAGCCACAACTACTGAGCCTGCGTGCCACAACTACTGAAGCCTGCACGCTTAGAGCCTGTGCTCCACAACAAGAGAAGCCAGCGCACCGCAACAAAGAGTAGCCCCCGCTCGCCACAAGTAGAGAAAAGCCTACGTGCAGCAATGAAGACCCAATGTAGCCAAAAATAAATAAATAAAATTTTTTAAAAAATAAGAAAAAGAGAAATAATAAATGGTGAGGATGTGGAAAATTTGGAACCTTTATATCTGATGAGAGTGTAAAATGGTACAGCTGCTGTAGAAAACAGTATTATGATTTCTCAAAAAATTAAACATAGAATTACCATATGATCCAGAAGTTCCACTTCTGGGTATACATCCCAAAGAAATGGACGCAGAGACTCAAACAGGTATTTGTATACCCATGTTCACTGCAGCATTATTCATAATAGCTAAATGGTAGAAGCAACCTAAATGTCCAGCAATGGATGAATGGATAAAGAAGATGTGATATATACATACAATGGAATATTATTCAGCCTTAAAAGGGAAAGAAATTTTGACACATGTGAAATTATGGATAAACCTAGAAGACATTATGCTACGTGAAATAAGTCAGTCACAAAAGGACAACTACTATATGGATTCTACTTACATGAGGTTCTTAGATTAGTAAAATTTACAGAGACAGAGAGTAGAATGATGTATGCCAGGGGCTGGGGCTGGGGGGCTGGGGAGTTAGTATTTGATGGGTACAGAGTTTCAGCTGGGAAAGATGAAAAAGCTCTGGAGATGTATGGTGGCGATGGCTGCACGACAATGTGAATACACTTAACGCCACAGAACTCTATGCTTAAAAATGTTCTAGGGATTTTGCTCAAATTATTACAAACATTTTATATATTTTATTTGTATTAAAATGCAAATAATGATATTGCTTTATTGTTTTCTTAACAATAAAGGAAAAAATAATCTCCTAGAGGAAGTAAATAAACATTGAGATCAAAGAAAAACTACTATTAAATCATCCAATTATTTATAGACATGCTTCTAAGGAAGATCACACTCCGAGGTCAGACTACCAGGGTTCAAAATTTGGCTCCACCATTTACTAGTTGTCTAATTATTGGCAAGTCCCTTAATCTTCCTAAGCCTCAGTTTTCTCATCTGCAAGACATAGATAATAAAAGTAGCTACATCATAGGGTGATCATGCAGATTAAGTGAGAATATAAGTAAAATGCATAGAAAAACGCCTGGCACAAGACCAAACACCATATAATTATATTATTATTATTTTAAAACGAGAATGGAAACGTGGATATGAGAAACACATAATACAATTCTCCAAGTTCTAAAGTTAAGTAGTTTGAGTCTTTCAAACTAGTCTTGGCCCCGTTCTTCAGTTTCCCTAGACCTTCTCCCTAGACCGCCAATTTTTTCCTAATATCAATTCCCCCATTCTTCCTTTCAGTAACAGAATTCTCTGAGTTTTTGCTGGACACACAGTCTCCTGACTACCTTTCCCAGCCTTTCTTAAAGCTAGCTGTGGCCATGTGATACACAATGGGACAATGGAATACGAATGAGGTGATAAGTGAAATTTCTGGGTCATCTCTTTATAGATGCTTGTCTTGCTAGCTGTGAACTGAAGATGAGAACAATGACCTTGGATGCCACATACTAAGGACAGCAGAGCTGTCTTCCAGCTCTGGACCCCTCACCTCTGTACTGTTAGTTGCAAGAGAAATAAACCTTAAAAAAAGGTGTAGTAAAACATACCTAACACAAAATATACCATTTTAGCCCATTTTTAAGTGTACAATTCAATGGCACCAATTATAATTTACACTGTTGTGCAACCATTACCACTGTTTCCAAGACTTTTCTAACACCCTAAACAGAAACTTGGTAACCATTAAGCAATAATTCCCCAGTCTCCCAGCCCCTGGTATCCACTAATCCTTTCTGAAGAAAAATAACTTTTAGCTTATTTGAGTCACTGTGCTTTTGGTTGACCTTGCACATTTTATTTAACCTGAAGCCTAATACCCACAGAGACTAACAGTAGGAATAGGGTGCTGCTATAACCAAAATGAAAAATGTACAGGAATGGAAGGTGAGGACACAGATGCTGTCAAGTGGGAAGCTAGTAATCCTCATGATATCATGGATAACATTTGTTAAAATTGTTGCTCGCCATAACTTGGAAGGCAGGCCAGTCACCTACTGAGTCTTAGCTCTAGGGTAACTGTTTGGGAAAACTAATAATGTTGGTGTCTGTTTGTTGGTATTTGTTGCTTTTGGAAAGATTGATTACATGAGAGACAGCTCAAGTGAGCTGTCAGTTTGCAAAGATGGAGGGAAAAGAGTTCTGCTAAGAGAGCTTCTGCCTGTGACCCCTGATGTGGGGCTTCAGGTGACTGGAAAAGGTAATTGCTCTGTTCTCCAGAGACCAGGAGAAAAGACTGCCACTCAGAGTTACTGAACTGTGAAGATTAGTGTGAGGGTGCTGCCTTCTTCCTCAAGCCTACTGTTGCAGGGGGCCCTGAAGCAGACCCCATTAAACTGAAGAACAGCAGGATGGACACCATACAGGAGACTGTATATAAGAAAAGATATGGTGGATTTGAGGACTATGACAAAAAGCGGTTATTTGGGTGTTGTTATTTTAACATGAATCTGATCGGAAGCAAACAGATAAGAAAGCGATTAAGTTTCTGAGGGAATTTTATTACCAAAGATATCATTAAGCCTGGCCTACAAAAGCAACCCCCTGGCTTCAAAACTGGCATCAGCAGGAATCTATACCAGCAGCTGCCCAGGATATATGGTCATGGAGGGTAACGGACAAGAAAGAATTCCCTGCAGGCAAAACCAGGGGCCATGGCATACAATTGCTAAAGGAATTCCTGCTAGAAAGGAGACCCAAGTAAGTCCAACGGGCTATCCCAGGAACTTCACCAGAGCTCAGAATCTTCACAATTCCTGCCAAATTGTTTCTGAAAATTGGTATGGGCTTGCTTTGTTTCCCATTCTTTCCTTTTCCAAATGGGAGTCTTTAGTGTGGTTTTCTGTTCCTATTCTACCACTGGGTACGTGTTGGAGGTGAGCAAGCCAGACAAGTTTTCTAACCTTTCACATGCGGCCAGATCACGAGAAGGTATAACTGGGGAGGACCATGTGCCACTCACAGATCCTGGTCTTTGAGCTAAAGGCAGTAACTGGTTGGGATCTGACATATGGTGAATGGGTTCTATGTGGGGAAAAAAAGGGTGCTCAAGATTACTAGGATAGCCAGAGAGGCAGACTGTGGTGAAGCTGGCTAGTTGACTCTTAGAATTCATTTCTAATTCTTCCTTTTTTTCCTTTTAGTAATAGAATGCCCTCAGCTGAGCAAATGGCTATCAACTGAAGACTATATTTCCCAGTGTCCCTGCAGCTAGATACAGTTATATGATGGAATTTGGGTCAATGGGATGTGAGTAGAGTTGATGGATGTCATTTCCAGGTCTTCTTCTTAAAGATGCTTGCTCTGTGTTTTATTTTCCCTCTTCCCAACAGGCTGGAAAATGGTGACAACTGCCTTAGAAGTCACTTGTTGAGGAGAGAGAGGTATCCCGCCAGCCCTGGACTGTTGACTTGGAAGAAGAATACAACTTTTAGTTTCTTTAATCCATTCTATTTGTATTAGAACAGCTTAGCCTATGGCCATACCAAGCAGGTTGCCAATGAACAAGGAAAAAGGTGTCTTGTAAGTCTGAGGATTTAGGAGGCATAACCTTCACACAAATAGAAATTCACACAGAGGAATCAACCTCTGATTCAACATTGGTAAACAAAGCAAACATTTTTCTTAAAAATTTCCATAAAAACAAACATTTATAGTACCTCTTTGCATCTTGTATTAAAAGCCATTTCCATCTTCCTTCTGGTTTCAGGGATACAACATTTCTTCATGACAGGAAAATAGTGTGGATATTTTAAGGTAATTTTATACTTGTCATCATCTGTCTTTTCCAAACTGTCAATGAAATCATCAGGAAGAGCACCTGCAAAAAAATCATTTTCTCATACTTCAATTTTTCCACTCATTATTGGTTTATTTAGCATTGGCATGGTGCCTTTAAGAAGCTCTAGGAATTTTGTGGAGTAACTGAAATTCAAGTAAAATAATGACAATCCTTATAATATCGCTTTGACGTTATTGTAATGGGGGTGGCAGTTAGCGGACAGGTGGCCTGGGAGACAGTAATTCAAAATATGAACAGGCTTCAGTGCACTTGTATAGATGGCATTTTGATGAAGAACAGGCAAAATTAAGCCAAGAAAAATCCATCACAGAATAAGGAAAGACTAGTTTAAGTTACAATGTAGAGGACATTGCGAGGCAAAAAAAAATTCAAAGCACTGAAGGCTGTTAAACGCTAGCATGAGTTACCAAGAAAGATTATGAAATTTCTTCTGGACTGTCTCTAGAAACAGTATACATTCTTATAGCCTAAAATCTAGATGTGGTTTGGTTGTGTTTTTTTTAGAAGGGGTGGTGGGTTCTGTAGAAGGTACATTTTAAGAAGAATTCTTCTAACTTTGATTTGGCAAACTGTGAGGTGACATTATTTGCCTAAATTACAGATTTAATCTAAAAAACAACAAAACTTTACCAAGTTCAGCCTTGGAAAATTCAAGGAAGGTATCATCCTCATTGAGGTTTTTGTTAAAGTCAATACATAGCTCACTCATTCTTTTCTTCATTGCTTTAATTTCCTGAAACAAAGATACAAATACAGGACCTTAACAATAAAATGAAATTTTCATTTTTATTGCCATCAGTCAAGTAAGTTTCACTTTTATATGAAGACTGGGTTCTGTACCCAACTCTCAGGAAGTACTTTCTTAGAGATGCGCTTGATACCATAGTTTTCTGCAATCTTCTACATTATGTCCCTGAGTATTTGTATGTAATATGTACAAAAAAGCAATCCTGGTGATGTGTTAGAAATTACGCGTAAATTTGTAAGAACTAAATACATTGAGGAGGTATAGTCAAAGCAAAGTCTGGCATATAGCACATACACAATAAGTAGCTTGCTGAGTGAATAAATGAATCTAGTAGGCTGTTAATAATTAACACTTCTAATCTTTCCAAATTCTAAATTTTAATTTAGTAAATCAGTATTGGGTACTGAAGTAAGCCAAGAGCTAAGAACTGAGTAATTACTTCTATGGTTCCTTTGGAAAACAAGATATGTCTTAGTTTTATAGACCGTTTGCAAATAAAAGCAATTTATGGGCCCTAACATTTACATAAAAAGTACTAGGTAGGAAAAAAAGTATTAGTTGGGAGATCAAAGGAAGCAACAGAAAGAACACCACAAGAAAACACATGAGATAATTTATTAACCTGTCCCACTCTTCTAAAAGTGCTAGATAATAAAACTTACATAAACCACACACTTTCTCAAAGTATGCTTCTGACTAGAAGCATCAACATCACCTGGGAACTTGTTAGAAATGCCCTCTTTCTTTAAAAAAAAATAAATTTATTTATTTATTTATTTTTGGCTGCGTTGGGTCTTTGTTGCTGTGTGTGGGCTTTCTCTAGTTGCAGCGAGCGGGGGCTACTCTTCATTGCAGGGTGCTGGCTTCTCATTGCGGTGGCTTCTTCTGTTGCAGAGCACGGGCTCTAGGCATGTGGGCTTCAGTAGTTGTGGCACACGCGCTCAGTAGTTGTGGCACGCGGGCTCCCAGAGCACAGGCTCAGAAGTTGTGGCGCACGGGCTTAGTTGCTCCGCAGCATGTGGGATCTTCCTGGACCAGGGCTCGAACCTGTGTCCCCTGCATTGGCAGGCTGATTCTTAACCACTGCACCACCCAAGTCCAAAAATGCCAATTTTGAGACCCATACCAAACCTGCTGAAACAAACTCTCAGAGGTGGGGCCCTTTATAATCAGAGCTTTAACAAGCCCTCCAGGTAATTCGTATACACAATAAATTTGAGACTTAACACATACTGTGCAGTGTCATTTTTGGACACTCTGGTCGTGTCCCCAGCTCCCTTCCACTTCTCCCCAACTCTACAGCAGCCATGCAATTTAGGTGGGACTGGATCCTATCTGAAGTCCAGGGTGTGACCTCTACACCAATCAGGTAATCCCATCCTCACTGCAGCAGTGACTGGTTCAGGCAACCCAGGCCTGGCATTCCCCTGACTAAAGAAGGATTCAGGATTAGGCATGTGATCCCATCTGGGCCATTAAGACATGAGGGGAGGTCTAATGGAGGCTTCTCTATGTCCTTCTGGATGGTGGGGTTTTTATATTTGCAGCCATTTTAGTAATAAAAGGAAGCCAGCCTTTGGATAACTAACACTGAAGGAGACAGAGTAGAGAAATAGAAAAATCAGGTGGCCAATGACACCACTGAGCATCTGACTCAAACTAACTCCTGAACCCTAACTACCTCTGGATCTTCCGCTTATACAAGCAAATAAAATTCTTCTATTGTTCGGACTGTTTCAACAGGGTTGACTAATATAATGTTCATGAAGGCAAAGCGAGATCAGTCACACTTCTCCCGTAACTAGGATGAAGAAGATACAAGGTGTCTGAAGGGCATTTTGGTGGAGGAAAGGTGCCCACATCTCAGTGGTGCTTTCACATGTATCTACCATGCTTACATCACTTGGTTTGAATTTCTTTCCAACTTATTTCCAGTTCTACTGGCAAGAAGAATAACCTGGAAATAAATCATGGGTTATATATCCTGTCCAGAAGAATGAGTTAATTCTGCAGCTGAGTTTACTTCTGAAACTGAGAGATCTGAATGGTATTAGACAAAGGAGAAAGTCTGAAAAGCTAATCTCTCTGCCTTTAAGGAGCATATATCACTCACAGGGTACTCCATTCCAAAATGCTGGTTTGAAAACTCTCCATCATAGGGATTTTATTACCAGTGCCCTATCTCTTTACGAACAAGGGGTAAGAATACAAATCAACTATTAAGATCTGAACTAGCACTAGAGCAGGGAAAACAAGCCTGGCACACATGAAACAAATAAAACCTTGACAGGATTAAAGAACAATTAAGTTATCAGTTGTTTGTCGTCATCATGAGGTTAATAGGAGTTGTGGAATTTAAAATCGTTGACTACTAAATACGTTGTAAACTGATTTGTATTATGGGTTGTATCCCATATTACAAACACGTGTTTCCCTATTTCCTGTTTTTTGTTGTATTTTGTTTTATTTATTCTTTTGTTTTCTAATAAGAAAAGGAAACAAACTCACATTTTG
The DNA here is from genome assembly GCF_949987515.2 of Delphinus delphis. Lineage (NCBI taxonomy): Eukaryota > Metazoa > Chordata > Mammalia > Artiodactyla > Delphinidae > Delphinus > Delphinus delphis. The sequence goes on from NC_082685.1 coordinate 120,997,225, forward strand.
TACTTGTTCTGGAAGATGGAGCCCATTCCTTTTCCCCATTTTCACTGATTTTTCCAAGTATCGTCTGGCTTCAGGCTTTATCTTTCCCAGATCACACGTTTCCTGAAATTAAAGAATGTGACAACCTCTTTGATTTCTGTTACAACAGTGCATCGGTAAATTATAAACTATGAGGCCACAGCAAAATTTATTCATCATCTCTGGTGGGCTATGAAGTACATAGGTGATTATGAGGCAGGTCTTTTTGAAAACCTATGTTCTTTTATGCTTTAGTGAGCTTCTGCTTATTTAAAACTGAAAAATTAAATAAATAAAAAGCTAACCAGAATTTCCTTGCCTTGCATCAGAATCAAGCATGCCTGTACCACTTGAAAATGTGATAATAGGGAACATTTGCATAATCTCATAAAACATTCTTTATGACTGAGTAGTCCTTTTCACAAAACATATTTCTTATCACAAATCATCTGGATTTAATTTTCTATCGTTTGCTAACCTGGTTCCACTTGAGAGGCAAAAATAGAAATAATGGGCAAATTCTACAAAAATGGAGAGGACTCTTTTGCCAACATACTAAACAAGGACAGCTGGATAGAACCCCAGCAAAAGGCTTACAACACTTCAAAAATGCCTTACTGTCATTTGGTAAGAGAGATCAAGGGACCACATAAAGCTGCATATGGACAAGTATCTGGGGAAAATGAGTTAGCACTGCACAAAGAGGAGGAGAGCTGGACAGTACATGTGAACCTACATGTAGCAACGCAAACAACACTCACTCAAAAGGACGGAGGGCCCTAAAGGAGAGTGGAAAATTCCCTCGGCCACAGCAAGGTAGTAAACATACCAGATTTTTCCAAGTATCTTCAAAATACGTGGCAGAATATACATGGCACATCTGGGTGGCTGGTTAGTTTGTGGTCCCGGGGAGGAAAGGGGCTCCAGACAGATTCAACAGGTGCAAAGGATTCAGTGTGGTTGAGAGCCAACGAGGGACTTCTCTCTCTAGAGCCTTAGAGCCCTCTCAGCCTCAGAGACCTACTCTGGTTGCACTCTCTCCGTGAAAGACTTGGGCTGTTCACCCCAAGCTTTATATTTTCCCACCTAATCAGATCTTTAAAAGGACTGTGCTTAGCTTTAGAGTCTGCATTTTAGACTGCTGGTAAAAGGCTCTTGCTGCAATAGGTCTGTCATTTTTTATATTTTGTTGCAGCAGGTAAACGGAGTTGTATTTTAACTGAGGGTCCTACTTAATACAACAATCTGTATCTCACTTTACCTGCCAATAAATAATTTTGTCATAGTACTAAAGCACTTGTTATGCATATATTACTCACAGTTTCCTCTGAGTTTATTCTCAGTGGGGGCAGAGAACTGTTAGACCCCTTTTTCCATAATAACCCCTTCTTCCATAATAACCCCTTCTGTGCCCTTGGAGAATTTCTGAGCACGCTGGCATGAGTGGAGTGGGAACCCTCCCTAGCTGGTATTGGCACATACTGGGATCCCGGCAGCAGGTGCCTGCAATGGCAAGAAACCCAGAATGGCTAGGGAGATAGCTGGGCTGTGGGCTGATTCCCTCAGAGACGGCCAGCAGTTCAAATCACAGTGTTCATGTGGATGTGATTAACGTGGGTTGACTGAGGCTGGCTTTAACAGCACCAGGAAGTCTGTTCTGAGATATGGGGCATGGCAACAGGAGTCCCTAGACAGGATGATACTCCAGGTTGTAAGATTGGGGAGAATCTAGGCAGTAGCTATATGCAGTGGAAGAGAGGAAAAAAAAATCACTGGTGAGCAGGGCCCGGCAAGGGTTGGGTACACTGTGAGGACCCAAGTGATCAGGTTGAGGTCCAGAGCAGGGGACCTTCCCACCTGGGCAGTGGGCCAAGGCAGAAGCAAGGCACACAGCTGGAGAGCAGCATGGGTTTTTGGGTTCCTGGCATTCACCTGGTCACATGTGGCCCTGAGCTTAGGACAGAGGCTCATCATAAGCCTCACCAGCTGATGTAAGCAGAATTCTTACTCTACTCCGATGCTTGATCAGGATGGGCTCTCATACTCAGTGGGCCTGGACTTGCCATATCTGGGAGTAGCAGGGCTGCTACTTCAGAAAGCCTGAAAGTGTACTCGGCACAGTAAACTCACAACTCTTGGTCTAAATTAGGTAAAACTACCTATCTCCCCAAATAGGTAATCCAAGTGTAAACAGGTAGAAGGATGTTCTGAGAAAAATCAGCTCTGAATTAGGTCTAATTAAATATGAACAAATTACCTGTACTGAAATATTCGACTTACCACAAAAATGACACTTAGCAAAAATCTGATTCAATTATATCCAGACACCCTTTGCCAGTCAGTCTCTGAGGTCTTGGGAAATCTCCGGAGGGCTCTGGTAGGAGTAAAGCATGTCTAAAATGTGCTTCTAAAGCACATTCCTGTGCCAAAGCTGATCATAATAATATTCTCCCTTATAATCTCCAGGCAAGGTCAGAATTCCTGCCCAAGGATTTTCTAAGAGGGAATCAGCCAACACTTCTACACTGCTCTGCCGCAGTTGCATCTTCCTTCCTGAAAAAGAATTTAATCCCCTTGAATCTGAACCAGGTCTCATGCCTCTTTGGGGGAGTAGGGAGCTAAAGTTCTCTGAAGTAATTTTCAAATTTATATAATCTGACAGCAGGGGATCTTATTTTAAACTCTGTGATGACAAGATTTAGTTTTCCCCATCTTCCTCCTGTAACTAAGAACTTTTATATAAAAGTGTGAGTGCATACACACACACGTTCTTACATGTATGTTTATATACTAATTTCACAGACAAGAAAACTGAGGTTAAATGATTTCTCCAATATCACACAGCTGTTTAGTGGTAAAAATGGGGATAGAAATAAATTCTTTTATATTTGCAGTGTCTTTCCCTTTTTTTCGTTTTGTTTTGTTTTTTCAATCACATTTGCTGTCAGGTTTCTTTCTTTCTTTTTTTTTTTTTTTTGCTATCAGGTTTCTATCCTACTACTGTGAAGAGGATGTTCTTAGGCAGCTGCCTACACTCTGGACAGGAGGGCTGCAGAAAGGCCTCTTGCTGACTCCTAACTCAATACCCTATCATGAGTCTCTGCTTTTGAGTGGGCCACAGGCAGAGTGAGGACACGGAGAGGGGTACCGCACTGCATGAAGACACATTTTAACTGAGACTAGTTCTGTTCCATTCAACAACCATTTACTGAGCTCCAATTTACGTCAGGCACTAGGAAAACAAAGATGAATATCCTTGAGGCTCTTTAAATCACATGAAGGGAAAAAAAGATATATCAGCAAATAATGTTAATATCATGTAGTGAGTGAAAAGAGAGTAAGTATTGTACTTGAGAAGCACAAAAGAGGGACAACTGGCTAACAGGGAAACTAAGGCAAGGTAGTTGATGCTTTATATAGGATCCCTTGGCTTTTAAGAGCCTGACAAAGGTACAAGGTTCAGTAGTATTATGACCAACGACTAGACTTACGCATTTCAAAATCAAGAAGGCATGGTAAGTAGAGGGAATTACCACTGCTATGTTGAAATTTGGACACAGCTTTTCCTCTTCAAAAAAAATTTTTGTTTTCTCTCTTTTTTTTTTTTTTAAACCGTGGTTTTAAGGCACTGATTCTTCCACAGCTGGTCGATCACATGCTTAAAAGCATCTATACTTAATCCTGTGACCTATTCATTTACACTGTAACATTAAAACTTTTCTGTTTAAATTACTAATTGGCTAAGACGAACTGGCAAAGACCAAGTTCCACAGCTCTGAAAAAAATATAAATAATATTACAATAGGTAATTGTAGTTCTCAATTTAGCTTGTATAATTCACTCAATTTCACTAAAGAATCCCTTTCCTGTACTTACTACTCAGTAGGCCACTGGAATAAAATATTACAGGCCTGGATTGTTTCAACATGGAGACATGGTACATTTTTTTCTCACCAGTGTGGCTTTTTTGATCTTTGCAGGCTTTTTAGCCAATGATCGAGAAGCCTTTGTCAGCCCAGGGAAACACCAAGACTTGAGTCCATACTGCTGGCTTTTGATACCTGGACATGTTTTAGCTAAAGGGATGAGGACATCCTTGTTTTTCACTTTTTTTTTCTTCTGGAAAATTCAGAATTAATTTTAGAATTAAGGATACATTAAATGTTATATGTTTTTGTAATATTTGAAATCTACAAATGACTATAACTACATATATATGTTTTGAAAACAAATTAAATCCACCCTTATACTTATGAAATACAATATTAAAACACTATTGCCTTTATCTATGTAACAGGTAACCACTCTCTTGAATTTTGTGTTACACATTTTCTTCCAGTATTACCACTTACGTATACATTGTTTAGTTTTGCTCCTTTTTGGCCTTTTTATTATTTTTTTATTTTTATTAGTACAAACCTTTTATTTTTAAATGATATCATGTTGTATGCAGTGTTCTGCAATTTCTTTTTTCTTTCGTTGTTCCTAAGATTCAGCCATGCTGTTGCATGTTGCTGTAGTTTATTTCCTTCACTGCTATAAAACATCCCATTGTAAATCTACTACAATTTATTGCTCCATTTTCCTGTTGATGGAAATCTGAGTTGTTTCAGTGTCTTGCTATTATACATAATGTTGTTACGAATACATGTCCCATGTCACCTGTGAACAAATGCAAACCTATTTCTAGGTAAATGCTGAGGTGGGGGTGGGGAGGGTATGCTAAGTTATGGAGAATGTAAGATCCAACTTCATAATATTAGATTTTTCTCCGAATTAGTTATTACTATTATTTAAAAAATAATTTTACACCTTTACTAGCAGTGCACAAATATTCCCATTGATTCACATCCACACAGATACTTGGCATTGTCAGACTTGTTCATTTTTGCCAATCTGGTGAGTGAAAAATGGTATCTTATTGCAGTCTTTATTTGAACTTCCCTGACTTAATGAGGTTAAACATCTTTTCATATGTTTAACTGCCATTTGTGTTTCATCTGAAATAACTTTCATGTCATCTGCCCATTTTTCTATTGGGATGTTTGTCTTTTTTACTGATTACAGTAGCTCTTTATAAATCCTAGGTACTAATGCTTTGCTAGTTTCATTTTTTTTTTTTTTTTTTTTTTTTCAGTACACGGGCCTCTCACTGTTGTGACCTCTCCCGTTGTGGAGCACAGGCTCCGGACGCGCAGGCTCAGCGGCCATGGCTCATGGGCCCAGCTGCTCCGCGGCATGTGGGATCTTCCCGGACCGGGGCACGAACCCGTGTCCCCTGCACCGGCAGGCGGACTCTCAACCACTGCGCCACCAGGGAAGCCCTAGTTTCATATTTTGTAAATTTCTTTTTTTTTTAGTATTTGAGTATTTTTTTTGTATTAGTGTCTTTTCACTTTATTAATTAAAGTTCTTTATTTTAATGTAGTCATGTTTATCAGCCTTATATTTTATAGTTAGCACTTTTGGTGTCTTAAGAAATACTTCCCTGATCAGATATCATAAAGGTATATTTCTATATAAACTTCCGGAAGCTTTAAAGTTTAACTTTTTAAGACTTTAATCCATTAGGGATTGTTTTTCATTTAGTTGTGAAGAGCAATCCAGTATTTTTTACCCCACATGGATAACCCATGTCCTTGCATCAATTACTGAAGACCTATTTTTTGGATGTGTCACTGTTTCTCACTCTAGTTTGAAGAACATTTATTAAGTGTTTACTGTACTTTGTACCAGGCACTCTGCCAGAGATGCAAAATAGAATCAAATGCGACACGTCCCTCCCTTGAGGTTTTAGTGTAAAGTCTACATGATTTCTGGCAAACATTTACCAGCCACTTCTATGGCTCCTGGAAAGTTACCATTTCTGAGCCTCAGTTTCTCTACTAATAAAAAGGGATACTTCACAAGATTGGTATAAAAGTTAACTTAGATAACTATATTGCTATACAAATGTAAAGTTGTATTACTAGCCACACTTGGGAAGGAGGTAGGAAGACTACAGCACACTGGTTAGTCTCATGCTCTACTATGATTTCATCTATCCATTTAGTCAACAAATTGCTTATTTTAAAGGTTTTGAAACATGACTGCAAATCAGATGATGCTTCCTAGACTGTGATGTGGTGGCCCTTGAATCCGGGTAGATCATAGCGACTAGTCCATCAGTATGGTATTGCAGAAGTGATGGTACATGACTTCTGAGACAGGTCATAAAATGCAATGCAGCTTCTGTGTAGTTAATTGTAACATCCGCGTTGAAGCCCTCTGTCTCCATGAAAGAAGTCCTACCACCCTGACGCTGTCATGCTGTGAGGAAGTCCAAATTAGCCTACATAAAGACACTACATGGAGGTGCCCTAGGGGGACATGAAGACAGAGATAACTCGTTAGCCTCTACATGCTCCAGCTCCAGCCACCACTGCCTGAAACCACATGCAAGACCCCAGAGTTGCCCAACTAATACCTTCCTGAATTCCTGATCCACAGAAACTATGAGAGAACATAAAATGATTGTTGCTATGTTCAGCCACTAAGCTTTAGAGTTACATATTGTACATCAACAGATAAATAGGATGTTTACTGAGCACAGATTTTGCCATAAAGAACTGTGGCAAAAGTAATTTCACATTTCTATTCATCAATATTAAGTGAAAAATAACATAAGAGCTAAAATAACATTTTATCTCTAATTAAGATAATACATTTGATTATTGCCTACACTGGTGGTATCTTGAGACCTCCATATTATTCAGAGCACCCTCATTTTAGGAGAGCATGCCTGAAATTGATGACTCTACATAAATGTAAAATCCTATTACCCAGCCTAAGGAAGGCTTCATGTATTACATCATGGTAGCCCTATTTTATTTACAGTGTTACAGGAAAAATTAAATACAGGATTTAGATATATCTAACTTTGTCCTTTAGTTATGAATGGGATGAGATTTACCATCTATTAAAGTGGCCAACTCTAGCAGAAAACTGATTCTGATAGTTCCAGATTTTTAAAAATACTGACTAAAAAATGTAACTATTTGTCAAGGAAGGTATTTAAATTCACCAAATAAGCTCCAATTCATAAACAAACACAATAGTTATTTTTAAAATTATTCTGATGTAGCCTTAACATTCTAAATGCCCCTAAAATTGTTCACACAATAATCCACATGCATGAGAATAAACTCCTGTGGAAAGAGGAAACATTATGGAACTAAATCTGAAACTATTATAAACTAATATAATAAAACACTGAAGTGAACCAGCTCAAGTAAATGAACAAATCTGATACATGCACTGGCATTTATGAGGTCACTTACAGTGTACTAGGCTGCTGTCTCGTCTACTACGCAGGCAGCAATCTGTTCCCAAATTTAGTGGGATCAGAGGCCAATACATACAATATTTAAAAGTTTAACAAAGAAATCTAAAGCGACAAACCTCCCATATCTTGATAACATTTGTAAGAATCAGAAACAGTGGAAAAGTAACAAAAACATTAGACTCAATAACATTAAGATTGCAATACCTTTTTGAGGCTAGAAAATCCCAAATGAGAACTTAGAAGTCAGGATGAAAAAAGAATTAATCAAAGGAAATTAGAAATGTGGGGGGAAAGCTCTACAGTACATATATAATATCCAGATAGAAAAGAAATTAGATTGTTTTGGGATTAAATAAAAATAGGAGACTATAAGGGCCATGATTTGAATTGTACAGAATAACAAGTGAAGCTAAAAGTTGAAAAGAGAACAATTTAACTAGCAAAAAATAGTCATAGTTATTTTAATTTGTTATTTTTACAGTGCCAAAGATGAACAATTATGAACCATCATAGATGAACATAAATTAAGGGTGAAAAATCTTTGTCTGACATTAGAAAATAGGCAGCATGTACGTCTTACATGCCTAAATAAATTCTGGATTACATATTCTACAGTGAGTTACAAATAAAACATTTGAAATAAAACTGCTTTTTATTTCAATTCCTGTCATAACTTGCTAAAAAGAACACAAATTTTGAGATTTTGCATATACAACGTGCAAAATTAAACAAAAATGCCTAGGATTGTAAAACACTGGTTGTTTTCCAAACAAATTGCTGAGTTCCATGAAAATAAAAATTCAAAGCAAAGACATGATGAAAATGCTAGGAAGCAAACCAACATCGTTGATGAAAAGACCTGAAATACTCAAGGCAGACCCACTTAGAGCTTTCTTAATCCATAATTTCTGTGAGTCCTGAAAAATGTAAGGATGACAGATAGGAATGTCTCTGGCATGCAGCATCAACAGTATGTCATCATTATTATGGCCAAAACCACATGATATTTATAGATAACTCAACTCCATTCGCTTCTAGTTGATCTGATCTAATATAAACCTTGCAAAATTTTGAAAATTCAAAGAGGTTTTTACATCAAACCATTAAGTTCATGATGGCTAAAAAGCCTTAGATTTATGAATATACACTCTTTTAATACTTGGTCTTAAAAATTTTAAGTGAATGTAATTAGTAACTTAACATAAACCTAAGTGATATAACACTATGTTGTGCCCACTATCATAATAATTAGAAACAAAATCTAGGAACATTCAAATACTTTTTATCATTGGTCAAAGGTTTTCACTTATTTATTGTCAGTTTTTTTTTTTCTTTTAAAGGGAATTATAAGATCATTTACCTTTAAATGAACAATTCTCAGAAAGATATCTTCTCTCATGCTCATCTCGATATCAAAACGAGAAAGTCTTTTGTCTGCTTCTGTACTTGCTGCTCGTACTTCTTTGTCAGAGGAGACGTGCTGGGGAAAGTCTAGCATGGTTCGTTCCACTGTTAACAGAGGAAAAAACCATAAGGACTCATTAAGTCAGTATTAAGCAAAATACCTTGTACCTAGATGAATGATTATCCGAATATAAGTTTTTCATTACATACTTTCCATAAAGGCTCCTAGGGCTATCAAGAAACAGCATCTAACACAGGACTTGGCTATTCCTGGGGCACTGTTAGGAACAATAGGGTGTACACTGAGTACTTACCAAAGGATGTTTAGTGTGCAAGTTATTCGCTGGGAATGTAGAAAAAAAAAGATGTAGTCCTTTTTAAAAAAATTTTTATTGGAGTATAGTTGATTTACAATGTTGTGTTAGTTTCAGGTGTATAGCAAAGTGAATCAGTTACACATGTACATATATCCACTCTTTTTTAGATTCTTTTCCCATATAGGCCATTACAGAGTATTGAGTAGCGTTCCCTGTGCTATACAGTAGGCTCTTATTAGTTATCTATTTTATATATAGTAGGGTGTATATGTAAATCCCAATCTCCCAATGTAAAAGATGTAGTTCTTGGGGACTTCCCTGGCGGTCCAGTGGTTGAGACTCTGTGCCTCTACGGCCGGGGGTATGGGTTCGATCCCTGGTCAGGGAACTAAGATCCTGAATGCTGAGCGGTGTGGCCAAAAATAAAGAAAAGAAAAGATGTATTGATAGTTTTTATACTGAGGCATTTTATAGTCTGGGAGTCGGGGGTAGGGAACAATACATGAAAAGATAACAATACAGGACAGAGCAGCTTAGCTGTCAAATGAATGGGACAGAAATTCAAAGTCTGCAATACTGAGGGCTGGGGCATTATGCCATGCCTTGTGGAGAAGGCTGGATCTTAGAGGATGGGTGGGGTGAGAGGAAGAGCTCAGTTGGGGACTGGAGAAGTAGAGACTGAAAGCATGGGGACTGGCAAACAAACAGGATGTTTAAGAAACAAGTAGGCCTATTTAGTGGGATGGGGCTTGTTTAGAAAAGAAGTTCTTAACCTTTATGACAGACTCCTTAGAAAATCTAATCCAAGTCATGGACCCTCCCCCAAATGCAAACATTCATACAAATATAAAAAGCTGCATACAATTTCAGAATTCTCAGAAATCTCAGTGGACATATTCAGTAAGCAGCTGAATACTGGGGCTATTCTTGTTAAATGATGGTAGTAATGTCATCTGCTCTTATTTTCACATATCAAAGTTGGTTGTTGGGTTTTTCAAACATTTGCATTTTGACTTTAATTAGGCAAAAATCTGATGTCAGTGAAATAATCCATACTACAGCCAAAAAAAAAAAATCAGTATGGTTTATAACCATAGTTGTGGTTATGCTGTGACAATGAATATATTTTAATTTTACTATCTTTAGCACTTTGAAGATATTATAAATAGGTAACATTTACACATGTGATATATGGTAGACAGTAAAGCTATCCTTTACATACCACGGAATTGTCCAGTTAAACAAGCTACCTTATGCATATCAGTCCTCTTAAATCATTGTCACAAAGAAAGCTGTAAAAAAATTGCCACAAATCAATAAATTCATAGTGTCTGTTTTAAAAAAATCAAATTAGATAATTATTATTTTAGATTTATCATTTTTGTCCCTTGATTAAAGAAAGAAAAGAATGTAAGATTTAACATTTAATACATACAGCACTTGTTCAAGTGAGTTAACTAGATAGTCACAATTTCTGTTTACTTTTAAAAATTAGCTCAAAAAGATATTAAGAAGGAATCAAAATTGCTCAAGAACTTAAATGAGCAGAACAAAATGCAGGAGTCTAAAACTGGAAACATATTCTTAAACAAACAATAATATTGAAAACCATTTCCTTCCTTACTTTGCCACAAAGACCTGGAACCAGACTTATGTTCTCACTGCCAAACTATAAACAATGTTGATGCCCGGTACCTGACACTGGACAAATGGGGTTTTAACAGCTACTGCAGGAGGCTGAGAACATACACAGATAAGAGAAAGTTAGTCTTTAAAACTCTAATCCGAAACTCAAACATTTTTATGATTAACCCATAAAGATAAATTTACAGGAGAGGAAGAAAAAATACCACAAAACTAAAGGTATATTTAAAAGATGTACGACTGGAAGAAAAAACAGAATTTAAGATAATTCTGTTTTAAAGATTTTTTTCCCCACCTATTTTTACATTTGCTAAATGCATAAGCTACTAGGCTGGCACACCGTCTTAGTCATAAGTGACTGAAGAAGTGAGTATGTGAATCAAGGACAAACCACATACAGGGTGGGAGATGCACACGAAATTGCCTGCTGGGAAAGCTCTGCTGAATGGGGACCACCTCCATTCCTTTGACTTTAACTACAAGACCAACCAGACTTTTTTTACTGAAGAGTTTAAGCTCAAGGCTTGTAGCAAGATTTAGTGGCTATTAATGAGAGTGAAGCAGTTGGTATTAAGAGGCAGAAACTGAAACAGAAATGCGGAGGGAAGAGAAAGTAGCCAAGTCCCTATTATGGTGGGACATAGGGTAGAGAACTCTTGGTGGGGAAAAAGAGATGACTAGGTCACTAGGGCTGTGCAGGATTTTGGACAACCTTCCAAATTCCAGAATCCATACAAATGCTTATGATAATTCAGTTCTACAGACAACCTATGTTCTTATGATGCCTGGCTACACAGCCAAGGTTGTTTAGCCATAATTATCCTACAAAATATATCAAATTCTTTGAGAAAACTGGCATGAATCTTCATTCCTTACAACTCAACGGGTTTAATACTTATATTATTAAAATAATATATTTTAAGTGTAGGAAATATGGAAAATAGAGAAAAGCATGAAGAGTAAATGAAAAATCAACTATAAACCTGAAAAAACAATGAATGCTTGCTTCCAAATAACACACTGTTCTTTGAGAAAGATCACTTAAAATATCAAATTTATCTTAGCTCCATTATCAATTGTTCTGAAAGTCTCCTTTGGATCATTTATCTTTGTGATCACTGTCTTAATCCATATATTAGCATTTAGACAGGTGGGACAGATGGACAATATCTTAAAAAGAAATACAAATGTATAAAAATGTACCCATTATATCCCTACTGAAATAGTAATGATAAAGAAACTAAATTTAATGTGTTCATTTTTATAATAACTTTAAAGAATTCATGTTTAACTAAAAGTGATCTACAAATCACAGAAAGACTATAAACCTAGTACCAAAAATATTGGCCATTATTAAAATTTGTTTTCTTTCTCTGTCCTTTTAATGTTATTAAATACGTCTCCTAAACATGATTTTAATGGCTACATAATGTTACAGAGGGTGAATGTACCATAATTTATTTAGCTATTCTACTTGTTGACACTTAGGGGTTGTTTCCAAGCTTTTGCTATGATAGAGTACCTGTTTATACATAAGTTTATACATGATTTTTCCTATAACTGATTATTTCTTTAGATTATGCCTAGATGTGGAATTAATTACGGGGCTAGGGTTTGAACTTCTCAAAAGTTTTGATATATATTGCTCTCCAGAAAGCAGTTGTAATGAGACTGTACATTTTACAGCACCTCTGCCACATAATAAAAATTTTTAACTCAGGTAATATAAATAATTCTAAGCAATTATGAATCATTAATCATTTAAGCAATTACAAATCATTATGTAAAAATCAATGTCTTGTAAAATGAATTGCCAAGACAGGAAGCATAAAATGGGTTATGATGCCCACAAAATGAAATATTGATGTGCTTTTGCATCCTACCCACCTATATACTTCACTTCTACATCTGCCAGTGCCTGCAAACAGTTCGCGTAAGTTACTTCCTCAATGTCAAGCATTGCAATATTATCGTACACCTGTTTGGTCTGTGCAATGAGCTCCTCAGTTCTTGTTTTAATTTGCTCTGGTGAAAGATCCCATCTTAAAACATTTCTGCCAGCTGCAGTATAGGAAGACATTGGCTGAAGAGGAGACATCACTTCTTTTCCTAAAGTCATTCTGAATAAAATCCTGGAACCACCAATTCTACGAAGAATCAGAAAAAAGATAAAAATTAGGCATTTTGTTGGTCCAAAGTCAACACACAAATGTGTATTATCTAATTAAATTTTAAAGGAAAAAGAACTTTTTACTAAAATTGAGCAAATTTCTTTCAGGTGAATACATATGCACAAAACTAAATGCTCTTTACTTCCTTGTTTTCTTGAATAGTTACAGAGTTAATGGAATTTGGACTTTCCAAACACTGAATTGCTTATGTAATTAAATCACATAGAGAAATAAAGTTAGGTGTCAAAGATATAATAATTGTCCTTTATAAATTAAACCAGTAATCTTTCTTACTTAAACATTTTTCCTGTGCTAATATCCACCTACTATGTATGTAGAATCAATATTTTGATATTCAGCAAGGAAACATTTTCAAAATTCTTTCTATATTGAACAACAATTTAAAAAATGTTTTACCAAAATTTCATGTAAATCAACTATGGCAATTTGAATTTAAGACTTAAAAAATAAAATCTGGTATAGCTATGGTATTATCCTAAAAGATAAAGGAATGATACCAACCCTTTACCCACTTAAAACACTGAAACTAAAAACTGATGCCATATGTGTGTATATATATTTATAATATATAATTCTAGAACTTATAAATAAAAATATTATAATAGCTAACATTTATTGTGTTTAGGCACTGTATTAATTACTTTCCATTTATTAACTCAGTCCCTACAACAATACTATGAGACAGATACCGTGGTTGTTTCCATTTAGCCAAAGTAACTAAAACACAGAGAAGTTAAGTAACTTGCCCAAGGTCACACAGCTGGCTACATGGTGGGAACTAGGATTAAAAACCAGGTAGTACAGATCCAGAACCCACTCTCTTAACCACAATACTAAACTTAATTCCTATTATCTTACAAGACCCCCAAACAACCATAGGCAGGACAATATTCCCTTTTAACAGATGATGCAGTTGAGACTCAGAGAGGCTAAGTGACTTGTTTAATGTCATTTGTTCAACAGATATTTATGAGCATGCACTGTGTCTGGTCATTGTGACAGGCAAATTGACTGGGACCCTGCTATTTGTATCATGGAGAAGACTAATTGATAAATGGGTAATTGTACTGCATTGAGATGAGTGCCAACAGGGAGAACTCTGAAAGAGCACAGAAGGAGCTTTTCCAGAAAGATTTTCTAGAAGGAACAGTGAGCAAGCCACGATCTGAACAATGTGCAGAAATTATCCAAAGGTCAAAGGTTGTAAGGAAAGAAAAATCTGAAAAAGTTAAGTAGGGACTAGAGAATGAAGAGCCTTGGGAATCATTTGAGTTCAAACCTACTCTGAAGGCAATGACAGAGCCAGTGAAGGGTTTTAATCAGGTGAGAGATGAGAAAAGACATGCATTTTAAAGAAATCACTCAAATTATAGTGAGTTGAAATGTTTAGAAAAGAGAGATCATTCCCAGAGAGAAGCTATAATGGTAACTGGGGCATAATAGTATGGTATACCTAACTAGAAAATAGGGGGAATTGGAGTGATTTAGTAGATATTCACTAAGAAGAATCAATATGACTTGGTATTGAATGGATGTCGGGAGGAGGTGAGATACTCAAGGATGACGTCCAGGCTTCTGTCTTGGAATTGGAGGGATGGACAGAGGCTCTGTCGCTAAAACAGGGGACTCAGATGAAGGAGGAGGCTCTCTGGTGGGACAAAGGGAAATTCAGTTTGGGACGTGCCAAGTCTGAAGCGGCTGTAGCACACATAAGTGGAATTCATTACTAGTAAATGTAATTGGAGGAGACTTCCCTGGTGGTCCAGTGGTTAAGAATCGGTCTTGCAATGCAGGGGACGCCGGTTCAATCCCCGGTTGGGGAACTAAGATCCCAGATGCCGTGGGGCAACTAAGCCCGCGCGGCACTACACAGAGCCCGTGTGCTGCAACTAAGACCTGACGCAACCAAAAAAAAAAAAAAAAAGATAGCTATTAAAAAAAAATGTAATTGGAGTTACATGGGTGGTTGAACTAGCCCAAGGGAATTTGCAGAGTGAGAACAGAAGAACAACAGAGCTCTAACTCTAGTTTAAGCATTGAGGTAGAAAGAAAACCAAGTAGGTTGGGTTCTAGGAATTGTGAAAAGTAAGCACTGAAAAAGGGAGTGAATAACAGTATGAAATGTTGTACAAATCTCAAGAAAGACACAAGAGTCTCTGTTGAATTCAGCAACAGGAACGTCATTGATGACTGGCAAGAGCAGTGTTAGGGGGGTGGCAGAAGTGCAAGTCAGATTACTATGATCGAGGGCTACGGAGATGGTGAAGAACTGGAGAGAGTGCACCTCAGCAACTCTCCATAGAGCTGGCTGTGAAAACAAGGAGAGCTAACGCAGTATAAGGGGCTGAGACATACAAGGGTGCATTTTTAACACAGGAGAAGCCAGAATACTGACCCCCTTTAACTGTCTCTCTACAATAACTGATACTGTCTATGTGAAACATACTGGTTGATGGTTACACTCAAGGCTGGCAGATTATTTTCCAATGTATTTCCACATTTCTCCTTCAACCAGTTGAGTTATATACTCACCAAGAGTCAAGTTTAATTGCTCCAAAACCTGTTTATGCTTACTATACTCATTTCCTTTTAATTATTTTATATCAATTTTTTATTGGAGTATAATTGCTTTACAATGTTGTGTTAGTTTCTGCTGTACAATGAAATGAATCAGCTATATGTGTACCTGTATCCCCTCCCTCTTGAACCTCCCTCCCCACCCCCATCCCACCCATCTAGGTCATCACAGATCACTGAGCTGAGCTCCCTGTGCTATACAGCAGGTTCCCACTAGCTATCTATTTTACACATGGTAGTGTATTTATGTCAAACCTAATCTCCCAATTCATCCCACCCTACTCTTCCCCCCGTGTCCACATGTCTGTTCTCTATGTCTGTGTTTCTACTCCTGCCCTGCAAATAGGTTCATCCATCTGTAGCATTTTTCTAGATGCCACATATATGCATTAATATACAATATTTGTTTTTCTGACATTTCACTCTGTAAGACAAACTCATCCCTACATTCGCAGAGATGTGGATGTAGGTCCATCCACATCTCTACAAATGACCCAATTTCACTCCTTTTTATGGCTAAGTAATATTCCATTATATATATGTACCACATCTTCTTTATGCACTCATCTGTTGATGGACATTTAGGTTGTTTCCATGTCCTGGCTATTGTAAATAGTGCTGCAGTGAACACTGGGTACATGTGCCCTTTTGAATTATGGTTTTCTCAGGGTGTATGGCCAGTAGTGGGATTGCTGAGTCATATGGTAGTTCTATTTTTAGTTTTTTAAGGAACCTCCATACTGTTCTCCACAGTGGCTGTATCAATTTACATTCCCACCAACAATGCAAGAGGGTTCCCTTTTCTCCACACCCTCTGCAGCATTTATTTTTTGTAGATTTTTTGATGAAGGCCATTCTGACCAGTGTGAGGTGTAGTTTTGATCTGCATTTCTCTAATAATTAGTGATGTTGTGCAGCTTTTCATGTGCCTCTTGGCCATCTGTATGTCTCCTTTCGTGAAATGTCTATTTAGGTCTTCTGCCCATTTTTTGTTTGGGTTGTTTTTTTGGTATTGAGCTGCATGAGTTGTTTGTATATTTCGGAGATTAATCCTTTGTCCGTTGATTAGTTTGCAAATATTTTCTCCCATTCTGAGGGTTCTCTTTTTGTCTTGTTTATAGTTTCCTTTGCTGTGCAAAAGTCATTAGGTCCCATTTGCTTATTTTTGTTTCTATTTTCATTACTCTAGGAGATGGTTCATAAAAGATCTTGCTGAGATTTATGTCAAAGAATGTTTTTCCCATGTTCTCCTCTAAGAGTTTTACATTTAGGTCTTGAATCCATTCTGAGTTTATTTTTGTGTATGGTGTTAGGGAGTGCTCTAATTTCATTCTTTTACATGTAGCTGTCCAGTTTTCCCAGCACCACTTATTGAAGAGGCTTTCTTTTCTCCATTGTATGTTCTTGCCTCCTTAGTTATAGATTAGGTGACCACAGGTGTGTGGGTTTATCTCTGGGTTTTCTATCCTATACCATGGACCTATATTTCTGTTTTTGTACCAGTACCCTACTGCCTTGATTACCGTAGCTTTGTAGTATAGTCTGAAGTCCAGGAGCCTGATTCCTCCAGCTCCATTTTTCTTTCTCAAGATTGCTTTCGCTATTAGGGGTATTTTTTGTTTCCATACAATTGTAAAATTTTTTGTTTTAATTCTGTGAAAAATGCCATTGGTAATTTGATAGGGATTGCACTGAACCTGTAGATTCCTTTGGGTAGTATAGTCATTTTCACAATATCGATTCTTCCATCCAGGAACATGGCATATCTCTCCATCTGTTTGTCATCTTTGATTTCTTTCTCAGTGTTTTATAGTTTTCTGAGTACAGGTCTTTTGCCTCCTTAGGTATTATTCCTACCTAAGGTATTTTATTTATCCCTCCTTAGGTATTTTATTCTTTTTGTTGAAATGGTAAATGGGATTGTTTCCTTAATTTCTCTTTCTGATCTTTTGTTTTTAGTGTATAGGAATGCAAGAGATTTCTGTTTGTTAATTTTGTATCCTGCAACCTTACCAACTTCATTGGTTAGCTCTATTAGTTTTCTAGTGGCATCCTTAAAATTTTCTATGTACAGTATTATGTCATCTGCAAACAGTGACAGTTTTACTTCTTCTTTTCCAATTTGTATTCCTTTTATTTCTTTTTCTGCTCTGATTGCCGTGGATAGGACTTCCAAAACTATGTTGAATAACAGTGGCGAGAATGGACATCCTTGTTTTGATGTTCCTGATCTTAGAGGAAATGCTTTGAGTTTTTCACCATTGAGAATGATGTTTGCTGTGGGTTTGTCATACATGGCCTTTATTATGCTGAGGTAGATTCCCTCTACGCTCACTTTCTGGAGAGTCTTTTTATCATAAATGGGCGTTGAATTCTGTCAAAAGCTTTTTCTGCATCTGTTGATATGATCATATGGTTTTTATTCTTTAACTTGTTAATATGGTGTATCACATTGATTGATTTGTGTATGCTAAAGAATCCTTGCATTCCTGGGATAAATCTCACTCGATCATGGTGCATGACCTTTTTAATGTGTTGTTGGATTCTGTTTGCTAGTATTTTGTTGAGGATTTTTGTGTCTAAATTCATCAGTGACATTGGTCTGTAATTTTCCTTTTTTGTGATATCTTTGTCTGGTTTTAGGATCAGGGTAATGGTGGCCTCCTTGAACGAGTTTGGGAGTGTTCCTCCCTCTGCAATTTTTTGAACGAGTTTGAGAAAGATAGGTGTTAGCTCTTCTCTAAATGTTTAATAGAATTCACCTGTGAATCCGTCTGGTCCTGGACTTTTGTTTATTGGAAAATTTTAAATCACAGTTCCAATTCCATTACTTGTGATTGGTCTGTTCATATTTTCTATTTCTTCCTGGTTCAGTCTTGGAAGGTTATACCTTCCTAAGGATTTGTCCATTTCTTCCAAGTTGTCCATTTTATTGGCATAGAGTTGCTTGTAGTAGTCTCTTATGATGCTTTGTATTTCTGTGGTGTCAGCTGTAATTTCTCCTTTTTCATTTCTAATTTTATTGATTTGAGTCCTCTCCCTCATTTTCTTGATGAGTCTGGCTAATGGTTTATCAATTTTGTTTATCTTCTCAAAGAACTAATTCTGAGTTTTACTGATCTTTGCTATTGTTTTCTTTGTTTCTATTTCATTGATTTCTGCTCTGATCTTTATGATTTCTTTCCTTTTATTAATTTTTGGTTTGCTTTGTTCTTCTTTTTCTAGTTGCTTTAGGTGTAAGTTTAGATTGTTTATTTGAGATTTTTCTTGTTTCTTGAGGTGAGATTGAATTGCTATAAACTTCCCTCTTAGAACTGCTTTTGCTGCATCCCATAGGTTTTGGGTTGTCATGTTTTTGTTGTCATTTGTCTCTAGGTATTTTTTGATTTCCTCTTTGACTTCTTCAGCAATCTCTTGGTTATTCAGCAGTGCACTGTTTAGCCTCCATGTATCTGTGTTTTTTAGTTTTTTTCCTGTAATTGATTTCTAATCTCATAGCATTGTGGTCGGAAAAGATGCTTGATACAATTTCAATTTTCTTAAATGTTCCGAGGCTTGATTTGTGACCGAAGATGTGATTTATCCTGGAGAATGTTCTGTGTGCACTTGAGAAGAAAGTGTATTCTGCATTTGGATGGAATGTCTTATAAATATCAATTTACTCTATCTGGTCTATTGTGTCATTTAAAGCTTGTTTCCTTATTTAGTTTCTGTCTGAATGATCTGTCCATTGGTGTAAGTGGGGTGTTAAAGTCCCCCACTATTATTGTGTTACTGTCCATTTCCCCTTTTATGGCTGTTAGCATTCGCCTTAGGTACTGAGGTGCTCCTACGTTGGGTGCATAAATATTTATAATTGTTATATCTTCTTCTTGGATTGATCCCTTGATCACTATGTATTGTCCTTCCTTATCTCTTGTAACAGTCTTTATTTTTTTAATTATTATTATTATTTTTTGCGCTACGTGGCCTCTCACCGTTGTGGCCTCTCCCATTGCGGAGCACAGGCTCCGGACGCGAAGGCTCAGCGGCCATGGCTCATGGGCCCAGCCGCTCCGCGGCATGTGGGATCTTCCCAGACCGTGGCACGAACCCATGTCCCCTGCATCGGCAGGTGGACTCTCAACCACTGCGACACCAGGGAAGCCCAACAGTCTTTATTTTAAAGTCTATTTTATCTGATATGAGTATTGCTACTCCAGCTTTCTTGTTATTTCCATTTGCATGGAATATCTTTTTCCATCCTCTCACTTTCAGTCTGTATGTGTCCCTAGGCCTGAAGTGGGTGTCTTGTAGGCAGCATATATACAGGTCTTATTTTTGTAGCCATTCAGCCAGTTTGTGTCTTTTGGTTGGAGCAGTTAATCCATTTACATTCAAGGTGATTACTGATACATATGTTCCTATTACCATTTTCTTAATTGTTTTGGGTTTGTTTTTGTGGGTCTTTTTCTTCTCTTGTGTTTCCCTCCTAGAGGTTTAGTGGTGCTGAACTCTCTTAGCTTTTGCTTGTCTGTAAAGCTTTTGATTTCTCCATTGAATATGAATGAGATCCTTGTGGAGTAGAGTATAGACTTTTTCCCTTTCATCACTTTATATATATCCTGCCACTCCCTTCTGGCCTACAGTTTCTGCTGAAAAATCAGCTGATAACCTTATGGGGATTCCCTTGTATGTTATTTGTTGCTTTTCCCTTGCTGATTTTAATATTTTTTCTTTGAATTTAATTTTTGCCAGTTTGATTAACATGTGTCTTGATGTGTTTCTCTTAGGGTTTATCCTGTATGGGGCTTTCTGCACTTCCTGGACTTGGGTAGCTATTTCCTTTCCCATGTTAGGGGAAACATTTCTTGTATTTTCTTGATTTGTGCCTCCATTCCATTTCCGAGATTTTGGATCATCTTTACTATCATTACTCTGAATTCTTTTTCAGGTAGGTTGCCTATTTCCTCTTCATTTATTTGGTCTTGTAGGTTTTTACCTTGCTCCTTCGTCTGTAACATATTTTTTTGTTTTCTCATTCTTTTTGATGGGTGGGGCTGTGTTCCTGTCTTACTGGTTGTTTGGCCTGCGACATCCCGCACTGGAGTTTGCAGGCAGTTGGGTCGAGCCAGGTTCTGGTGCCGAGATGAGGACCTCCAGGAGACCTCACTCTGCTTAATATTCCCTGGAGTCTGAGGTTCTCTGGTAGTCTAGCAGTCTGGACTCGATGCTCCCACCATAGGAGCTCAGGTATGACCCCCAGCCTGGGAACCAAGATCCTGCAAGCCATGTGGCATAGTGAAAGAAAGAAAGAAAAAAAAAAGGAGCAGTAAAATAACAAAGAATAAAAAATAAAATGAGAAAAATGAAAAATATATTAGGAAAAATAAAAATATAAGTGAAGTAACAACAACAAGATAAAACAGAACAACAGAAAAAAAATGGGGTGGGGGGAGCAAGCCAAAAGGAACAGAACAACAACAAAGAATAGAGAATAACATAAAAGTAGAAAAATAAAAAACTTATTAGAAAAAATAAAAATATAAAACAGAACCACAACCTAAAAAGAAAAGAAAAGAAAAGAAAAAAAGGGCAGGGGCTTCCCTGGTGGCGCAGTGGTTAAGAATCCACCTGCCAATGCAGGGGACATGGGTTTGAGCTGTGGTCCGGGAGGATCCCACATGCCACGGAGCAGCTGAGCCTGTGCACCACAGCGGCTGAGCCTGCGCTCTAGAGCCTGTGAGCCACAAGTCCTGAGCCTACATGCCACAATTACTGAAGCCCACGTGCCTGGAGCCCATGCTCCACAGCGGGAGAGGCCACCGCAATGAGAGGCCCCACGCATCGCGGCGAGGAGTGGCCCCCACACGCCGCAACTGGAGAGGGCCCGCACGCAGCAGTGGAGACCCAACACAGCAAAAATAAAATAAATAAGTAAATAAATTTATGAAAAAAAAGAAAAAAAGGCCAGAAAAGGCCTTGGCTGTGGGGGTGGAGCTTAGGCAGGGGGCAGGCCTTAGGCAGGGGCGGGGCCTAGGCTAGGGACCCACACAGCTGGAGGGAGGTAAGGCCCTGAGTGGAGATGTGGGGGTGGGGCTTAAGCTTAGCATGGTGAAAGGGAGCCTTACAGGGAAGACGATCAGGCCTGGGACCCACCTCCCGTCCACTTCCACTTCTCCTCCCCCCATCCACCCCCCCCACGTCCTACCCAGTCGCTCGGGGGTTCCTCCCACCCCCTTAGGTGTCCATGGTCCCCCACCAGTGCCTGGTAGGTGCCCTAGTTGTGAGGAGACTCGAACTCCACATCCTCCTGGTCCTCCATCTCGACTCCACCTCGCTATACTCATTTTAACGTAAGTTAAATATTTAACTGATTAAATGCATGCAAAAAGAATGATCTGTTTTTCTGGTAAACTATCTTGGGAATACTTTAAAAAAGACAGTTACTAAAAAGCCAACCAAAAAACTGCTGTTATAGAAGATTGAGAAAAGAATTACAAAGATTCAGAAGGCTTCTGAATTCAGATTACTTATGTGTGTCTGGAGTGTTCTTGCTTCACTTTAAAGAAACTGAAACTGGAAGTGAAAATAATGCATTTCTGGTACAGTTTATTCAAGGACAGTGAGGAATGCCAATCCAGTGATTCACCCTTAACCAAAAGGCCTTGGTCTTACCTCAAAATATTTGAAAATAAATACTCATTTATGTTTTCTTTGAATACATTGAGCAATTTAACATTTTTTATGATTCTATTTGAAACAAATTTTAAAAATTAATTATTAAATGGCATAAGCACTGGGACTTCCCTGGTGGTCCAGTGGTTAAGACTCTGTGCTTCCATGCATGGGGGCATGTGTTTGATTCCTGGACAGGGAACTATGATCCTGCATCCGCATGCTGCATGGTGCTGCCAAAAAAAAAAAAAAAAAAAAAAAAAAAAAAAAAAGACATGGAGGAAGGTCTTAATGGAGGTGGGAAGAAATGGCATATATACCACGAGCAGAGCAAATTGTTTTAGATAGGAAGAGATTACAGTCTCAGTAAAATCAATGAAACAGGTAAAATGGAAGTAGTTAGGTTATAGTAAAAAAGAAAAAAAGAGATATGTTTGAATTTAAGAAATCAAAGATTAAGCCTGACAAGAACCAGGATACTTTCTTTGAAGTGGACTGATATAAATGAGCTGAAGAGTGCAAAGATCCGACCATCTATGTGAACACTGGCATAAGCAGCTTGATGGCTGGGCCTGGGAGTAGAAAGGAAGACTGAACCAGGAACCAAAACCTTCAAAGAATGGAGGGGACCAACCAGACGGGTGGGAGAGGACATCATGAGCAGGGTCCCGTGAGCCTTGAAGGTGTTTTTACACCATGGTGAAGAAGTGTTGGTCTGGGAGTATAACGGGAGACATGGTGGGAGTCGGGCAACAAAGAAGATGTGGATCTTTCCTCCTTACTTAGTGGTATGGGGTGTAGAAGAAACAGAGATGGGGAAAACTTTCCTCAGAGTTGAGTGGATTTCAGTAAAGGTTAAGAGGAGAAGAGAGGATCCAGAGAATATGAAGAAATGGAGGAGTCTGTTTACTATGGGACAAGGGCTCCAGAAATAACAAAAGAGGAGTCCGAGTACAACCAATAGCTAAATATGTGTTGGCTGTCCAGTCATTCACCTCTTCTCCATCTGATTACATACACATTTTCTTCCCAGTATCCATGCCTCCCCAGCAAAGGCCATGAACTTTGAAGGTGGCTGCCCCCACCCTCAGAACTCCTGTGAGAGAAAGGGGTCTCATTCCTATTGAATGTAACTGAGCAAGCTGGTGTCCTTGACTGTAGCTGGCATCTATCTTATGAGAAAGAGTGGAACCTGACTTATGATGAAATAAACACTGTGACTGGAAGAATAAAGGAAACCAAATATTTACTGACATCACTGATCCCTTAGATCAACTAATTCTGAAGGCTGACCTAGAGCTAGACTTTCTAGTTATGTGAGCATATTGTTTAAAGGCAGTTTGAATGTGTTTTTATGTTATTTGCCTCATACAGGATCCTAACGGGAAAAGGAATGAAAACTGATAAAGGAATGAGCACAGAAAAAACAAGTAAGGAGGTCAGAATATAAGAAATGATGGATGACTGGAGGGTCTCACAGGCTTGGTGGTGACCTAAAATAATAGGGATGTGAAGTTCAGTGTGTTGGCTGAAAATTTCCAAAATAATTATTCCCACAATCCCTCATGGATACACAGAACTGAGGCCTTAAACAAGGAGTCAGCCAAGGAAGTTGCAGTACAGGTGAAGGGACTGGCCGTGGGATTACTGAGGTAGGGAACAGCAAGAGGGAGACTGATGAATAAAACATAAGACTTCTGCATCTCAGTACCCTGCTTTTTTCACCACTCCTCTTAGTACAAACCAATTACTATGAACAAATTTTCATTATTGTTAAACATTATTGTTAAGCTTTAAAAGAAAATTATGTCAAACATTTCACTGATAAGATGACCTCCACTGGTTTTCATCTACTTCCGAACATTTATCAAAAGGTTGAGTGTTTGGCCACGGCACACCTCAGTTAAACTGATAAAGATGTCAGCAGCAAAAAACAAAACAAAACAAAACAAAAAGATGTCAGCAGCTCTACCTTGGCTGAACAGCTATATCAGTAATCACCCTTGTACAGTTTCTACTGCAACTAATATAAAGCTACCCCTTCCTTAAAGTAGTATTATTCCCTAAATGTAGAAGGGGTAAGAAGAAAGGAACAGAAGTTAGAAATCAGAAGTTAGATTTCATGTGTCAACAGAACACATGAAAATTTTTATCTTATACGTTCTTTTCTTGCCTCCTGGGATTCTGTCTTAATTCCTTTCAGGATTTATAATTCTTGTTACCAAAGAAAAGAAATGGAGACAGAAGGATTCCCTTATACTTCTAACTAAAACATTTTGATCTATTGAGAATTTTTCTCCCTGCACTGTCTCTGCTTTTCCTCTCGCACAGGTTTTTTTGCTGAGTATCCTTCCTTTTCTCCTTTATTACGATTTCAAGCTCATCCAGTACTTCGGATGCTGGTACACTGATCTCTTCCTCCCCTTCAGTGTCTCTGCAGCCCTGGAGAACTGCACTTGGGTGGGAAAACCAGTGCACCTGCAGTCATTCTAGCAACTGTGCTTGTACCCTTGAGAATCTGGTGAGGATTTTTTATTGACTTTTTGCAACTGAGAACTACAAAATTTGAAAGCAGGCAATACACCATGATCGTGTCTTTCTCTACAGGAGTTATTACCTGCAATTATGTGAACATGAAAATCTAGATTAAATCCGAGATTCCTACTGTCTGATTAAACTCTAGGCTTTTTTCCCCCCCTACAAACTCCCAGGCTCTATTATCTCAGTCCCAACTACACCTTCATTTTCTCCTGTCTTTAAAGCACTTTTAACACAGAACTCTGAATTTCTAACCAAGAAATAATACAGAACACGCTACTAGAATTGACAAGAAGATGCATTTGTTAGGGTTCTAGTCTCCTATGTCCAAAAACCAAATAAAGTATTTAGGCAAAGAAAGCAAGTAGTACAGATTTTGACAGAGATCACCAGGCTAAAGAATTTCCTTTGGACAAATGAGCATGCTACAGTTACTGTGAGTTAATTAGTGTCCTAAAACTTTAGCAAAACATCTTATGGAATGTAGTTTCAGAAATGTTCTGATTTGCTTGATTCATTTTCTTCTGAAGTATAGTTTAAAGGCCTCCAAGTCCTCCCATCAAGGCATCTTTGACCGTTCCAGTTCATACAGATCTGAGCTTCTATCACCTTTTATCTGTGCCGTTCATTTTAGACATTTAAATTACTGTCATCCACCTGTTCAACTGGTTTGTGTATGCCAAATCAGACTAGGACTTGTCCAGCACGATAACCATTGTACATACCTTGTGTCACAACCCTAGCACATTGCTGAGCAAATAGAAGATGCTTTATGTATTTGAAATGAGATGGTACTGACGTGGCTAAAACATTACCGCAACACCATCTCCCTTCATCATCACAAATAAACATCCATACAGGAAAGTGTGTCTTATTAGGGCCAGGACTAGAGTGAAACTCCACTACATAAAATGTCACAACTTCCATTTCCCCAGACTTTACATTTAATCCATGCTCCCATCCTTTCCCTATAGTGTGACTGTGTTGTAGTACACATTTTGCATGGCATTACCTGAAATTTGCCCCAATTCTTTAAAATACTTGGCAAATATTCCTAGTATTTACTTTGGAACTAATGTTTCTCTACAAGCTATGAAGGTTGCATTTCATCAACCCCTTCGACTGGAATTTCTATATGTTTCTTTTAGTTATTTCTCATCTGGCTATTATGTCAGAACCATTTCTTTTTAATCTTGATCCCTACTGATCACAAAGTTGTCATTTTCAGCCATTGATTTAACTAAATCGCCCCTCTTCTTACAATTTACAGGCCACAGCTCAAGTCCAGGTTCCTTTCATCAGAGCACACGGGGCTCCATAGTTTTGGATTTCACCAGTGCCAAAGCCCAGTCATGCACCTCCCCAAGGCGCACCTGTTCTTTTAGGCACTTAGCCTACTTCCACCTTGAAGCCTCCAGCCAAGCAGCACTTTATCCACTACATCTATGCTTTCTAATACAGTAGCCACCTGTGGTTACTTAAATTTAAAGTAAATAAAATTAAAAATTCAGTTCTTCAGTTGCACTAGGCACATTTCAAATACTCAGTAGCCACCATGGCAAGTGGCTCCCATAGTGGACAGCACAGATAGAGAACATTATCGTCAATGTAGAAAGTTCTAATTAACAGTGCTGCGCTAGATGATCTCATTGTAGGAATGAGATGTACGCCTGTATCCTCCTATGGGTATCCTTTCTCTTTTCCACTTGCAAAGCAGTTCCCCTGGTGTCTTCTTTGGAGGGAAGAAAGAACAGAGAAAGTGAGGAAGGGAGAACTCATTTACTGAGTAGTTCCTATGTGCCAGGCAGTGTTAAAAACACTTATTTAATCCTAACAACATTCTGAGAAATATGTCTGAGGAAGCAGTATTTTTAAGAACATCAGTGTAGAAGAAAAGACTTTTAGTTCTTTCTACAAGAAGCAGGGCCAAAAGGTATCGACAATATCATTAAAATATAAAAAACACTTTTTTACAAGATAGTTTAAATTCCACAAATCCTTTATTTTTACAACTGAGAATCAATCTTAATAAGCTGTGCTTACCAAGATAGAAAATTCAAGTTACAAAATTTTACCTGAAGGTTCTTGGTACTAGTCCCTCAACGTATCAAACATATGTGAACTTACTGCTTTCTCTCTGCTGTTAAGTGTCCTGTTATGTCTCACATTCCTGCCAATGTCCCAAAGGTTAAAGCATCTCCAACTGGTGAACCCATCCCAGACTCCCAGTCTCTCTCCTGATACTCAAGTTTCTGTATATCCTCAACCTCTTCAGAGCACGGTCTATTCCACTGTCTTAATTGAAACCTGGATCCGTGCAGAACCCATCGCCTTCCCCAGGATGTGTGCTCATTCCCTCAAGCTCCTCATGCTACTGGGCCTTGTGACAGGGTGAACTTTCTCCTAGATTCCCAACATAGTTTCCAAATCATTACTGTGCTACAACCGTATTCCTCTGAGGCTGCTGCCTTCCTGCAATACTACTTGCTATTATCAACCAACCTCTTTGCCACCCCCTCACATTTATCAAGATTTGGCTCTACACTCTTTTCCATCTTAAGCTCCAAAATCATCCCGGGAAGATTCTAAGGAGAGATGGATGAGCTATACCACTCCCTTAACTTCAGTTTCTTGACCTACTTCACTCCAAGAACCTTCATGCTTACTCTGCTTACCACCACTTGGAGATGCTCCTAAGAGATGATACATTCTGATATTCTACTCTCTGATCACAACCTTCTATTTTTTCAGCTTCCATTTCTCTACTCCTATGATTCTTATTTTTCTATCTCCTTTAGACCTCAGGTCCTTTGATCCTTCTCTTTCCTCACTCTACTAGGCATCTCCTGTAGCTCCCCTTAGACCTGGGAAATTACTGCACTTTAGAGGGGCTCACTTTGGCCCTCTTGCATCTGCACTCTGATCAAGAGAGCTGAGAGGAGGTGCCCAGGCAGAGCCTCACACCTGCTGACCACACAACCATGCTTTGAGTACCCAGGATTCCAGAATCCCTTGCTCAAATGGCTCCCAGAGCCTATGCGGGTCTCTTCCCTGGATCAGTCCTCCAGAAGTTGAACTGTACCATTGGTGTGTATATCTCTTGGACTGAGGGGCGGTCATAGGTAGGAGAGGGTGTGGTTGGAGCTTGGACTTACAGGTGGAGATACCCATGCACATGTGAGGACCCTCAAGGTAGAGGAGGGAGCCTGGGTGGTCTTCCAATTGGACTGTTCTCCCACATTGCACAAATGTCAAAGCGAGCCTCATCTATCAATCCAACATCTTTCACTAAAACCCCAACTGCCCTGCTCCTAGTCCTTCTGCTATATCCACCTTCAACACCTCTGCCCAGGACCATTTTAACCAGCCACCTTCCCTATTCTTGCATGTAGATTTCTGAACAGGGCTATGGATTTTGACGTTATTATATCATGGTCTCTAATTTAAGCTGAACACTCAAGGCTTCAGGAAATCCATCCATAAAGGTCTGCCTCCCATTTCCCACACCAGTTACTTCAAACCATGACCAGCCTCCCCAAATTTCTCCTCTCACTGTCACTAGCTGACCTTGCTGCCTACATTCCTGAGGCCATCAGACAGAAACTCCCTCAACTTGCCGCCTACAAACATAGCTACATCTGTATCATCTTCTCCTCTGTACTCCTAACTAGTATAATGGGCACCTTGTTCAAAGCCAATTTCTCACTCTGTGCTTGGGTCCTATCCCATCTCCTCAAGGACATCACTCTGAAATATTATCTCTTTTAGTAGAATCTTAAATGTCTCATTTGTTTTGCCTCTTTATACACATATACATGCTTGAGCGCTTAGGTTTCTTCATCTAAATAAATCAAAATCTTCCTTGATATTGGGTGCCCCACTAGAAAACACCCTATTTCTCCCCTTTCCTTCATCCCCAAGATTTTTCAGAGTGGTCTAGCCAGCCCTTGCTGTCTTCATGTCCTCAACTCTCTTTGACTCTTCAACCTACTTCAGTCTGGGTCCTGGCCTCATAAAAGATGAAAACTGCTCTCAGCAGGGTCCCCAATGATTTCTAATAAACCCAACTGACATTCTTCAGTACTTACCTATCCTGACTTTTTGTGATATTTGAGTGTTGCAATTCCTTCTTTTTTTACTCCCTCTGTTTTGGAATTTTTTTCTCCCTTAGCATCTGTGATAATGATACCTCTTTTCATTCTATGTCTCTGGCTGTATCTTTACAATCTCGATCATCTGCTCTTTTTTTATCCTCTTCCTTACAATTCTTTAGTGATCCTCAGGATTCAGTTCCATGCCCTCTTTTCTTCTCTTTTCATTTTGTACACACTTCCTGGGTATTCTGGTCCACTTGCATGGCTACATATACCACCTGTAGCTAAAGACTTCCACATCTATATCTCTAGCCCAAATCTCCTAAGTTTTAGACCCATATAGCTAACCCTATTGGACAGCTCCACTTGGATGTCAATGGTCACATCAAACTCAGTATGTCTAAAATTAAAGTGACCATCTTCCTTATTTCCCAGAACCAAACCTGTCTTCCTCCTGTATTCCTCATCCCAGTGAAGGTCACCAGTGTGCATTCAGTTGCCCAAGTCTAGGAGACCTTTCTGGACCTTTCTGGATGCCTTCTGATCGATTTTTCCAGATTGCCTGCAGAGTAATCTTCCTGAAGGGTAAGTCTGATCATGGCACTCCTTCAGTGGCGTGGTTCAGGATCAAGTTTTGACTTCACTGACTTCAGGATCAAGTTCAAGCTACTTAACAGGGCCCTCTGGATCTGCCCCTATTTTGCTGGCTTTCTCAGTGCCACCTTTCTGCCCTCAAATCTATGCTCTAGGCATCAATAACTACTTTCACATCTCCCTAAAATTGTTAGGCTTTCTTCAGGCCTTTGCAGCATTTTCCCTCTCCCTGGAACACCTTTCTTCTTCCTTACCTGAGGAACATCACGTCTTTCATGTCTCACTTATCTTTCAAATCTCAGTTCAGACGTCATCTTCTCCAGGAAGGCTTCTTTGACTACCTCCAGCTGTTTCAGAAATTCTTTCTCTGTGCTACTAAACTATCCTACATGTACACTGACCAAAGCACTTATCGCACTGGAGAGTATTCACCTACTTACTCAGCTGTGTCTCCAGTATACCCTGACCAGGCACTGGGTTTTAGTGATATTTGTAGACCCTGAACCTAACATAGTTTGTGGTACATGTATATTTTAACTGTGACAAGTTTACCCAAAAAATTCCACTTAAAGTTATTTGTTTAATACTTCTATTATCTACATGTCTAATACACAAGTAGGTCCATCTGAGAACATTTAACTTCCATGGAGCATTATACAGATCCCTGATCTGCAATGAGGGAATACAGACTGGATAGAATGGCATATATTGGATACTCAAGTATCCTGAATAGTGCTAATAATTCTTCTTCTGAATGGACTGCTGCACTAGGGAATCCGACTCAGGAGTAGTACTCACCAGTTATTGAGCCTCCCAGTTTGCATACTTATAGCCCCCTCACAAAGCTAAGCATCTGGTATTTGAGCCACTAGTGTTCCAGACAACAGCTTTTTCATTTGCGGACCTTTTAATCTGACTTAGGATCAAACTCTTTTATGAACAGAATGCTCTGGAATTAAATGCCTTAGAATAAGTCAACTTTAACAGCAAACAGAGAATCACATTCTTAGCCAAGACTTTCTTTTAATGTTCTTTAGTAGAATTAATGCCCAGAAAGGTCGTACCAGCTTGGTTTCTAAGTTTATAGAAAATGTAATTAAAATATGACAAAATATATTTACATCTCTACTCATTCCCATCTTCTTTCTCTCAGTTTTAAAGAAAGATGTGTTCCCCAACCTGTGGTCTTCAGCTTTGAGTCCTGTAATTTTCTCAGGTACTGACTACACTGCCTTGCCGATCACTAATTCTTCCACATCATTCCACCAAAAGTGCTCTGGCAAACGTCACTTTGCTATTTTCCTAGTCCTTCTTCCACTTTTCTGACCATTTCTTCTCTGTCTCCTTTGCGGGCTTCTCTTCCCGTACCCATTCAAAAAAGTTGGGTGTTTCCCATGAGTCCATCTAGATGTCAAGCTGGAACTCCAGACCCACAGATATCTCAAATGCAACATGTTCAAAACTTGGTCTTTCTCACTTCCCAATCTCAGTTTACCACTCTTCACCTATGCTCCTAAACTAGAAAGGTGTCACACATATGAATGATGAGTATTATCATCACCCCTAAAATTTATTAACAATTAATGTGCCAGGCACTATACCAAGAGTTTACATCCATTTTCTTATTCAATCCTCCCAACAAGCCAAGAGGTAGGCATTATTAACACAGTTTTACTGGGCAGAGAGAAGTAGCTTGCTCAAGGTCACACAGCAGGTATGGAGCTGGGATTTAAACCGAGGCCTGATTACAGAGCCCACATTCTTTTTTTTTTTTTTTTTTGCGGTACGCGGGCCTCTCACTGTTGTGGCCTCTCCCGTTGCGGAGCACAGGCTCCGGACGCGCAGGCTCAGCGGCCATGGCTCATGGGCCCAGCCGCCCCGGTGCATGCGGGATCTTTCCGGACCGGGGCACAAACCCGTGTCCCCTGCATCGGTAGGCGGACTCTCAACCACTGTGCCACCAGGGAAGCCCCAGAGCCCACATTCTTAACTACTATGCTATATTCATGTTGCACCTGAATCCTAAAAAAGGAAAACATCAGATGTGTCACCAACTGCACCTCCCTGATCTTCCACCCTGCTTGTAATGGGGAGAGAATAAGGTAGGTAGTTAAAGCATATATACTGACATCACTAGTCTGATCTGTTGTCTATACCACTCCGTGAAGGATTGCTGCAAGGGCTGTGGAGAAATGCTCCACTTCAGCTTTCATCCAGCTCTGAAAAACAGGCCAGCTAGGCATGGGCACCTTTTTTTTTTTTTTATAGAACTTTTTAATTTTTTAAAATAAATTTATTTATTAATTTTTGGCTGCATTGAGTCTTCATTGCTGTGCATGGGCTTTCTCTAGTTGCGGTGAGCGGGGGCTACTCTTTGTTGCGGTGCGGTGCATGGGCTTCTCATTGCGGTGGCTTCTCTTGTTGCAAAGCATAGGCTCTAGGTGCACAGTTTCAGTAGTTGTGGCATGCGGGCTCAGTAGTTGTGGCTCACGGGCTCTAGAGCACAGGCTCAGTAGTTGTGGTGCACGGGCTTAGTTGCTCCACAGCATGTGGGATCTTCCCGGACCAGGGCTCGAATCCGTGTCCCCTGCATTGGCAGGCGGATACTCAACCACTGTGCCACCAGGGAAGTCCCCATGGGCACCTTTTAGTCACCCATTTCCAAAGAGTAAAACAACTCAAACAACTCAAACAACTCAACTCATTGGACAACCTGACGGCGACCCTTTGCACCCAGGTCTCACTTTTTCCAGAGCCCTTTGATTAACTACTCGTAGGTAAGCAGTAAACCACTTGATAAAGTGTATTCCTAGGAAGTTGCAAATGCTTTCTTAAAGTACTCAGGCAAACGAATAACCTATATTTCTTGTGGATAAGGTTCAGCTGAGGCATTCTAAGAAAACTTTCTATACAACAAATGCTAGTTCTCTATTCCCTGGTGATTTCTCAGATAAAGATATTGACTTGTTACCATCCTCTGTGATTATGCCTACATTGCAGATTATATTCCTCCCCCAAAAGGGCTCATTACAAAGGGCTTTCCCATGAAGTATATTAGTTGACTCAGTCACTCCTTCAGTAAACAATGAGGTTACACAGATGAATAAGACAGTTACTGCCTTCCAGGAGCTTATAGACTTGTGAAGAGACACAGAGATGGATTAGAAAATCAGGCAGCAAATTTTTTTTAAATATATATGTATATTATTTATTTTTGGCTGTGTTGGGTCTTCGTTGCTGTGCGCGGGCTTTCTCTAGTTGCGGCGAGTGGGGGCTTCTCATTGCGGTGGCTTCTCTTGTTGCGGAGCACGGGCTCTAGGTGTGCGGGCTTCAGTAGTTGTGGCACATGGGCTCAGAAGTTGTGTCTCACGGGCTCTACAGTGCAGGTTCAGTAGTTGTGGTGCACGGGCTTAGTTGTTCCACAGCATGTGGGGTCTTCCACGACCAGGGCTCAAACCCGTGTCCCCTGCATTGGCAGGTGGATTCTTAACCACTGTGCCACCAGGGAAGCCCCAGGCAACAAATTTTATATGCATAAAGCAATGGGGAATTTAGAAGACAGAGCAAGTAACTCTACCTTGGGGAGGTCCTTATATTTCTCTCACTCTGCACACACACACAACCTTAAAACTTGGTTCTCCTCTTTCTTTTATATTCTTTGTATAAAATACTTTATTATTATTATTATTATTACTACTTCTACTATTATTAGATGTCAGTAAACAGCTAACAGAATTGATCTAGAATAGCTTACTTTAATTTTATTTTGACTAGCGTTTGTGGAAGGTCTTCTAAGTATATTCCAGGGAATGTTACTCACATTAACTACTTCTAAACCCTTAAGTTCAATGTTTTAGTGTCTATATGTCAACCTGATCTATATAATCTGAATTGAAAAAAATTTAAATGAATGATACTTCTCCTGAAGAGCGTTTCAGTCTTTTTAAAAAAAACTCTGTTAGGAAAAAAGCACAAGTTTATTAATTAAGCCCCTACATAGTACCTGGTACCCAGTAAATATCTGTTGAATGAATTAAAATTTCTGTGAATACTGAATGCCAGCCACAGGTTACTTGGAGATACACTAGGAAGGCTGAATGATCTGTTCTCCCAGGTCAGGGGAAGAATGAAGAAGACATTCTCCTTGTCATTCCACTAGAAAGTAAGTTCTTTGAGAATGCAGATCGTGTCTTAGTCATCTTTTTACTTGTTGGCAAATGTGGAAGAATGTATCAGCGCATAGCGTTATGTGTTGTAACTTGAATGAAGTATAAGAAAGCAATGAAAAATCTAAATTAGCCTGTCTTAGAATGACTATTAGTTTTGGCCCCAGACACTAATAAGGTGATAAAGCAATCAAGAGAATGTGCTAAGACAATAAAGTTGTTAAAGAAAAGTAATTAAAGTGATATATCAAAGATACTCTGAGTCATGGATAGATTATCTACAGGACATGCTGGTACACTTAGAAAGCAAAGTACTACAATTTGACTGCTTTTGTTTCCACCTGCTGGTATAGGAAAGTAATTTTTAGATTGGGCAGAATATGTTTAGCAGCTCTAGAAAGAAACCTTATGAAAAGACTGAACTTTCAAAGTGCTCTTGCCAAAGTTACACAGTACACTGCCCATAAAACAGCCATTCACAAAAATGTACACCATGAACTCAGCTACAAACATATTGAGAACAGAGCAGATCTATCCTAAACATGGAGACATTCCAGTGGCCCTTATTCTGAGTAGCCTCCAGCATCTGATAAAGCCAAAAGCATTACCCATTTTCTTTTATTGGGCCATCCCGTTTTGGTATTCACAAATGTAGCATTTAAATTGGATGACAAAAGTGACCAGTGCAACAATAATGGCCCAATCTTGGTCTTACACAGTGAAAACATACTATTTTGGAAACAGTACCACATAAAATCTCAGTTGTGTACAATTTCCTATATCAACAAAGCTTAAAAGTACAATTAATTATATTATACAAAGGCTCCCCTAGGAATGAATGATTTACTTTCAACTCTTTCTTAAAATGTTAGTGACCCATTTAAAAAAAGGAAAAAAGGCAATTTTATTTTGGATTTTGGAATGTAATAGAAGTAAGTTCTTGTTTCCAAATTTCATTGTAAATAAATGAAAAGGGCCTCTTCAAAGTCATCTTTTCCAAGAAATAGAAATAAAAATTTTAAAATGTTAGAAAGAAACAGCTTAAGGTTTTTTTTTAACATTTTTATTGGAGTATAATTGCTTTACAATGGTGTATTAGTTTCTGCTTCATAACATAGTGAATCTGTTTGACACTATAAATGTTTGTAATATTTCTACTCTTAATAAATAGAACTTTTAGGGCTTCCCTGGTGGCGCAGTGGTTAAGAATCCGCCTGCCAATGCTCGACCACGGATTCGAGCCCTGGTGGTCCGGGAAGATCCCACCTGTGGCGGAGCAACTAAGCCCACGAGCCACAACTACTGAAGCCCACGCGCCTAGAGCCCGTGCTCCGCAACAAGAGAAGCCACCGCAATGAGAAGCCCGCACACCGCAACGAAGAGTAGCCCCTGCTCACGGCAACTAGAGAAAGCCAGCGCGCAGCAACAAAGACCCAACACAGCCAAAAATAAATAAAAATAAATTTATAAAAAAAAAAAATACAACTTTTACAAAAGGTTCATATCACTAAGTTATAAAGAATGAAGTAGAAAAATCTCGGGTTCTGAAAATAAGAAACAGAAGATAATAGTCTAATTGACTTGTATAGGACAAGTGGTTTAATAATTACAGGTTTTAAATAAAGTTATAATAAATGAACATGCACAGACTTCTTTTCTTAAATCCTTTAACTGGCTTAAGAAAAGCCACCTGAGACCACAGAGCATCTAAAATCAAGTACTTTGTCACAAATGAAATCAAGACTTCTTCAATAATTCATTAGTAAAGGGTGTACCCACATACATGGAAAACCACAACTCAAAAAGACATTCCACTTTTATTTTTCTCTAGGCGGATGAATAAATTGCTTCTGGCACATTTAATTGGTGTTTGGGGCATAATTTTCAGAATTGAAATGCTTAGTAAATTACTCAGGAGAGAGACTTCTCTCCTCAGTACAGTATTTAATACTTAGCCTTTTTTTTTTTTTGGGTCATTATGTTCAGTGAATGATGATGCCCAAATCCTCTTCCTAGGCCTGGCTAATAACTAGTTTGCTTTTATTTTTAAAGACTGGTTCAACCACAAATGGGTGTTTATTATTTTTACATGTGACAATGGTATTGTGATTATTTTTGAAAAAAATTTTTATCTCTTAGAGCTATTTATATACCGAAATACTTATGATTAAAGTAGTATCAATAAAATGTTGGGCATATGTTTAAAAATAATTGGAGGGGACTTCCCTGGTAGCACAGTGGTTGGGAGTCCGCCTGCCGGTGCGGGGGACACGGGTTCGTGGCCCGGTCCGGATGGATCCCACATGCCGCGTAGCGGCTGGTCCCGTGAGCCATGGCCACTGAGCCTGTGCGTCCGGAGCCTGTGCTCTGCAACTGGAGAGGCCATGAGCAGTGAGAGGCCCGTGTACCGCAAAAAAAAAAATAAAGAATAAAAATAATTGGAGGATGAAGAGGCATATGAAAAGAGATTGGCCATGAGCTAGTAATTTTAAACCTATACTAATTTCATGACTTCTATTTGTGGCTGAAAATTTACATAATAAAAAGTAAAATTTTAAATTAAAAATAGCTCTAGTTGCTATTCTAACCTCAGACATGTGGTTTGAAAAACATAATAACTCAACATTAAAACAATACTCATGCTGACAAGCAGATTAAAAGGGATAAGAATGGAGCAAACCCCAAGGGAAAACTAGAGCACACGTAAGAAGAAGCTAGAAGAAACTACAGCACAAAATATATTTGACCAGTAAATGAAGGTTCATAAATTCACAGCTGGAAGGGGCCTAAGAAACCAGCTGGTTCAAATCCTTTAATTTAGGATGAAGCTCAGTGATGTTAAGTCAAGTAATTAACTATACTTCACTGCAGATACAGTGAATATTACATTATAAATGGATTATTAGAGAGGATTCAAAGTGATACTGCTTTCTAGTGTATCTAAAACTTGAGGCTGACAACTTTGGACACAGCTATCAGATGGCTGGCTTCCTACTTCATCTAGTTAACGAGTAAGCTTCTAGTTGCTGTTTGGCCACTGCCACTACCATCAATAGAAACAGTGTCAAACATTTACACAGCAGGCACTGCTTTGCATGTACTAACTCATTTAATCCTTTGAATAACACTGTGACAGAGACTCTATTTTATCTCCATTTCTAGAAATGATGAAACTGAGGCACAGAGAGGTCAAATAACTTACCCAAGGTCACACAGCTATAAGTGGTAACTCCGGCAGTCTTGCTCTGGAGTCAATGTTGTTAAACACTAAATCACCAATCACACCATTCACTTTGACAGTTCTGCCATTCTCCTCAAGTTGCTCACAGTTATTAACCTAACACCTTGTCAGTGCCTGCTACTTTTCTTTACTCTTTCCTGTCCTTGTTGAGACAGAGACATAATCAGAGGGCATGGTCCATGTGGCTCTGTGTTGACCCATGCCATATCCCAATTCTCCTGCTGGTCTGGCCAGCAACCCCTAGAAGCCAACTGTCATTTACTTATGTGAGAAATAAGTAAATCAACAGACTATGTGAGAAAGGAAAATAACAATGACACATATTTAATTTACTTCAAGATGGTAAAAATGATTTCAAATTCTTTGACATGTCTGTATATCAGAAGGCTACTCTTTAAAGCAGAGAAGAGAGTTTCCTCACTGATAAAAGACAAAAGGCAGGTTTTAAAAACACTTCCTAACAAAGATGAAGGATGAATAATTACCAACCTTAGGTCCTTGAGGTTTGGAAGTCACACTGAAAGCAAAGAAAAGCACCTACCTGAATATAATACAAAGTCATTTACGCACTTATGAAGTGCTAATTATGTCCATGCACTGTGCTGTTTTTTTAATGCATTATCTCATTTAATCCTCATTGTATAGATGAAGAACTGAGGCAGAGAACGGTTGACAATCATGCCAGAGTCACACAACTAAGTGGCAGATCTGGGATGTGAACCAGGCAATCTTATTCCAGAGTCTGAAATCTTAACTATTTACTAAGCTGCTTCTTTCAACCCCCCAAAGTTATATTATTTTGTATAAGCCAAGCTGCTGCTTACCAACAGAACAACAGAGTTTCATAACTGGAGGGTCTAGACTGAATCTTTCAACAGCAGCCCCACAAGACTTGGTGAGACGAGGGTGGGAGGAGAGAGGAAGTCTAAGATGACCACTTTTGGCTTTGCATGGATGTGAGTGATAGCTAGAGGGTTCAGGAGGAGAAGCAGATTAGAATGTTTCCTTCTTTTTCTTTTTTCGGGAGAGAGTGGGAAGACTGGGGGAAATTGGAGCTTTATAGGCATTCAATTATAGACATGCTGAGTTTATAATGTCAGTAAGATATCCAAGTAGAGAAGTGGAGCATGCATTTGGAGCTCTGGGGAAAGTAAGCACAGAGCTAGCTGCTAAAGATAAAAGATGAATAAGGCTAGTATGGCAGAAAAACATACTAAAATGAATGTAGCAGATACCTATTGATCTTATGTGTATCAGACACAGAGAACAACAATATCATGTAAATGCAATTACAGAATTACATACAAGATGTTACAGTTGGACAGAGAAACAATACTCAGACTGGGAAATCAGAGCAATCTTCTTGGGGAGGAGGCATCAACAGGAATTATCCAGGGAAGGATGGGGTGTGGTATGTGAAGAAGCATAAGGGCAAGCCTGGAATAGAAGACAGGATTAGCAAAGGCCCATTTTCAATCACTGGTAGAGTGTATTGCAAGAATTACAACCAATTTGGAAGTTAGAAATGGGAATCAGAGAAAGATGAAGCTGGTGAGGTTGATAGGCAAGATTCCATGGGTTTATTTATGTCATGCTGGAGACCTTAAACTTTGTATCGAAGCCCTGAGTGAGAAGGTAAGATCTGTATTTTATTTATTTTTTGTATTGAAGTATAGTTAATTTACAATGTTGTGTTAGTTTCTGGTATACAGCAAAGTTATTCAGTTATACATATATATTCTTTTTCATTATGGTTTATTATAGGATATTGAATACAGTTCCCCGTGCTATACAACAGGACCTTGTTGTTTATCCACTCTTTATATAAGAGTTTGCATCTGCTAATCCCAAACTCCCAATCCATCCCTCCCCCACCCCCCTCCGCCTTGGCAACCGTAAGCTTGTTCTCTATGTGAATCTGTTTCTGTTTCATAGATAAGTTCATTTGTGTCATATTTTAGATTTCACATATAAGTGATATCATATGGTATTTGTCTTTCTCTTTCTGACTTACTTTCACTTGGTATGATAATCTCTAGGTCCATCCATGTAGCTGCAAATGGCATTATTTCATTCTTTTTTTATGGCTGAATAATATTCCACTGCATATATGTACCATATCTTCTTTATCCATTCATCTGTTAATGGACATTTAGGTTGTTTCCATGTCTTGGATATTATAAATAGTGCTGCTGGGAACACAGGTGTGTATGTACAAGATCTGCATTTTAGCTAGGTACTCTAACAGCTGTGGGAAGTATGAAAGGTCCATTTTAGGAGGCAAAGGAGGTCAGTTAGGAGGCTTCAGTAATATGGATGAACAATTAAATTAAAAGTGGTAGTAGGGAGCCTTCCCTGGTGGTCCAGTGGTTAAGACTCTGCACTCCCAATGCAGGGGGCCCGGGCTTGATCCCTGATCAGGGAACTAGATCCTGCATGCTGCAACTAAGAGCCTGCATGCTGCAACTAAGAGCCCACATGCCACAACTAAGATCCTGAAGATCCCGCACATAGCAACGAAGATCCCACGTGCCGCAACTAAGACCCGGCACAGCCAAATAAATAAATACATATTTTTTAAAAAGTGGTAGTGGGAGTGGAAGAGGAAACAATGGGTTCAAGAAATATTCAAGAGATAAAACTCGCAAAGACGGGATGTCATAGTTTCCAGTTTGGGTGGGTGGGTTGGTGGGTGGGACCGTAGCAAATGAACATAGCACATTTACCCTTGCAAATAGAAAATGCAAGGTCAGGTTTGGGGAAACACTACTAGGTAAGTTTCGGAAATGTTGATTTTTTCCAGTGCTTATGACATACGCCAGGGTATGAAACTGTGGTGATACGGCAGTTGGATATATGAACCTGAAGGCAAGGAGAGGGCTCCGGGTGGGAGACATAGCTGTAGATGTATTCAGATGTACAATTCTTAGAATGGACTGGGGCATCTAAGAACAGCATGTGGATAAGAACACTGGGGAAGTCTAGAAAAGTATGGAAAGGAAAAGTGCATACCAGGTGGGTTGAGGGAAGGTTTCAGACAGCAGGGTGTGTGGGAGAGACTCCAGCATGTATGTCTGCTCAAAGAAAGGAGACAAAAAAAGGGATTTACAGTAGAAGTTAAGAATAGAAACTTGAGAAAAACTAGGGCTTGAGAGGCAAGTGTCAGGAAAAGGAAGCTTGAAAGAAATTTGAGGATTCCTTGTAATAAAGGAAAATTAGGAATTTGATTCTCTGGAAGTCAAGAAATCATGTGTGGCCAACAGTGTAAATGTTACATGGAGATCAAGCAAAATCAGGACTGAAAAGTATCCACTGCATTTGGCAACTAACACCCAAGACTTAAAGTGTCATCTGATTAGTGGCTCTTCCCTCTCTTGTTCTTTGGCAGCCACATCAAGCTGCTAATTCATACTGAAACCGAAAACAACTCAAGGTTCTAAGTTTTTCCCATGTGCTGCTCTTACATCATCCTGCTCTCAGATAGGTGATGTGTTTAGCTTAAATATAAGACTTCATATTTGATACTATTAAGAATCTCCTCCCGATTAGAATGGTGTTATAGTGAGTTGAGATCCTCTGGAACTTTCATTTTTCACTACTAATTTCATTAGTAGGTCATTTATAGCCTCCCCCCAGTCACTGATAAAGCATTTGTGACTTTCAATATTCACAAGTATAGACAGTCCTTGAATTACAATGGCTAGACTTAAGATTTTTGACTTCATGATGCTGTGAAAGCGATACGCATTCAGTAGAAACTATGCTTCAAACTCTGAATTTTGATCTTTTCCCAGGCTTGGGATACATGGGACGATACTCTGTCATGATGCTGGGCAGTGGCAGTGGGCCGCAGCTTCCAGTCTGCCATGCAATTATGAGGGTAAACACCAATACACATACAACTATTCTGTAACCACACATTTCTGTTTTTTACTTTCAATACAGTATTCAACAAATTACACGAGACATTCAACACATTATTATAAAATAGGCTTTTGCTAATGTAAGTGCTCTGAAAACATTTAAGGTAGGCTAGGCTAAGCTATGATGTTTGGTAGGTAGGTGTATTAAAAGTATTTTGACTTTTCAACTTAAGATGCGTTCATGGCGACATAACCCCACTATAAGTTGAAGAAGATCCCTAGTCAGTTCTTAATTATCCAAGTCCTTAGGGCTTCCCTGGTGGCACAGTGGTTAAGAATCCACCTGACAATGCAGGGGACACGGGTTTGAGCCCTGGTCCAGGAAGGTCCCACATGCCACGGAGCAACTAAGCCCGTGCGCCACAAGTACTGAGCCTGCGCTCTAGAACCTGCAAGCCACAACTACTGAGCCCATGTGCTACAACTACTGAAGCCCTCGCGCCTAGACCCTGTACTCCGCAACAAGAGAAGCCACTGTAATGAGAAGCCTGCGCACTGCAACGAAGAGTAGCCTCCACTCACCGCAGCTAGAGAAAGCCCGCACACAGCAACGAAGACCTAACACAGACAAAAAAAAACCCCAAGTCCTTAGAACTACTTTCTTTTACCTTGAATGGAAGGGAGCAAATTATAAGTTATTATGGACTCACTTGGTTTCAAACACTGTGCTAGATGCTCTCACATACAATGGTTCCTGCGCTCCTTACAAAAACTGTAGGAGGTAGTAAATGTTATCTCTATTTTAGGGTTGAAGAAACTGAAGCTTAGTGAGATTACACAAGCATTTGAAACCAGGTCTGCCTCCAACGCCATGTGGCTTGCAAATTTTCTCTCTTTTTTATTAAATGTATTTTTTTTTAAAGATTTTTTTTTATGTGGTCCATATTTATTTTTTTTTGCGGTACGCGAGCCTCTCACTACTGTGGCCTCTCCCGCTGCGGAGCACAGGCTCTGGATGCGCAGGCTCAGCGGCCATGGCTTATGGGCCTAGCCGCTCCGCGGCATGTGGGATCTTCCTGGACCGGGGCACGAACCCGTGTCCCCTGCATCGGCAGGCGGACTCTCAACCACTGCGTCACCAGGGAAGCCCTGATGTGGACCATTTTTAAAGTCGTTATTGAATTCGTTACAATACTGTTTCTGTTTTATGTTTTGATTCTTTGGCCCTGAGGCGTGTGGGATCTTAGCTCCCCTACCAGGGATCGAACCCGCACCCTCTGCTTTGGAAGGTGAAATCTTAACCACTGGACTGCCAGGGAAGTCCCTGCAGATTCTCTTTCCCTTTTTTTTTTTTTTTTTTTGGTGTAAATCTCTACATACTGAGCTTTGTTCTTTTTCCAGCTTTATTGAGCTATAATTCCCATATAACATTGTATAAATTTAAGGTGTAGTACATTCTCTTTCTTGGAGTCATTTCATTAGTTTTTAGCATGTTTGCCTTGGACACTCAACTTACTCAATGTGCCTATTTCTAAATTCAGGTAAACAGTCTGAGGGGAAGAGAACTCCCTCCCCTGGTCTTCACACGTCCAAATCCTACCACCCTTCCAGGACCAATTATGACCTTGCCGCTTCCTTTAATCCTGAAAATAATCTCTCCTTCCTCTGAACTCCCATATCAATTTCTCTATTACTCTCTGTGGTACTTATCACCCTCCATCTTGTATTATAATTATTTATGTATGTGCCTTATCACCCTTACTAGCCTGTACTGCCTTGGTCTTTTAAGAAAGATCAGAATAAGAAATTGCCCATACAAAGTCTACTTATGCATTTACTATGTAAGTATTATTGAGGCTATTATTCATTGCATTCACTCAATTTCCCCTGTATAATGCAGCCACATGATAAATTTATCTCATGAACAGTACCAGGAAAAACTCTGTTTCTGATAATTTTTAATGGTATGTTTTCCCTTTGCCTTTACTGCCAGAAAGTTAACAGTTCTGAACCCAGTTAAAAGAATTAGACTGACTCTAATGTTTAAACTTTTTTTTGCCTAATATTCTTTTCCCTTGATTAATTTTAAGGTGTATTTTTAAGGTAAACAATCACAAATTAATTATGGTAAAGAGGGGGAGTACAAAGTAAATTTCAACAAGCAAATATTGGGCTGGCCAATATTTGTGACATGAGTGAATGAAGATTTGAAAGTTATGTATAGGTTTCAATCAACCACATTCTACTATCCATCATTTCTGTAACTTTACAATTTTTCAGTGTCATTAAAAACATTTTGATGAGCTGTTATACATCTTACTGAGTCGCCTTGGTCCTTTTTGCCATTCTAAGCAAGTTTTTTTTGTTTTTACTTCCCTTCAGTTTCTTTTGTGCAGTTATGGGAGTATAGTACTTATAGCACAGGGTCTAGATCTAGTAGAGCAGGAATGAGATGTGTTCCAGTATATGAATCCACCATCATGGCTTTTTTGGGTTCTCCTGGGTACTTCTTCCACCAAGCAGGGCAAGCTGCATGTCATTACCTTCCTGGTCTGTACAACAAGTTAAGTATTTTGGCTTTTCTCAGGATTATACTCTGCTTAATGTCATGTGTTTCCCCAGTACCAAGTAACTCCCAGGTCATACAAGTCCAGAGAGTCTGGTTTCTCTGCCCTGGGCTGACCCCACACCCACTCATGAGAAGTTCACCTTTGTTAACTTCTCATCTTGGTTGCTTCTGACCCAGTACTTCAGAAACTAGCACCTCTTTCAACTTCTTTCATATCCAGGTTGACAATGTAGAATGAGCTTTGCTATTAATATATTAATGTATATTAATATACAGAGTATTCATTAATTAGACTATTACTCTACAGATCCACCAACTGGTCTGTAAGGCACCAAGTCACTATTTGAATGTCCTCAGTGGTGACAAGGGAATATGACAAAGATCATGTCTTTTAACATATGGCTTCTCTTCTGCCTCATATCACCTAGTATATACTCAAAATTCCTGTGAGTCTGTTGGTTAGGTTAGCTTCCTACTGCACTCTACTCTGTAATTTTTTATTACACGACTAGATCTAAATTAATACTTAGACATAAATTTCCTCTTGCAACTTTTTTTTTTGCATAAAGAAATTCACAATGAGCTATTTCCTATAGGGTTTGAAATATTTACTTCCCACTAGAAGTTATACTGTCATTGTCAATATAAAAATGCCAAATCTAGGCCTATACTCCTTAGATATCAGGAATGAATGCTGAATTTTCAGTTATTACCACTGATGACATCTTTTCATCCATCCAGTCACTACATATGGTTGTTAAGCAACTACTCTGGGAACAACACCATGCTAAATGCTGGAGGTACAGACATGAACAACAAAAAAAAAACAGGCTCCTGATCTCAGAAAACTTGTGAACTACTGTGGAAGACAAACACTATTAATAATAATGTGTATGCTACGGAATTACTTACAGTATTCAGAGGGATCAAATTTAGTAGGAGTCAGGCAAGTTGACCCTGAGGAAGTGCAAACTAAGCTGATATTAACAGCATCTATCCCAATCTGTTTTAGAGATATGTTTGATTACTTTCTGAGTCCTTAAACAGAGTAAGGGCATGAACCCTTGTGGACAGGGATAATTTGTCATGTCCACAGCTCCATTCTCAGAGTTAGCTCAGTGGCTGGCATAGGTAAAATACACTATAAATATGTACCTTTGAATGGAAATCAAATGAAACGTATCTAGAATATATAAATAGTACTTAAATTCAATATGAAAAAAATAAACAAGCAA
Source organism: Delphinus delphis (assembly GCF_949987515.2). Classification (NCBI taxonomy): domain Eukaryota; kingdom Metazoa; phylum Chordata; class Mammalia; order Artiodactyla; family Delphinidae; genus Delphinus; species Delphinus delphis. The sequence continues at coordinate 121,041,658 of NC_082685.1, forward strand.
ATAAGAAAATGGGCAAAAGACACTAACAGGCATAAAATACAAATAGCATATAAACATGAAAACAGCTCAAACGCATTAGTAAACACAGCAATACATAAAAAACCAAGAGGTACCATTTTACAACCTTGGATTGGTAAAAGGCCTGACAACACCAAGAATTGCTAAGGATGGAGGATCAATGGCTACTCATGAAGGATATACGGCGAGAGGGAGTAAATTAGCATCACCACTTTGGAAAAGAATTGGACATCATTTGGTAAAGTTGAGAATGTACATATGTCCTACAAACCCAGCAATTTTTCTTAGGTCTTCCCCTTGCACATATGTATCAGGAGAAAATACAAGAATATTCATAGCAGTATTGCTTATAATAGCAAATAACTGGGAACAACCCACTGAAAAGAAAATGGATAATAAATTTTGGAATGGTCACACAAGGAAAGACCTAACAACCGAAAAAATGAACCACAGCCATGTCAAACTAGTTCCATCATGTGAAACTAAACCATATATTGCTTAGGGAAACATGCATTTGTGATAACATTTTTTTTTTGGGGGGGGGGTACGCGGGCCTCTCACTGTTGTGGCCTCTCCCGTTGCGGAGCACAGGCTCTGGACGTGCAGGCTCAGCGGCCATGGCTCACAGGCCCAGCTGCTCCGCGGCATGTGGGATCTTCCCGGACCGGGGCACGAACCCGTGTCCCCTGCATCGGCAGGTGGATTTTAAACCACTGCGCCACCAGGGAAGCCCTATAATAAGTTTTAAGTTGAATGACAAGTATTAGCTAGGCTGTGGAAAGGTAGGGGAAGAGAAGCATACTCCAAATAAGATATTAACATGTGTTAATTTAACGCCAGGAGATGAGGATATGAATTCTCTGTCTGAAACATTGAGTTAAGAGAAGCCGGGAGAGCTAAGTCATGGTCAGACTGTATAGGGCATTATAAACCATATGAAAGAGTTTTGATTTTATCCTAAGATTCATGGCAATCAAAAGAAGAATTTTAAACTGGAGTGTGACACATCACATTTGCGTTTCATAAAGATCTCTGTTTTCATAAGGAAAGTATATTAGTAGGAAGCAAAAATTGAGGCTGAGACTGATGATAAAGATTTGGATTATAGCGGTGGTACCTCGAATAGAGAAAAGAGAAAGAATTTGAAGACTTGGGAGTTGACGGAAACGTTACAGAGAGAAGGCCAGGAACAGCTCCAAGGCTTCTGACTTGGGTAACTGGTGACATTCACTGAGACAGAGGACAATAGCAAAAGAGAGGATTTACAAGGGAATGCTGTATAGTTTAGAATAAGGTGGTGCTGAGATTAAACAATAACTTAACAGGTGCTCAGTAAATATTTGTAAAATGAAAAAGTGACTGAATATGAGACCTCCAAAAAAGCTGTACAACTGGTAGTTGGAATCTACTATCATTCATTTTCTTCTCGTTTACATAAATAATTTGTGTTTCTTTATGCTGTGTCTTGCTAGAAAATTCCTATGAGGATGTGAAAGCTGTATAAATATATAATTTTCAGTGTTAGAATGATAAGATCTAACAATGTAGCCTTATAGTATACATGTCATGCTTTGTGGCAAGCAGCCGTCGACTGTTTCAGTCCCTACAACCCTGTCTACAATGTGAGGCAGAAAAAGAATTTTCTCTTGGTCTTGACAGCAAGTAAGATTAGGTATCAAAGATACCAGCTAAGTGTGTCTAAGAAATAAAGAGGGTGCCCTTTTGAACGCTAAGCAGGAGGTATAGATAATCTCAGAGTAGGTGGAAAAGGACAGGGTCTTCCAAAATAAGCTATGGTAAGTCAGAAATCCATATTTTGCAAGCTGGACTTTCTCTTAGCTGCAGTTTCTGTGTTGATTTCCTTTTTGTTTCACTTAATAAGAAGAAAAAGTCTTTCAAAAATATGTCAGTCTTGGGGCTTCCCTGGTGGTGCAGTGGTTGAGAGTTAGCCTGCCGATGCAGGGGGCACGGGTTTGTGCCCTGGTCCGCGAAGATCCCGCATGCCGCGGAGCGGCTGAGCCCATGAGCCAAGGCCGCTGAGCCTGCGCGTCCGGAGCCTGTGCTCCGCAACGGGAGAGGCCACAACAGTAAGAGGCCCGCGTATGGCAAAAAAAAAAAAAAAAAAAAAAGGAATTCAAGAGAAATCCGAGAAATTGGGTGATTTAATTAGGGTCACAAGGTTAGTTGAACAGCAAGTACAATTCAATCTTCAGATCCCCAGTCTACTTATTCCCAAGAAATTGGCTAAATACCCCCATCAATGATCCTGGCTGCAAAGCTAGATTTGGGAAACGAGTATACAGCAACTATAACAACAGGAAAACCCAAGAGAAATCATAAGCCGGTTGAGTAAAAACCTAGTTACTCATATAACACTAAAATGAATTCCCACATGTCAAAGGAAACAGGAAATCAGGAGTACATAGAGGGCCTTCCATGTGGTCGGTCAAGTACTGACTCCTTTAGGAAGATACAGATTTTGAAACAGAGATTCTGCGATTAAGTCACTCACAAGAACCATGGGTGGATGACTACTACTACTGTAGAGTATGTTGATTGACTGCAATATATGCCCTTAAGTAACAAAATAGTTAATATATTTATGGTAGATTGCTAGCTTCTAAAAAAGTAATAATTGTACAGCTTTTTACATTTATTTTCTTCCATGCATAAACAAAGAATATGCATAACACATACCAGTGGTTCTCAAAATGTGGTCTGCAATCCTATGGGGAGTGGTTCTTGAGACCATTTCAAGGAGTATGTGAGGTTGAAAGTATTTCATAAAAATACTAAGACATTATTTACCTTTTTCACTTGGTTGACGTCTGCACTGATGGTGAAAAGCAATGGTAGATAAAACTGTTGGCACCTTAGAACAAATCAAGGCAATGACACCAAACTGTCCTAGTAGTCATTATATTCTTCACTGTCACTCCCTCATGCTAAAAATAATATAAATTCCACTTTAGAATGTCCTTGATGAGACAGTAAAAATTGTTAATTTTATTAAATCTCAATCATTAAATATATGTGTGGCAAAGTAGGCATAAAGTGCACCGGCTGAATACAATGGTTGTCCAGAGAATTTGGTTGTGCAAATTAAAAGCACTTGTGCAATTGACTGAATTGTGAACTGAAATAGCTGCTTTTCTCATGGAACACCATTTATACTTGAAAAAATGACTGACAGACAAACCATGGTTACTCAGACTTAAGTGTTTTGCAGAAATCCTCTCAAAAATGTAACATAGTAAGGCTGTCACTTCAAGGAAAACAACTGATAGTATTTGTTACCGATGATAAAATTTCAGCTTTCAAATGAAAATTAGAATTTTGAAAAAGTGTATCTGCCACCATGAGCTTGCCAGCTTTCTAGTATTTGAAGACTTTTATGATGGGATGATGATATTAAGGAATATGATTATTTGATAATGTAAAATATGTCAACATTAGGAAGCTATGTATAACACAGTGAGCCACTATTTTCCAAATGAATAGTGTTTGATATTACAAAATCATGCATAGGTAAGAGACTCATTACAAGTGTAAAACAGACCTATGGATTTTAACGTTAACAGTAAGAAAAAGTACGTTGATAGTTTCATATTTCACATTGCAACCATTCTTATAAAAACTACACCTTGTCAAACTTTGATGTGATATCAAAGAACACCCATGATTATCTAAAACGTCTATTAAAATTAAAATACTTTTCTTTTCCAACTACATATGACAGGTGGGATTTTCTTCATCTTCTTAAACCAAAACGAACCAGTGCAACAGAATAAACATGTTAGCAGATGTAAGAATCCAGCTACCTTCTATTAAGTCATATATTTGTTTTGCAAAAACGCAAAACAATGCCACTCCTAGGATGGTTCTTATTTAAAAATAAAATAAATAAAACAAGTGTTGATGAAGATGTGGAAAAACTGGAACTCTTGTTCTTTGCCAATAGCTGCCAATACAACTGCTGTGGAAAACAGTAAGGTGGTTCCTCAAAAATTAAACAAAGAATTATCCTGTGATCTAGTAATCCCCCTTCTAGGTACCTATCCCAGAGAATTGAAATTAGAGACTTAAACAGAAATGTGCATGCCAATGATCATAGCAGCATTACTCAAAGTAGCCAAAAGGTGGAAACAACCCAAAGTCCATGGATGAATGAGTGGACAAATAAAATGTGGTATATCCATACAACAGAATACGACTCAGCCTTAAAAAAGAAGGAAATTCCGACACATGCTACAACACAGATGAAGCTTAAAGACATTATGCTAAGTGAAATAAGCCAGTCTCAGAAGAACAGATATTGTAAGATTCCCCTAGTATCAAGTACCTAAAATAGTCGAATTCAAAGAGACAGAAAGAATAGTGGTTACCAGGTACTGGAAGAGGGGATAATGAGGAGTTTCAGTTTGGGATGATGAAAAAGTTCTGGAGATGGATAGTGGTAATGATTACATAACAATGTGAATGTACTTAATGCCACTGAATTGTGCACTTAAAATGATTAAAACGGTAAATTTTATGTATATTTTACCACAATTAAAAATAAAAACCCAAAGGAAAAAAATCCACAATACCATCTTCTCACTGACTGTTTTGGAGATGTTTTGTAAAATAGTTATTTTTTGTTCAAAATGTTATTTATGCATGTAATGAATTTATTACTGTTTTAAAAATAAACTAATAAATACTTAAAAAATCTCCCTGGTTTCATTTCTAATATGGTAAATAAGGAAAGATATAACCCACATAAACAGAAGCTCTTAGGTCCTCAGTAATTTTTGAGTGGTAAAGAGGTCCTGAGACTAAAAAGTTTGAGAACTACTGTCAAATATGAAATTTATTCTCTCTTCTCACACCTGCGTTATAGGAAGGTATATATTTCTTCATTTGTTGGTATAGCTTCATTTGAGAGCTATACCACTTGCAGCCTGAACACTAAAAGGACAGTCTGAAATATGGTCAAAATCATCACACTAACTCTTTATGATCACTACTGTCCCCAGATGCGCCAAAACGGTAAGGACTGAGTAGCCTAAAGCTCCACACAGATGAGTGGCAACGTACAACAGAAAACTGTTAAAAAGCTTACAGGCTGATTGCTAGGTTCTAAAGGTTTTATAAGGATCTAGCAAGAAACACATATTTCCCTTTTTCTGTTGGTTCTTCATTCAGATTTTCAGTTCAAAGCTAGATTTGGGAATGCGGGTGGTAGTGGCATTGTTTCTGAAAACCATTCCATCCAGCGCATCCGTGCAAAGAATTTAATTCTCTCACCATGTTGCTACTGGTCTATGGCACAGGGGTGTGGCGAGGGCGCTAAGGAAGCAGTCCAAAACAGCAGCTGGGGCTGCACCAAACCGTGTCCAAGCAATCATTTCCTCCATTTGGGGCCAAGTCAGTTAGCCCCGGCCAGAGGCCGAATGTTTTATGGTAAGTAAATAAAAAGGAAATTAGAAAGCATGGACGGAAATAAGCAGCAAAACCATAGCGGCTGCATCTTGTGCGAGTGTTAAACGATGTGTATGTTAACGATGTGCATGAGGGGTAAATGAGAATTGTTATTCGAGTCTACAGCTGCCGGCACTGTTAACGACAGGTCTGCAGTTCTGGATGGGGACGAAAGTCAAATGATTTTCTTATCCCTACCATCTTTCTGCATTCGTTTTGGGCTGGGCCTGGGACCAGTCTCACTGCTTGCAGCTGAGGCAGTCCCAAACAAAGGGGAATGGACGCCCTCTCAAGGGAGCGGATGAAGAAAAGGTGGCCCCAAGTTCCCGCGCCAGGTGTCCCTCGGGGTAGACCATGCGGACTGTGGGAAGGGAGGGTTCCAGGAGCGTCGGAGGGGTGCTGTTTGTAAAGGCTGGGCGGAGGCGCCTGGCAGTGACGGGGCGGAAGACCCCGCTCTGCCCAAGGTCAAGGTTAACACGCGCACGGGAGGTACCTGTGGAGGCTTCGCACAGCCGAAAAGCACTGGGCTATCATGGGAACGCCGAAAGGCGACGGCGGCTGAGGGAGCGCTGTCCTCCGGTTTGGGGGTGAGGGATTCGGGACGCCGGGAAGCCGCACGGCGGCCTAGCAGAAGAGACAAGAGCGGCGGCGGCGGCGGCAAGCTCCTCCTGAACCCTCCCACGTGCGTCAGCCCCAAGCCGGCGCCCACTTCAGCCCCGCCCCGGCCCCGCCCCGCCCCGCGCCCGCTCCGCGTCCCGCCCTGTGCGTCTTGCACCGCCCCGGGGGCGGTTCTGGCGAGGCTCCTCAGCTGGGTTGAAGCGCACAGCTGGGTGGGCTAAGGGGCGGCGGCGGTTTGGGAGCTGGGGAAGTTTGGGCCACCGCTCGCAGCGCTGCGCTTCGAAGCCAGGCTCAAGCCCGGAGAATCAGCGGGGCGGCGGACCGACTTACCGACGCCCTCGGGCCCGCTGCCACCGTCTCGCGTCCTCTTCCCTGGTAAGGGGCTTCTGTATGGGAGGGGTCCGTCTCCCGCCGCCCCAGACCGGGCCTGCACCGCGCACCCGCAGCAAACCCCGTCAGGGCCAAGGCGAGGCCTGGGTACCGAAGGGAGGGAGATGGAGGTCGATGTGCTCTGGGGAGAGGAAGGGGGAGAAGCCCGGAGGAGGTTGCCCTTCTCCATTTCCCCTCGCACCCCCGCTCCCCTCCCCCCCCCACCAGTCTTTTTTCACCCTTCTGCCCTGGGGCCTTATTTAGTACTTGCAACCCCATGGCCTATTGGCTGGGCTCGCTTTTAAAATAAGCACACAAATAATAAACGTCCTAGTGGTGGGTACCACACCCTGGCTTTGAATTAGGGAACCTGGGGAGCAGATGGATGATTCGATTTATTGGAAATAAGCCATTAATGCATGATGGCCCTGCGCCACTGTTTGGATGCGATAGTATTCCATGTGAATGAACATGACCCAGAGCTTCCAGTTTGTCCACGAGAGCACAGCTACTGCAGAGAGCATTGGTCGGTTTGTAGTATCCATCGACTTAGGCAATGATTTTCTGACATGTCTTGATTAAATAGAAATGCCATTTTTATTAAAAATGACACCCAATGGCTGAACAACCTTTCCCTAATATATTTTCTCATCACATAACTGTCTCCACCTACAAAAGTAGGTGGAGTGTAAATTGTGCATACATTTGAAAAAAATCTCATGAAACAGAGGAAAATACTCAGCGTGGATCAGCTTCTGAGTCAGCAGTATGAAATCTCCCTCAACTTAGTACTAAAGCCTTTTGGGGACTTCTATATCTGCATCTATACCCCTGTCCTTTTCTGGATCTGTACCATATAAACTGTTAAGATACAGTGAACTATTCAGTGAGAATTTAAGCTATGTTGTACATGTTTTGAGAAAGATTTTACTTTTGCAAGTTTTAACATAACCTAATATTACTGGGTGTAAATGAAAATGTCATACATTAGCATATCTATACTTTATGCTCTCTTGACTCTTTAAAAAGAAAGAAGTGAAGATAATACAGACTTTTTACTTTTAATGTAATTTATGACCCTTGTGATTTATAATCTTCAATGATTCTTTAAAATTACTTATTTCAGTGTTTTCCTTTTTCTTATCAAGGAAAAGTGTTTAAACTTTAAAAATGTCATCCATCAAGCACCTAGTTTATGCAGTTATTCGTTTCTTACGGGAACAAAGTCAGATGGATGCTTATACTTCAGATGAGCAAGAGAGTTTGGAAGGTAGGTACCTGTTCTCTATGTTCATTTGTGTTATAATTATAAATAAAGACTAAAATAGCTATAAGCTATTTTTGTTGTATCAAAATCAGAACATTCTGTAGATTTTTCAAGGAGAGAGACCTTACAATAAGGTTATGGTGTTTTCATTCTCTGAGGCTTGTTTTGTGTTTTACAATTAACAACAAGAGGACTATTGTTTTTTATTTATTTAAAAAATTATTTTATTTTATTTATTTTTGGCTGCATTGGGTCTTGGTTGCTGCACGTGGGCCTTTGGCGAGTGGGGGCTACTCTTCGTTGCAGTGCGCTGGCTTCTCATTGCGGTGGCTTCTTTTGTTGTGGAGCACGGGCACTAGGGCACGCAGGCTTCAGTAGTTTTGGCTCGTGGGCTCAGTAGTCGTGGCTTGCGGGCTCCAGAGCACAGGCTCAGCAGTTGTGGCGCGCGGGCTTAGTTGCTCCGTCACATGTGGGATCTTCCCAGACCAGGGTTCGAACCCATTTCCCCTGCATTGGCAGGTGGATTCTTAACCACTGCGCCACCAGGGAAGCCCAACTATTGTTTATTTATTGAACAACTATTATGTGTCAGAACTATGCTATTCATATTGTAGGGAAATTTTTCTCCACAGTAACTGTTAAGTTAGTTATTATCCACATTCAACAGATAAGTAAATGAAAGCAGATAAAGTAATATAACACAGCTAATATGTGACAAAGCTGAGATTTAAATCCTGGTTCTTACTTTGAAGATCTTGTTGTCTTTTCCTAATAGGAAAGCATCCAGTTTAGAGTCAATATATGAAAACACCTTGGTCATCATAAAAGCACTATGCAAGTCTAATAATTATATCACTATTAAGCTCTGATAACTTCCTCTTGGAGGACTTGAAATAAGAGGATTTTACCCTTATCTATGTTAGCTTTAAATATTAGATTCAGTAATCTGTAAAGTTGAGCAGGACTTGGATGATAGCATTGCATGTTTCCTTGACACCATCTTTTCTGCTTCATGTTTATGCATTAGAAAATTTAAATTCAGTATAGCCATAACAAGATAGAATTCTGCAGCTGGGCTTGTGGAGGTTCAATGAGCCCAGCTTCCTTGTGGCCTAAAGATTTAATTATTGCAATGAGACAGTACATTTGAGAGAATTTAATAAAAGTACAATTAGAATTGCCCATCTCGAGCTGTTTCTTGTCTAAAGGGGACACATCTATTAATTTCAACAAGTACTTCCCTTGTGAATATGCTTTTAGGAAGTTGGGATGAAAATTGGGCATTTGCTCTAAATCTGCTTGCAATCTGGTGAGATTATCTTTCCAGGTGGCAGTGAGAGGAGCTGGTGACACACAGTTGGAGATTGCAATCAGTCCATTAGGGTCTTTTTGTCCTCCTCGATGGTTAGACTATGTGAAGATAAAGGCGGTTAGACTATGTGAAGATAAAGGCGACTGGTTATCTAAGGAAAATGTTGTTTATGGTGCTCTGTAGCAAACAGATAAATGGAATCATTTAATAAAAGATGTTTTTTTCCTCATCAAAGGCAGTATAATACTTTTAAGGGCCAGAAAGAAAATTGAGAGTTTTTTAAAAACCAAGATGTTGTGTCCTATTTTTAGGATGGTATTTGGCCAAAACTATGTGCCTTCAGTTGTGTGTTATATATGGCATTCAGAAGTGGTGCCAATTGTTTTTGACCAGCCCCTATTTTTGACTCTCTGAGTCTAATTTAATTGAACATGAAATCATGTCGAAATGTCTGCCCACCTTCTAGACATTTAAAAAAGCCCTAGGAGGACTTCCCTGGTGGCGCAGTGGTTAAGAATCCGCCTACCAGTGCAGGGGACACAGGTTCGAGCCCTGGTCCAGGAAGATCCCACATGCCGAGGAGCAGCTAAGCCTGTGTGCCACAACTACTGAGCCTGCGCTCTAGAGCCTGCGTGCCACAACTACTGAGCCCATGTGCCACAACTACTGAAGCCCGCATGCCCTAGTGCCCGTACTCCGCAACAAGAGAAGCTACTGCAACGAGAAGCCTGTGCACCGCAAGGAAGACTAGCCCCTGCTCGTTGCAACTAGAGAAAGCCTGCGTGCAGCAGTGAAGATCCAACGCAGCCAAAAGTAAATAAATAAATAATAAATAAAATAAAAAAGCCCTAGGAGAGGAGCCTAAGTTCTCATACCAGCTTTACCACTACAGTGAAGCTGATGTATTATCAGCTTTGAGCCTTGTCATCAGGTTATGTCACTCACTCCTAATTATTGTCATCTGCTGACATCTGCTTCATGTTTTGACTATCGTGGCTCCTGCGCACTGTCTCTCTGGCAGTACTCCTATCTTAATTCTTGGCAGTTGTAATACATTCATACCTGATTCTTCCAGTTCTCTCCCACTTGGTTTCTTGACCTTCTGTACTCCAGTGATCTCAACCACTTTCACTTGCTTGGTCATACCCTAGACCAGTGGTTCTCAATTTGGGGCGATTTTGTATTATCTGGAGGTATTTTGGTTGTTACGACTGGGGGGCTGGTATTATTGACATCTAGTTGGTAGAGGCCGTGGATGCTGCTAAAGATACTACAAGTGCTCAGGACAGTCCTGAACAGTAAAGAATTGTCTAGTCCAAAATGTCAGTAGTTGCTGAGGTTGAGAAACTCTTCCCTAGACCTTGTTATTGTTATCCTCCCTAATCTCTATCTTAAACATTTCACTTCTGCTGCCTGTCTTTCCAGCTCACTCCCTATAGAATCCCTACCCCAACAATTCTTTGACCTACCAATACCTCCAAGCTATTGATCCCTTACCTTTTCACACCCCTATTCTTACCCAGCTTAAATTCCATTGTTGATCATTATAATCATTCTGGTGTATATGGCTCCCTTTCTTGTAAAACCCAGCCTTGTTTGAATCCAGCTCTCCACCTACTCTATGCCCATATCCATGTGACTTTGTATAGATGGAATGAAACACCCAGCTTTACTGACTAGTCCCACTTTGAGTTCATGATCGTGAGCCTCAAGTGGACCTTTAATGCTGCCCTCTGTTCCAAGTTCATTCATATTTTTGCTCTCTAGATGAGCACTTTAACACTTTCTCATGCCTTCTCAAAACCCCAAACCTCCTCCCCCGTACTCACTTTTTGTTAATGACCTTGGTTCTTACTCCATCAAGAAAATTGAAGTAATAAGAAAACAACTTCCACAGACTCTCTCTGCCCCATCTACCCACCTACCAGCATCTGTACTCACATACTCTGCCTGTCTGCCTGTCTAACTATTACCATATACTATGGATTAAATATTTGTGTCCTCCCAAAATTCGTATGTTGAAACCTGATGCCCAGTGTGATGGTATTAAGAGGTGGGGTCCTCATGACTGGGATTAGTGCCCTTATGAAAGAGACCCCAGAGAGCTCCCTCACTCTTTCTACCATGTGAGGACACAACAAGAAGGTGCTGTCTGTGAACCAGAAAGCAGGTCCTTACCAGATGTTGAGTCTGCTGGCACCTTGATCTTGCACTTCCCAGTCTCCAGAACTATCAGCCACCCAGTCTATGGTATTCTGTCATAGAAGCCCAGGCTAAGATACCATAGATGAACTATCCATTGTCCTTTCTAACTGAAACCCCTCTACTCGCAGACTGGATTCTATCCTGTCTCACCTACTCCAGTCTCTCACTCTAGTTATTTTACCCTCCTTGTCTTACATGAGCAAATTTTCAATCTCTTCTAGATCATTTCCATCAGAATATAAACTTTCTCCCTTCTTAAAAATTCAAAAACAACAATTAATTACTCTTGCCATACTACTACCTACCCCTCCCCCCACTGAAATATTGCCTGCTTTTTTTGTCTCTTGCTGGAAAGCTCTTTGAAAGAATTGTCTGTACTTGCTTTCTGCAATTCCTCTCCTGTCCTTCCTTCCTTCCTAATATTTATTTATTTATTTATTTTTTGGCTGTGTCGTGTCTTAGTTGCAGCATGCGCGATCTTTTGTTGTGGCGTGTGGGCTCTTCGTTGTGGCTCGCAGGCTTTTCTCTAGTTGTGGCATGTGGGCTCCAGAGCTCGTGGCGCATGGGCTCAGTAGTTGCAGTGCGTAGGCTTAGTTGCCCTGTGGCATGTGGGATCTTAGTTCCCCAACCAGGGATCGAGCCCGTATCCCCTGCATTGGAAGGCAGATTCTTAACCACTGGACCACCAAGGGAAGTCCCATCTCCTACTCTTTCTTAAGCACTCCAGATAGGCCTTTGCCTCCATCTCTCCACTCATACTGTTCTCATCAAGGTCATCAGCAATTTCTGTCTTAGGTAGTTCAATGGTCAGTTTTCAGTCTTCATCTGATTTATTAGCTGCCTCTGATAAAGCTCCACCCATATACTTTATTTATTTATTTATTTATTTATTCACTTGGCTTCCAGGATACCTCATGCTCTCTTGGTTTTCTTCTAATCTCATTGTTTGCTCTTTCTCTGTTTCCTTTGCTTGTTCCTCTTGTTTTCCCTCACCTGGAATATCCAGGGTCCAGTACTTGATCTTCTTCTCTTCATTATCTGCATTCACTTTTTTGATGATACAGTTAAGCTTCTTGGCCTTAAATGTTCTTTTTTATATGCTGATATCTCTCAAATGTATATGCTGATATCTCAAATGTATACTCTCAGGTCAGACCTTTCTTCTGAACTCCAGGCTTCTATATCTAACTGCCTACTAGCTATCTCCACTTATATGTCTAACAGGCACCTCAAGTTGAACATTTCCAAGACTGAACTCCTGATCCTCCCACCCAAAATCTGTTCTATTCCACAACTTCCCCAACTCAGTTGATGACAACTTCATCTTTTCAGTTGCTCTGGCCAAAAGTTTTGTTATCATTCTGGACTCTTGTCTTTCTCTTAGACTCTGCATCTAACTGTTCAATAAATCTTGTTGGCTGTGACTTCAAAGGATATCTTGACTTTTTCCCACTTCCACTGATATTACCCCTGGATAGAACTAAGTATTTATTTTACTGTGATGGCCTCTAACTGGTCTCTCTGCTTCTATAATTGCTGCTTCATTGACTTTTCTAAATGCAGCAACCAGTGATCCTTTAAAACAAACTGTGTCAGATTCCATCATTTTTCCACTCAAAATCTTACAGTGACTCTTCATGTTACTCAGTCATTGTTTAAAGGATCTATATAATTTGGACTTCTGTGATGTGTTGTTCACAGACTCCTCCTCTTTCTCATTCGACTTTAGTCAAATTAGCTTCCTCACTCTGAATGCACCAAATGAAATGCACCAAATGCTCTTTCCTAAAGGCGCTTGCTCCAGTTGTTTTCTCTGCCTGGAATGTTCTTCCCCCAGATAACGGTAATATCCCCATCTCCTTCAAGTCCTCTTTTCTGAATGAGGCCTTCCCTGAGCATGCCATTAAATCTGCAGCCTGCGTCCCTGCTCTGCTCCCCACGCTCCCATCCTCTTCACCCTGTTCTACTTTGTATAGTATATTGTTTACAGTCTGCCTCTCCATCCCCCACTGCAATGGCAGCCCCAAGCAGTCAGGAATCTTTTCTGTTTTATTCACTGTTATATACAAAGCTCCTAGAAAAGTGCCTGACACATGATAGGTGCTCAAAAAATATTTGTTCAATTGAATTGATGAATTGAATCAAGTGATCCTGGGCATCTCACTCATTTGGTCTGTATCTTAATTTCTAAGTCTGTTAGGTGGAGATCTCTGCCCCCTCTATCTAATAGATTTGTCAAGACAATTAGATTTGTCAAGAATTAGTGATGGCAGGTAATATAGCATATGGAAGCTTTAGTATAAAGTGCTATATAGATGGGATATGGTATTATTGAGAATTCTTCGCTTGTCCCTCTCCTTATCAGTACCAGACTATTATTGCTTGGTGTTAAAGTGGAGCAAAATTGTATATAGAATTTCTTTAGATTTTTATGATTTATTCCTGAGTATAACCTTCTGAAAGGAGGATCACATATAATAATCCCTGTTTCATAAATGAAAATCTTGAGGTAAAAGTAAGATAAATTATTGCACCCAGGTTATTCGATTTTTTTTCTAGATTAATAATGATAATGAGAGTCCTGAGTTCCAAGGCTGCGGTGGGTTTTTTCACTAAACCATTTATCTCTCTAAATATGTGTTAGTGTTGAACACTAAACATTTTGGCAGCAAGTTTATGTATCAAAACAATTGTGTTTACTTAATGTGGAATCTAAAATAGTCAAACGCATAGAAGCACAGAGCAGAATGGTGGTTGGCAGGGGCTGGGGTAAGAGGAAATGGGGAGGTAATGGTCAAAGGGTACAGAGTTTCAGTTATGCAAAATAAATAAGTTCTAGAGACCTACTGTTCAGCACAGTGCCTATAGCTAACTGGATTGTATACTGAAAATCTAGTAAGAGGGTAGATCTTACGTTAAGTGTTCTTAACACACACACACACACACACACACACACACCCTAATAAAGGGGACAAGAGGAAATGTTGGGAAGTGATGGGTATGTATATGTCTGTGGCCTTGATGGTGGTGACGGTTTCACGGGTGTATACTTATCCCCAAGCTTGCTGAGTTGTGTCCATTAAATATGTGCCGCTTCTTACATGTCAATCATACTTCAGTAAAGTGATTTTAAAACAAACGAACAATTGTGTTTAAAAAAAACCCAAAGAGCCACCTCCTTTAGTAATACTTGATTGTGTCTAGAATGTGCCAGATCTGTGTTCTAAGGTTAGTGGCAGCAGAGGTAAAGCAGCTGGACTGGATTGCCTCAACAAGTTAGAGTGTAAAAATCTCTCATATTTTTATGTGGACTTTTCCCCTGTCAGTGTGATGTTCCATACTCTGATTCTGGTTAAGGCCTCGGCTGGGTTCTATCCACCTTTCACAAGGCTGTGAATTAATGTTTTGGGGGGAATAAGTGCTCTCTTCTGCAGATTTTATTGTTTCTATTTCCTCTGAAATTAAACTGTTACTTCCACTGTAAACAAAGATGTAGATTAAATTTATTGAGCATCTATTATTTGCCAGGCTGTGTTAAAGTCAAAAGATAAGTAAAATGTAGGCCTTATCGTCAAGGAGACAGTCTAATATGGGAGACCGATGTTTTAAGTGCATATAATGTAGTATGTGTGATAAGTATGATACTAGAAACATGTACCAGCTAGATACATGGCACAGTAAATGACCAATATGGTAAGGAAAGAAAGATGCCGATCAAAAAGAAATTTATACATATACATACATGTATTATTATTAATAATAATTTATTTTTAATTAATTGTCTTCATGGCAATGAGAGTCTATTTTCTTATGGCCCAGTGTGTTTAGTAAAAGTACAACTGAAGTAAAAGAACAACTACTTAGCAAGGATAGAAAGGGAGAGAATGAGGGTTGGGTAAACAGTGCATTATTTTCTTTCTAAAAGACACTTTGACTTTTGGTAGTTGGTAACTCAGTTTGTTATTCAGTCCCTTTTCTAAGGAGAATTGATCTGTGGATAGTGACAGTAATAGTGTTTCTTTTATGACAGAGGTAATTTTCTCAGGACCATAATGTGTCTTTTAAAACTCATACACAAATGTAATTGGATCTATAATAAGTCAGAGTAAGACAGATACCCTATGATCTCTCTTATATGTAGAATCTAAAAAATAAATAATAATAATAATAAAAACCCAAGCTCATAGATACAGAGAACAGATTGGTGGTTGCCAGAGACAGGGAGTGGGGAATGGGAGAATGTGTGACCTGTTTTTAATTTTTGTTTTTGGTTGAAACAAACTGAATTAAAAAAAAAAAGTCATACACAAATGTAAGTGAATCTATTCCACACTGTCTAGAAGTACACTGGACACTTTGGCTACATCCCCATCTTGTTGAGCCAGAAGAGAATTCTTGTTCAAAGGAGAGCACTCTCAGGATAAGAATCTGCCTCCGTTCCCCTCAGTGAGGACTTGTAAAAAGGGCAGGATATGCCTTCTTCACTGTTTTTGCCCTAGTTTAGGCTCCTTGTTTGTTTAGGTCATTGATGTAGGAACCCATAAATGGGTTCCTGCTTTTTTGCTTCCATTTTCTCCCTCAGCTTCCCTCTCTAATTCATTCTCAGCATTCTTACTAGACTATACTTAACTAGTATTTTAGTTCTAAACACAAATCCAGTTATGTTGTTCTCCTTCACTAAAATCATTAATGGCTCTCCATTTGCCCATAGCATCAAATCCATGTCCTTTAAAAATATTATTTAAGGTGCCTTGTCATCCAGCGACAGACTCTGTTCTAGCATAATCGCCCACCATGTCTTTCCACCCAGTCTGTACCCTAGCCATACTGGTTATCTTGTCATACATCAATGTAGATGAGGCATCTGTCAACATTTAACATGCCGTGTACTTTACTTACTGTGTTTGTCTGCCTCCTCCTATTAAGGGTGAGCTTCATCACGTGGATCGTGATTTTTGTGTTAGGTTAACTGTTGTATCTCTACCACCTTATAACAGCACCTTTCACATAGTAGGTGCTTGGTAAATTTGCATGCCTGAATGAATTTTTAAAAGCCAAACTATTTTAACATAAGTAAGTACACCAGGATTAATATTTAGTGTTTCCTATGTGCCAAAGACTGTTTCTCTTACTATTTTTAATCAGGTTGAGAATTCTGTTTCTCACATTAAAAAAGATAGTTTTTAAAGTTTTATTCAAGATACTGGTAATGGGGAATATGTTGTTAATGACCTGCTTTAAAAAGAATATGATGTAATACATATACTGAGAAATTATATTCTAGGTAACATTTTTCTTTAAGTGAGGAATAAGAAACTAAGTTGTCTTCCCTCAATAGCTGGTCTATAAACAGAAATCTTTATGCAGATGAACCATTTAGTTTTCCATATGTTCTGTGATCAAAATGCTGAATTACCACAGATTGCAGAGAGCAGATTTCTACCAGAAAAAAAGGTTGTTTCTTTTTTTAGGTTGCTAATTTTTTTTCACTATTAAAATTTATTTCAAGTTGCAATTCAGTGCTTGGAGACAGTTTTTAAAATCAGCGCAGAAGATACACATCTAGCAGTTTCACAGCCTTTGACAGAAATGTTCACAAATTCCTTCTGTAAGGTAAGCTGTCTTTGTTTTCTCATTAGTATCTCATTTTCTAAGTATGACTGCAGTATTATGTTGGATTGTTAATATTTGAGGGGCCAGGCTTTAAGTAACTAACTTCTTCCTGGGTATAAGATAGTTGGTCCACATGGATGATTTGGGACCTAAAATATAACTTTTAATGTACTTTAGATTTTCATATTAGTAACTCTTCTCATCCTCTCACCTTCTTTTATATTTAATGATATATCGTAGTTGACTTCTTAAGTCCTTTACAGTATCCGGGTGTTTTTAGATTTCTGACATCTGAATTGATATTCCGCGAAAACATGAAATACAAGTTAAAAGTAAAAGTCTTAATGTTTAGGAAGAAACCATATAGAAGAGGAATCATCAGGAATTGCATCATCATTTTGAAGCAGATTTTATCAAATTTGGCCATTGATGGGGCTCTTTAAACAGGGAAAGGTTCAGGGTCAGTGTGCAAAACCAAGACTGAAATCCAAGTGTTCTGATCTCTGCTCCCTAGGACTGTTTACATGGTCTCTGGTTTCTGGCCTTTTCAGGAAATATGGACTATAAGGTTGAAAAATCTTAAGGCTAGTGAGTTTAGGGCCACAGGGGGTCTGCCCAGGTGGTTTTTCATTACATTTTGGTGCCACGTGAACCTCTTTTATTATTCTAACTCTGTATTCAAGCTTCAGTACAGAATGAGGAACTCAGGAGAGGAGCTGAAACATGCAGGGTATACTTCAACTTGGCAGGGACATGGCTGAGAATACCGCACAGACTGTTTTTAGAATTTGTTGGGAAGAGGTTCTTAGAGTTGCAATGAAAATGGTAATTTGGCAGTAAACTGCTCCCTCTTTTTATACTTGGAAAAAGGATAATACAGCTATACATTAATTCATCAAACAGATGAATTCTAATTATCTGACAAGATGCAAGGAGATAGTGGAATGTCTCCGTGGTCCTTTTGTTTTCTTTGGTTTCTGTGGTTCTTTCATTTTCTGAGCTTGTGGCATCCTTAGGGAGCCCTATTTCAGAGGCTGGACATGGCTATGGCAGAAGACGACCTTCTTTACTCTGAGATGCCCGAGAGGCTTGTGGGTGAGACGGCACTTGGATTTGCTCACTCTTTAGCTCCTGTTATCATTGACTAGTACTGAAGAGATCAATACTTCTTTTTTTCCTCCTAGGAAGCTCAGATTGATTGAATAGAGCTCTTTTTTTCTTCTTCTATTTCTCTCTGATTGTACTTAATTGTAAAAATTTGTTGCTTACTATTTTAAAAATATAGTTTCTTAAAACTGGCTCCAGGGCTTCCCTGGTGGTGCAGTGGTTCAGTGTCCGCCTGCCGATGCAGGGGACGCAGGTTCATGTCCTGGTCCGGGAAGATTCCCACATGCTGCGGAGCGGCTAGGCCCGTGAGCCATGGCCGCTGAGCCTGCGCGTCCGGAGCCTGTGCTCCGCAACAGAGAGAGAGGCCACAACAGTGAGAGGCCCGCGTACCGCAAAAAATAAATAAATAAATATGGTACATAGGTATATTGACTACAAATTATACTTTTTTGAAAATTATAAACATTTATGAACTTCGGAGTCAAGTTTAACAACAACACAATTTAAAAAGAATCTTCCAAAAATGGAAAAATATGCTGTTTCCAGTGCCACTCAAGACATTTCTAAATTTTCATTTAGTTTTCATAAGCACTTTGGTTTGAACCTTATTGAAAAAGAGGTTTGAGGATGATAGTAGGTGCTAAAAACAGGAATCTTATACTGCTTATTATCTTTTTTTTTTTTTGCTTTACGCGGGGCTCTCACTGTTGTGGCCTCTCCCGTTGCGGAGCACAGGCTCCAGACACGCAGGCTCAGCGGCGATGGCTCACGGGCCCAGCTGCTCCGCGGCATGTGGGATCTTCCTGGACTGGGGCATGAACCTGTGTCCCCTGCATCGGCAGGCAGACTGTCAACCACTGCGCCACCAGGGAAGCCCATGCTTATTATCTTAATGAGGAAATAAATCTATGACCATTATTTTAAAAACTTTGGACAATATGAAAGGATATAAAGAAGAGACTGAAAATCCTACTTCCAAATATTCCTACTGTTAACCTTTTGTGTATACCTATCCAGTCTTTGATTTTCAGCCTGTGTGCATGTGAATGTATGTGCATATATTTAAACAATAAGATCATATTATAAATGCTTTTTTTGGTACCTGTGGATTTGACTTCTCATAGGATATTAACATTATGTTTCAAAATTTTCACTAAATAATCCTTTGAGCATAATTCTATTACTACTCTTTGTATACTGATTCTGTTTTTGTTTATGAAGTAGGATTTCTAGATACAGTGAAAGCAAGTAAAAAAAATTGATTCACAGTTGCCCGTTTTTTTCTAGAAAAAATTCCACATATTTGTTTTTCTAATAAAAGTATGTTGGGGGACTTTTTCCCTATTTCTTGCAGACAGTGTTATTTAGATGTTAGATGTCATGACATAGATTTACAGATGATGTACTAAATAATTATTACTTTAATTTATAGTTCTCTGGGATGACTCTTTATGTAGCTAAATGGAAGTACATTGTATTTTATTTAATTTCAGAATGACATTCTGCCTCTCTCAAACTCAGTGCCTGAAGATGTGGGAAAAGCTGACCAATTAAAAGATGAAGGTGAATATTTCATAGAAAAATTACTTAGTAAAGCTTTCTGAAACTCTAGGGAAAGTGACTCTGTCACCCAATAAGATTCTGGTTTGTACTGCCAAGACGGGGTTGTCGTAAGTCCTTGTGGCATTTGTGAAACAGAAATGAGCCTGGAAATAGAGAATGGCTTGTGAACAATATAGGTATGGCTTGCTTCAAGAGAAGCAGATCTGTTGTGAGTAAAACTTGCAAAACAAGTCACTGAAGGGTTGATTATTTGCAACTGTATTTGCTGTGTGTACTCTAGGATCCCAGATTCTTTATGCTTAATCAAAGACATGAAAATGATTTTCAGTATTATTTTTAACTTTTGTATATTTAGCATTTTTGAGTTCTTTGAAATTTAATATATGTATATGGCAGTTAAGGATTTATTAACTAGCACACATGATTACTGTTATTAAATTTTCTAATAGTGACTATTGAAGCATACTTGATTTTAATAAATAAGTCACCATTGAGGATCTGTGTTCAGTTTTTATATCATGTCAGTTTTGTTGAGCTATAGAGGCAAGCCAGGTCAGGCCTACAAGATTTGTACTAAGGAGCTGTAGGGCAGAGTCCTGATCTTTACCAGTGAATGAGAGCCAACAAAGACCCTGTCCTATAGGCAGAGAGTTATTAGGGAATGTGCAATGTTCTGAAGCTGTACACAAATGGTTCAGAACCATTTTCTGGCCTTTTCTTTAGTTTATACTCTGAAGAAGGCAGTTGAGTTTTTTCTTTAAAAAATTGGTTGTTGTGTAAAAAGGTAGATATGGAAAAGAGTATGCTTTTCCTATTCCTCGGGCATGGTCCTTTCTATTAGGTCTATAAATTACACTATATCACTGCTTTTAATGGCTGCATAGTGTTCCATGGTACTGTTAGACCATGATTTACTTACCTAGACAGATAATTTTGTAATCCTAAGTAAAGCTGTCTTAATATCTTTGTCTATATTTATTTTCACTATTGTGTGATTATCTTCTTTGGATTACATTAGAAAATGCTGTGTTTCCTACAAATAGACTGGTTTCAGTTTTCAATTTTTTATTTCTTCTAAGAAATCTTATCACTACAGTGACTTAAAATTTTAGAATTAGGACTTTCGTAAATTACATGTAAAATAAAGTAACCAGATCCTCATTGTCATTTGAATTATAGTATTCTCCAAAGAATTTGCATTTGAACTATCCAGATACAAATGCATTTTTCATATATTATTCTCACTGAAACAATTTAATCTGATGTTTCTTTTTCCTTCTACTTAGACTTTTGTAGTGTGTGAAATCCTCAGTGATGTAATATATGCTCCACTAACATTTTGCTTTTGCAGCTCTCTTGTTTTAGCTCTAGTACTAAATGGCAAATTGAAATTTTATTTTTGTCCCTCATATTTACTCCCTCTGCATGGCAGAACATTGGGAGACTGCATTCCCTGTAGAGTTTGTTTTGATATAATGAATGTTAGTAAGTTGAGGGTTGGAAGGAGATGCAGAATGAGGCTCATTTACTCTGGCAGCATGGGTAAACGGAATTACTTACTGCTTGTGGTTTTAACCAAAAGCTCTTAATCTTTGTTTTCACTAAGACATGTCACATCTAAGACATGTTACACATAAAGTTAAAGCAATTGTCATACAGATTTTGCTATTCGTGTGAAAACAAATGGCCACGGTAGACTGTCAAGCATAGGGTTATTACAGGCTGCATGTTATACTTACCTGTGTTAATCAGGGCTTCTGGCCAGCTAGTACCTTCCTGGAAGGTTGCTTTCAAATATTTTTGTGTGCTTTGCTTCTGAAGAGCTGCAATAAGATCAGACAAAACCAAGAAGGGTTCATTGCTGTAATTCCCTGCCATGTCACAGAAGTAAAGGCATATCTCAAAGGGTTGTCTTGAGGATTAAAGGAGACAGGAGAGTTCTGTGTATAAATATAGAGTGCTGTGCAGTGCCTAGTTATATTTATCTTCACAAATATCTGTGTCCTGAGTTTTTGTATATTGAATATTTTCTGACTTGAAGCTTTTTATCATTAATATCGCTATATATATATTTAGTATCTGTACACTTAGTGTGGTTTACGGGAAAAGACATACACTAGGTTTTACTACTACCCAAGAAATGCCATCCCAAGGCAAAAAGACCCAATGGCAACAAGAAAATCCACGTAACCCAGAGAATTTAAATCTTTTACATGGAAGAAGCAAATCTATTTAAGTACTGAGGCTAATGTAGTTAATTTCTTGCTCAATCATAAAAGCTATGTAACCTTTTGGCTTCATTTCTTTTTGGGGGTGGAGATGTAAATTAATTTTTTTAGCTTTAAAAATACAGCTTTATTGAGCTATAATTGACGCACCATGCGATTTACTGTAACATGTATGAATTCATTGGTTTTTAGTATGTACACAGAGTTGTGTAGCCATCACCACAATTTTAGAACATTTTATCATCCCAAAGAGAAATTATGTAGAAATCACTTTTTATATTCATTTAGCAATCACTCTTTATATTCATTTCTGCTTCTTAATTTGAAGTAACGTTTGTATGATTTTAGGTACTCTTATCTACATGTCTTTCCTTTAATCTTACTGTTATCTGCAAATTTACACTCTCCTCCCATTAAGTAGCTAAGAAAACAAGGCTAATAGGAGAGCTTCTGGTTCAGAGAAAGCTGGAAGGAATAATAGAGGCTTTTGAGATGTAAACAATTCCTCGTAATCCCAGTGTTTTAAAAATTTCAATTTTGAGCATTGGTTCTTATTAGTGATCATGACACTTTTTTTCTGTTTAATGGATTACAGAAGATAGCCACAAGAAATCCCTTATTTTGCCGACCAGTCGTTAATGTAGCTAAATTATTGCCAGATGTGTCTGCAGAAGCCCTTCCTGAAGATCAGTATGCTGTGGGCTAGCTGTGGTATCTGAAATTCTGTCTTTCTAGAAATTAATCTCCAATAATCTTCTTTAAGAGAGAATCTATCTCTGGAAGGGATAGCACATAAAAATATCTGCCAATGACATTGACATGAGTAGTTTTACTAGCTTACCCTCACCACATGTTCTGAGGGCTTGCTCATCATCAGGTGCATGTTTTGACAGGGAAGGAATGGAGGACCAGGTCCAGACTGAGATAGTGATTGTGGAGGGTGGTCCACCTGGAATGGGGTGGGGCAGCTCTAATAGGAAAGAGAGAGATGAAGATAAGGAAGGTGATTAGGTTTTGCCAAGAGGTAATCATAATTGTTACACTTACTTATTGAAGTCTGGTTTTATAAGATATTAAAAGATTAATTTTGTTTTTCATCTTTATTGGAGTACAGTTGCTTTACAATGGTGTGTTAGTTTCTGCTTTATAACAAAGTGAATCAGTTATACATATGTTCCCATATCTCTTCCCTCTTGCATCTCCCTCCCTCCCACCCTCCCTATCCCACCCCTCCAGGTGGTCACAAAGCACCGAGCTGATCTCCCTGTGCTATGCGGCTGCTTCCCACTAGCTATCTATTTTACGTTTGGTAGTGTATAGAGTTTTTAAAAAATTAATTTTTGAGAGTGGTATGGTCAAAGATTAATTTTTTAAAGACTCTCCGTTGTTAAAAATCATTCAAACACAGTGAAAGCTAACGGGTATCAACTCTATAGTACAATACAAAATTTATTTCCAGTATGAATGAAAAATCATGTTGCTGACCTTCGTATTACTGTAGTTTCTATGATTAAAATTTATCTTCCAGACTTTTTTTTTCTGTATATTGTACTTACTGTACCTATTGGTTATTTTAGGCAATAACCACATGAAAGAAGAAAATTATGCTGCTGCAGTGGATTGTTACACACAGGCGATAGAATTGGATCCAAATAATGCAGTTTATTATTGTAACAGGTAAACTGGCACTGTTGTGGCAGGTTTACAGTTGTTAAACATTTGCATTAATAGCTCTGAAGGAGTTTTTTATAGCTCCGTAAAATTTGTTTTTTTTATTTAGAAAATTTTGAACGTTTGGAAACATATAAAAGAAGGAAAAAATAAGCTCATAAATTTACCACTTAGAGGCAACCACTGTTACTAATAACCTTTTGGCATATGTTGTTTGATGTAAGAGTAATCAATTTCAGATTAATCTTTATTCACTAGGCATATCACAAACACGTTCTTATTTTATTTAAATCCTTCATAAACATTATTTAAATGAATACAAATTAGTCTATCATTACCTCTTAATCTTTTTTATATATCTAGCACCTTTCATTGTGGCTGGCAAACAAGCAGTATTATTTTTTAATAAATTGATAGATGTACCTTACTTTGCCTTACTTTGCTTTGTCCTACTGGTGGACATTGAAGGTATCCCTTTTTTTTTCAATATTATAAAGCTGCAATGAACATCTTTGTTTCTAATATTATTTTCTGGACTTAAGATTTTCTAGACTTTGTATCTATCCTTGGAAATGCACTCAGTTGGTCTAACAGTATAAACATTTAAAAATTTATTGATGCTAATTTCAAAATTGTTCCGGCTTCTTTGAAAATATTTTGAAAATTCTTTTCTTCCCCTAGGATATGTGAGTGTATCTGTTTTTACCACACCCTTATCAGCACTAAGTACTTGAATTATTATTTATTATTGTTAATTTAATATTATTCTTATTTTAATAGCGATTTGTAATTTACATTTAATTACTGGTGAGGTTGGGCATTTTTCAAATGTTGGCCATTTGTGTTTTTTTTTTTCTCTCTAAATTATTTGTACCTGTGCCAGGCCTCATCCTGTTTGACCTCAGACATTTCTTCCCTTCCCTCTTCTGCCCTTTTTAACAGAGGGTCTGACCCCTGCAGGCTATGTTTCCCAGGCTCCTTTGACACCTGGGTTTTGTCTGTGTTCAGCCGTGGGAGGTACTGGCAGGAGATTGGAGGGCAGAAGGAAGGCAGAAGTTGGGTATTTCTTCCCCTCTTTTTACATCAGGGTGTTTATCCAGCAGGGGCTGCTTCTCCTCCTTGTCTCCAGCTCCCACCCAAGACACCCGCTATGGTCCCAGCTTTTTCCAGGTGACATTGGGTTTTGGGCTCTGCACTCTGTTCTGTCTTAGGGACGGTAACGGTTTCCTGCTGTTGCTAATCTCTGCATTGATGCACAACCCCCTGTTTGGCATCTCAGCTCTTCCATCAGCTATGTAATGAATTCCCTGCACTAAATTTTTTAAATATTAAAATTCCAATAGAACTTTCTGCAGTGATGGAAATGTTCTGTATCTGCATTGTCCAGTACAGTAGCCACTAACCACAGTGGCTGTTAAGAACTTGAAATGTGGCTAGTGCAATGGAGAAACTAAAATTTTAATGGTTAATTAATTTAAGGTCAATTTAAATTAATTAAATTTAAATAGCCATATGTGGCTTGTGGCTGCTGTACTGGACACCATAGCTCTATATTAAAGATAAAATCCCTTTGTCCTAATTGCATAGCTTATTGTTTGCCTTTTAATGTTTTTCATATGTAAAAGTTTTAAATATTTATGCAGACAAATTTGTTTATCTTTTCTTTTGCATTTTATTACAGTGTTTTTAGGCTGAAAGTTCTCTGCATTTACAGACTTGGCAAATAACTTTTATTTTTTCCTTTACATTTAAATTTTGTCATGCCAAGTCTATTTTAATCAATCTGAAGCTTTTTATGACAGATTTATAAAAATTACCTTTTATTATATAGTAAGTTCTTAGATTTGAAAGAGATCTTCAGGTTAATTTGGTCCAATCTTTCATTGAGTTATTTTTATCATATTTAGGGTATTCATACCCTTATAAGATAGTCCCTTCTCTCCCACCTTTTCTTTTGTGGTTATATCTGTTAGAAAAGTCTTCCTTGACACTGATTTTGTTTCCCTGAAGCTCCTGTAGCTTCTCTCAATTGACTTTATTTTTATTCTTATGGACAGTTATAGAATAAGTGTGACTCTTCTTTTTCATGACAGTACCTTACATTTTGAAGTTTGCTACTGTGTTCATTTAATTCTTTTCTCCACATCAAATGTTCACAGCTTTTTCCATTGTACCTCACATAGGTCAGTTTTAAATCTTACACTTTTGTTCTAAACTTGTTCCAGGTTACCTGTGTCTTTACTCTGTAGTTCCCAGAAGTTAGCACAGCATATCTGGCATTGGTCTGACTAGAACAGACTTGTAGAGTGCTCATTTAACCTACTTCTAGATAATGTAGTTATATATTAGTGTTTTGTAGCATTATCTATTAAATTTATATTTTGCTTTGGTTTTATTAAAGCCTGTCCTTTTTCACACACTCTCTCTCCCCTGCCACTCAGTCATACATTCATTTGACAGGTTCTTGCCCAACACCTGCTGTGCACCAGTGTTGTCACAGGAGGTAAAGTTGGTTGTTTGGACTCAAATGCAGTATCTTATATTTTATCCCTATGGGATTTTATCTTGTTAGTCTTTTATTTATATGTCCCTAATCGTTTGGGATAAATTGTGAAGTACTATATTTGCTTTTGCTCCTAGCTTCATGTCAACCACAAACTTGACAAGAGCACCCTATATGACATTGTATCAGTTACAGAGTCAACTAGGGGAACAGTCATGGGGAAGTGGTTAAGAGCAGGGGTTCTGACCCACACTCTTTGGATTCTAATTTCTGGCTCTTCCACTTACATGTATGTGACCTCGAGCAAATTATCCTAACATCTTAGTTTCCCCATTGGTATAATGTGGATAATAGTATTTATCTCATCGCATTGTTGTCAAGATCAAATAGTTAATATATATAAAGTGCTAGGAAAGTGTCTAGTAAAGAGTATTGTACACAGCAGTAGCTATTATCATTATTATTTATGCAATCTGGGGTTTTTGCCTTAATCAGATTATGAAGAGAGATCCAAATTTATCAGGGTCCAAATACATTGTCAATTGTTTTTCTCTGAGTTACCAGTCTGTCTGGTGGTAATCCCGATAAAATAGAAAGGAAATGATGTTAGCCTCATAGGACTTGTTCTGAATTAATCTAATGTTATTTTCCTTCTTTTTTTTTTTTTATCTCTAACATTTTTTTCGTGAAGATTTAGAAAAATCAAAGAGGTTTACAGTGAATATGCATATATCCACACCAAGATTTTGCCATTAATATTTTAGTATATTTGCTATATCAATATTTATTCATCTGTCTGTGCCTATCTTATTTTTGATGCATTTCAAGGTAAATTGCAGCCATCAGTACACTTTCCCCCTAAATATTTTAGTATGCATGTCATTGACTACAGTTCAATATTTTACATTCTTTTCTTTTGAGGTAAAATTTACATGCAATAAAAAGCACAGATCTCAACTGTATGTTCACTAAATTTTGACAAATGCATACACCTGTATAACTTACCACCCCTATCAAGATAGTGAAGATTACCACCCGGGAAGTTTTCCCTGCCCCTTCAGAGTCAGTTGCCTAAAACACTCGCCAGAGAAAACCACTGTTTTGTTTTGTTTTGTTTTTCCACCATAGATTAGATTTGTCTCTGTTAGAATTTCACATAAAAGGAATCATACTATGTATACCCTTGTGTGTGAGACCTTTTTTACTTGACATAATGGTTTTGACATTCAGTCCTGTTGTTGCCTGGGTCTTTTTTTTAAACTGCTCAGTATTGGTTGTTTGAACGCATCACCGTTTGTTTAGGCGTTTTCCTATTCATAGGCACCCAGGCTGCCTTTAGTTGTTGTTGTTTTTGTTTTTTGTATTTTGTCCAGAATTTAGAGTTGTTATTTCTGGAAGCATTGGATCCATAAGGAATTTAGTTGGCCATACTGAAAACCTACATTTTCTCTCTTCACATACATACACAAACACACACACACACACACACAAACACACACACACACAAATCACTTTGTTAATCTGTTCTAATAATCCAGCTCAGAAAAATAGAAAATCCAAAAAATTTGTGGAGAATTAATTTCCCAAGCTCTGCTTTTATGTTTGGATTTTATTCTCTGTAATAAGATGACTAGACATGTTTTCATTTAGCATATGAAATCTTGAAATAAATACATTGAATACTGCACAGAATGCTATGACCAGGTGTAAATGTTATCAGAAAATTGATTATTTATAGAGCTCCGTAAGCCATATACTTTTAACTATGAATATGATGAATCTGAGCCTAGATAAATCATTTATTTTTAATGAGATTAGTGTTTGTTAATAGTCGCATGTCCACTAGTACAGTATTAGAAGAGATTCTTGGCAGTACTTGTACTTGCTTTTCATTTAATTATTGTTAAATTGAAATGAATAATTATGCTTTTTTGCATTTAAATAGTATCTTCTTCCCTGAGGAGTTCAGTAATAGAGTATGCAATTTAATATTAAATAATTAGAAAAGTTTATTTGCAAATATTAAATAAAGCTTTAGGAATTTTTTTTAGACTCAAGCGGTTATAAATACCTCAATAGCCTGTAGTTTGCCAGCTACCCCTTGCCATTTTTCTTAGCCAGCTGACTGCCATGAGTTGGAAGCTCAGAATAGCAGATCTAAATCTTTCTTTTGATATTCATTTTCACAGTTTATTACTAATCAAAATATTGTTTGCATATTAAACTTGCTAGGATGAACCAAAGTTTACTTTTTATAGAAGTGACTTTTTTATTTGATTAGAGAACAATAAATTGGTATATTTCTTAAGCATGAATCTTTCTTTTCTAGACTTAATCTTCTATTTTGGGCTTTTAGGATCCTAATGATGCTTTAGGCTCAGCTCAGATACCAGGACAACATGAGTCCTTCCTTGAAAAACTATTATTTAGTTTTGCTTTTATTCTATGTTCCTAGCACTATGATATATAACACTTATATAAGTTTATCATATATGTTCTGCCTTATAATTATATGCATACTTGTTTTATTTCTTCAGCTGAAGGGCAGAGATTGCATCTTGTATCTATTCGTATTCCCTGTAGTACCTAGCACTGTGCCTCACAAGAGTTCAGCCAATTTTTTTTGGATGCATGGAAGGCTATAGAAGAAATATAAGAAATTTCCGGTGATGTTGAAGTGACCAGACACTCAAATTAACACTTGTATACATAAAACAACAAATGATTTATAGGTCTAAAATATTTCCAAGTATTTTATAATATGAAATGATATTTCATATTAAACTCGCTAGTTTTCCATGTCTTCCGTCCCTAAACAGTACAGATCTTCCTCGACTTATGATGTTACATCCCGATAAACTTGAAAATGTCATAAGTCGAAAATGCATTTAATACCCCTAACCTACTGACAGCTTAGCCTAGCCTATCTTAAATATGCTCAGAACACTTACATTAGCCTCACAGTTGGGCAGAATCATCTAACACAAAGCCTATTTTATAATAAAGTGTTGAATGTCTTGTGTAATTTATTGAATACTGTACTGAAAGTGAAAAGCAGAATGGTTGCATGGGTACAGAATGATTGTAAGTGTGTCATTGTTTACCCTCGTGATTGCATGGTTGACTGGGAAATGCAGCTCGCTGCCACTGCCCAGCATCACGAGGGAGAATCATGCCACTTATCACTAGCCCTGGAAAAGATCAACCTTCAAAATTTGGAGTATAGTTTCTACTGTATGAGTATTGCTTTTGCACCATCGTAAAGTCAAAAAATTGTAAGTTAAGCCATTGTAAGTCAGGGCCCATCTGTATTCTTATAGGTATTTCTTTTGTACAGCCTCATTGCTGAATACATTACCTTACACAGAATCATCTCCTGTTTCTGGGATGGATAGGTGGTTCAATGACTGAGTCCATAAATGGAATTAAAGATATTGGGAAAGAGAGTGCATGATGGAAAGAATTTGTCTGGAAGGCCTCTCACGTGATGGGGAATTTGAATTGAAGGTGGATTTGGTGGACAGGTAGAACTGGGATAAACAGAGGGGAGGGGAAGGCATTTTAGGTTGTAGAGCGTAGTTTAAAAGGCAAAATTAGGAAGCATCAGGGCATTGTACCAAGGAATGCTGGTGACAGTGTGAGCTCTCAGAAAGATGGGAACAGAGACCTCATTGTTTTGCATTTTGTTTTCTTCCACCTCCATAAGCAGCATATAGTCATTGGGTTCAGTGGGACTTGACTTTGGTTTGTTGAACTTAGAGTTGAATCTTAGTTCAGCCACTAACTAGCTGTGTGACCTTGGGTAGCCACTAAACCTTTCTGAGCCTCAATTTCCTCACTTGTAAAATAGAGATAATACTAACCACTTTCACAGGGTAGTTGTGAAGAGTAATGATATGTGTGTGTGTATGTGTATATATATATATATATATATATATATATATATATGTCATAGTTCTAGGCTTTCAATATTTGTTTCTTTCAAAAACAATGTAATTCCTAGTTGTAGGAGTAGGCTTTTGCTATAATTTATTTATATGTGATATACAGTATGGGAAATGTTAGGTACCTGTAAATTTTTTTTGCCTTATTTCCTATAAAAACAGAGCACAAGTTATATTCATGCTCTCGCTCTAACAAGGTAAAGAAAGCGAGGGTGTCTGAAAACATGATGACTCTGACTGTTTTGTTCTGCTGGAGTTTCATTAGTTATGCCCTGTTAACTAGACAGCAGGGTCAGAGAGAGCAGACCACATTGTTATTCAGTTCAGACACTGGCGTGTTTGGCTGCATCTCACAGGAGCTTCAAATATAGCCTGATTTCTCTTCCCTTTCCTGGATGCAGATTCAGACGCCTCTCCTCTTTTGTGACCTGCACATTCTGCTTTCATCCCAGCTTGCAGTTTGTGATCTAAAGCTAAAGCTATCAGTATTGAAACATAGTCATACTCTTTCCTTCTGCCCACTTGTCTTTCTGGGTCTGATTCTCCCTGCTTTATTTCTGTTTTATTATCAGTATCAGAAGCTAAATATCAGGGAGTCTTCCTCTTTGTTTCCCTTTTCCATATACCTCCCAAATAGCTCATTTGTTCCCTCTTTCATTTCCATCCAGATTCTTAACTTTTGCTAAACTAGTGCAATAGTAACTTCAGTTGGCTTCCCGTTTCTACTTGCAGTCTCCACTCCAGTCTTCTGTCAAAATGATCATTCTAAAATATGAAATTAATTGTCTGACTCTTGCTCTCTGTTTGCTAGTTCCAAATACCGTGATCAGATTTAAGCTCTTCTGGATGATACATCAGATCTTTTATAATATAAGCTCTCTCTTTTCTTTTAACTTTATTATCCTCACTCTTCTTCTTACCCCATTCCTCTCCTCTGCTCTCTATGCCCATGTAATGTGAAATTTACTGATTTCCTAAAAATGCCGTGTTGGGACATCTCTTCATACTTTTATGTGCTTCTTTATCTGCATAGAATATTTCCTACCTTATCTAATTGGGCAAATTCCTGTCATCCTTCAAGACCCTGTTAGATGTTGCATCTTTTGGGAAGACTTTCTTAATTTCTTCTCTCTTCAACCTCCCCTTCCCTGCCATGCCCTATGGAGTGGTGCTGTTCAATATGGTAGCTTCTATCCACATTCGGCTGTTCAAATGTAAATTAATTACAATAAATAAAATAAAAAATTCAGTTCCTCAATTGCAGTAGCATATTTCCAGTGCTCTTTAGTCACATGTGGCTAGGGACTGCTGTATTGGATAGCACAGGTAAAGAACTTGTCTATCACAGAAAGTTCTATTGACAGCTCTGCATACAGTTAACCATATCTTTCTCTGTGTTGCCTCTTTCTTTGATGTCTCCACTGTTGCACTTATCATACCATTTATTTATTTACATGTCTGTTTCCCTATTAGACAGTGAATGTTTGAGGGCAAAGATATACCCTCTTCATTTCTGTATACTTGATTTTGAGCTGGATTTAGCATATTGCAGGTGTTCAACAAAATTTTGAGTTGAATTGATTCAGTGAATTTTAGAAGGGAGAATTGCCTCTACTTGAAGACTTCTAATGGTGAAACAGTCACATGGCAGCATGTTGCATATATATATTCACAAATAATACATATTTATTATATATAATAATTTTATATGATATATATTTATTTAGGGAAACAAATTTCAACATATTTTAAACCTATTTAAACTTACTG
Source organism: Delphinus delphis (assembly GCF_949987515.2). Classification (NCBI taxonomy): domain Eukaryota; kingdom Metazoa; phylum Chordata; class Mammalia; order Artiodactyla; family Delphinidae; genus Delphinus; species Delphinus delphis. Next base: position 121,073,309 of record NC_082685.1, read on the forward strand.
GAAGAGAAATACAATGAACATCCATATATGTTTACCCTAGAGTCAATAGTAGCTAATACTTTGCTGTGTTTACTTCCTCTCTCTTTCTTGCTCTCTGTCTCTCTACAAGGGTGTGTGTGTGTGTGTGTGTGTATGTGTGTACACACATATAAAATTTTCTTGCTGATCCCAAATACTTTAGTTATATCTCCTAAGACGTACCCTGCATAACTACCCTACCATTCACATGTAAGAAAATTAGCATTAATTTTCTAATTAATTTCATTAGTATTGAAATTTCTCCACTTGTCCCCCAAATACCATCTATAGCTATGTTTTTCGATCCAGAATCCAATCAAGGACTACACGTTGCATTTTGATATATCACTTTAGTCTCTTTTAATCTAGAAAGTATTCCTGTCTTTTTTGGTTGTTTATTTTTCATGACATAGACTTTTCCAAAGAGTTAAGGCCAGTGATTTTATAGAATATGTCGTATTCTGGATATGTGTGATGGCTTCCTCATGATTAAATTTAGGTTACATTTTGGCATGAAGCCTACATAAATAATTTGTATACCATTTATTGCATTATATTAGGAGGTCCATAATTTCAAACTGTCCCACTGATGGTGATTCTGAAATTTATATCTTAAGGTGGTGACTACTATATCTTTCTATTACTCCTTTTATAATTAAAAATAATGTATGAGGGCTTCCCTGGTGGCGCAGTGGTTGAGAGTCCACCTGCCGATGCAGGGGACACGGGTTCGTGCCCTGGTCCGGGAAGATCCCACATGCCGCCGAGCGGTTGGGCCCGTGAGCCATGGCCACTGACCCTGCGCGTCCAGAGCCTGTGCTTCACAACGGGAGAGGCCACAACAGTGAGAGGCCCGCGTACTGCAAAAAAAAAAAAAAAAAAAAAAAAGAGTGAGGAGCTTCCCTAAGATGGCTGAATAGGAAGACCCTGAACTCGCCTCCTCCCATAGGCACACCCAAATTAGAACTGCTTACAGAGCAAATATCTAGGAGGATGACCTGAAGACTAGCAGAAAAGATTTTCCACAACTGAAGATACGAAGAAGGAGCCACATTGAGGAGGGGCAGAGATGTGGTATAGGCAGGATACACAACCTCAGGTTGATGACCCACAGACAAGAAAGATACTTCAAGTGCAGATGTCCTCCTCAAGGAGTGAGGAGTCCAAGCTCCACCTTGTGTTCCTCAGCCTAGAGGTTCTGAACCAGGAAGGCGAGTCCCCAGAAAGTCTGGCTTTGAAAACTACCAGGGCTTACATTTGGGAGAGCTGGAGGGCTGTAGGAAAGAGGGACTCCACTCTTACTGGGCACATGCAAAATCTAACACCCTCAGGGTCCCAGTGCAGAGGCAGTAGTTTGAAAGGAGCCTGGGTTAGACCCACCTGATGGTCTTAGAGAGCCTCCCAGAGAGACAGGAGGCAACTGTCTGTCTGGGGACAGAGACACTGGCAGCAGCCATTTTGGGGAGCTTGTTCTACTGTGATGAGACTGGCACTGGGAAGTGCCATTTTGGAATCCTCCCTCCAGCCTGTTAATGCTGGAGGCTAGCACTGCCTACCAGCATGCCCACAGTAGTCAGCCCACCACAATAGAAGAGTGCCCACGGCCCACATAGAGGGCACTCTTAGCTCATATAGCCTGGCGATCAGAAGGGAGCATGATGTTGGGCCCCATAGCACATCTCCTACATAAAGCTACTTCTCCAAGATTGGGAGATATAAGTGACCTACCTAATACATAGAAATAAGCAGAGAGAATTAGGCAAAATGAGGAGACGAATATGTTCCAAACAAAGGAACAAGACAAAACCTCAAAAAAAGAACTAAACGAAGTGGAGATAAGCAATCTACATGATAAAGAATTCAAGGTAATTATCATAAAGATGCTTACTGCACTTGGGAGAAGAATGGATGAACACAATGAGAATTTCAACAAAGACTTAGAAAATATAAAAGAATGAAACAGTTGAATAATAAAATACAATAACTAGAATAAAAAATACATTAGAAAGAATCAACAATAAATTAGATGATAAAGAAAAATGGATCAGCAATCTGAAAGACAGAGTAGTGCAAATCACCCAAGCTGAACAGGAAAAGAGAAAAAAATAATTTAAAAAAATGAGGATAGTTTAAGGTACAATCAAGTGTACTAACATTTGCATTAAAGGGGTACAAGAAGGAAAAGAGAGAGGGAAGGGGGCAGGTAACTTATTTGAAGAAATAAGTTAGCTGAAAATTTCCCTAACCTGGGGAAGGAAACAGGAAAGAAACAGGTCCAGGAAGCACAGAGTCCCAAACAACATGAACCCAAAGAAATTCACAGCAAGACACATTATAAATAAAATGGCAGAAAATAAAGGTAGAGGGAGAATCTTAAAAGCAACAAGAGAAGCTACTAGTTACATACAATGGAACTCCCATAAGGTTATGAGCTGCCTTTTCAGCACAAACTTTGCAGGCCAGAAGGGAGTGGCATGATATATTCAAAGTGCTGAAAGGAAAAAAACCTACAACCAAGAATACTTAGCAAGATTATCATTCAGAATTGAAGGAGAGATAAAAAGAGTTTTACAGACAAGCAAAGATAAAAGAGTTCAGCACTACTAAACTGGCTTTACAAGAAATGTTAAAGGGACTGCTCTAAGTGGAAAAGAAAAGGCCACAACTAGAAATATGAAAATTATGAAAGGAAAAATCTCATTGGTATAGGCAAACACACACGAAAGGTAGTGGATCAGCAGTCTATAGAGCTACTATGAAGCTTAAAAGACAAAAGTAGTAAAATTATCTATATCTAAGTTACTTAAGTGAATCACAAAAAGATGTAAAATATGACATCCAAAACATCAAATGTTGGTGGAGAGGATTAAAAATGTAGTGCTTTTAGAACGCACTTGAACTTAAGCAACCATCAACTTAAAATAGACTACAGTGTACAAAGGTTGTTGTATATGAACCTCGTGGTAAACACAAACAAAAAACCTATACAGATATAAAAAAATTAAAAGGAATAAAGACACAACACTAAAGAAAGCAATCATATCACAAGGAAAGAGAATAAGAGAAGAAAAAAGAAACAGGAACTACAAATACAACTAGAAAACAATTAACAAAATGGCAGTAAGTACGTACCTATCAATAATTACTTTAAATGTAAGTGGACTCTGTGCTCCAGTCAGAAGACTTAGGGTGGCTAAATAGAGAAAAGAACAAGACCCATATACATGCTGCCTACAAGAGACTCAATTCACATATAAAAACACACACAGACTGAAAGTGAAGGGATGGCAAAAGGTATTCAATGAAAATGGAAATGAAAAGAAAGTTGGGGTAGTAATACAAATGCAAGACAAAATAGACTTTAATACAAAGGCTGTAACTAGAGACAGGAAAGGACATTACATAACGATAAAGAAATCAACCCACCAAGAAGATATAATTGTGAATATATATGCACCCAACATAGGAGCACCTAAATTCATAATGTAAATATTAACATAAAGGGAGAAATTGTTAGTAATACAATAATAGTAGAGGACTTTAACACCCCACTTACATCAATGGACAGATCATCCAGACAGAAAATAAGGAAACACTGGCCTTAAGTGACATATTAGACCAGATAAACTTAAATGATATATATAGAACACTCCATCCAAAAGCAGCAGAATACACATTCTTTTCAAGTGCACATGGAACATTCTCCAGGCTAGGCCACAAAACAAGTCTCAGTAAATTTAACAAACTTGAAATCATATCAAGCATCTTTGCTGATCACAATGCTATGAGATGAGAAATCAACTGCCAGGAAAAACTTCAAAAAACACAAGCTTGTGGAGGCCAAATAATTTGCTACTAAGCAACCAGTGGGTCACTGAAGAAATAAAAGAGGAAATAAAAAATAACTGACAAATGAAAATTGAAACACAGTGATCTAAAAACTATGGGACTCAGCAAAAGCAGTTCTAAGAGGGAAGTCTGTAGTGATACACACCTATCTCAGGAAATTTAAAAAATCTCAAACAATCTAACCTTACACTTAATGGAAATAATACAGAAGAACAAACAAAACCCAAAGTTAGTAGAAGGAAAGAAGTAATAAAGATATGAGCAGAAATTAATGAAGTAGAGACTTTAAAAAAAGAAAAAAAATCAATGAAACTAAGAGCTGGTTCTTTGAAAAGATAAAATTAATAAACCTTTATCCAGACTTACCAAGAAAAAAAAGAGAGATGGCCCAAAGAAACAAAATCAGAAATGAAAGAGAAGTTACAACAGACACCACAGAAATACAAAGAATTATATTATTATGAACAAATATACACCAATGAATTGGACAACCTAGAAAAAATGGATAAATTCCTAGAAATATACAATCTTCCAAGACTGAACTAGGAAGAAATAAAAAATATGAACAGACCAATTACCAGTAATGGAATTGCATCAGTAATTAAAAAACAAAACAAAAACAAAAACTCCCAACAAACAAAAGTCTAGGACCAGGAGATTTTCAAGTAAATTCTACCAAACATTTAAAGAAGAGTTAACAGCTGTCCTTCTCAAAAATTTGAAGAGAAAGGAATGCTTCTGAACTTATGAGGCCAGCATCACCAAAACCTGATACCAAAACCAGACAAAGACACCACAGAAAAAGAAAACTACCTGCCAATATCACTGATGAACATAGATGTAAAAATTCTCAACAAGATATTAGCAATTTGACTTCAACAAGACATTAAAAGGATCATACACCATGATCAAGTGGGATTTATCCCAGTGATGCAAGGATGGTTCAATGTCTGGAAATCAATCAATATGATATACCACATAAAAAGATTGAAGAATAAAAGTCATATGATCATCTCAATAGATGCAGAAAAAGCTTTTGACAAAATTCAACATCCACTTACGATAAAAAGTTTCTACAAAGTGGCTATAGAGGGAACATACCTCAACACAATTAAGCCCATCTGTAGCAAACCCACAGCCAGCATCATCCTCGATGGTGAAAAGCTGAAGTCATTTCTTCTACAGTCAGGAACAAGACAAGGATACCCACTCTCACCACTTTTATTCAACATAGTTTTGGAAGTCCTAGCCAGGTCAGTCAAACAAGAAAAAGAAATAATAGGAATCCAAATTGGAAAGGAACAGGTAAAACTGTCACTGTTTACAGATGACATGATACTATATATAGAAAGTCCTCAAGACACCACCAAAAACTATTAGAACTAATAAATGAATTCATTAAAGTTGCAAGATCCAAAATTAATATATGGAAGTCTGTTGCATTTCCATACGCTAAAGATGGACTAACAGAGAGATTAAGAAAACAATCCAATGTATAATTGCATAAAAAAGAATAAAATACATAGGAATAATTCTAACTAAGGAGCTGTAAAAGACCTGCACTCGGGAAACTATAAGACATTGATGAAAGAAATTGAAGGTGACACTAACAGATGGAAGGATATACTGTGCTCATGGATTGGAAGAATTAGTATTGTTAAAATGACCATACTACCCAAAGCGATCTACAGGTTGAGTGCAATCCCTATCAAAATGCCAATGGCATTTTCTACAGGACTAGAACAAATAATTTTAAAATTTGTATCCAGAAGACCCTGGATAGCCAAAGCAATCTTGAGAAAAAAGAACAAATCTAGAGGTATCATGCTTCCTGTTTTCAAACTAAACCACAAAGCTAAAGTAATCAAAACAGTATGGTACTGAAACAAAACCAGACACAGATCAATGGAACAGTATAGAGAGCCCAGAAATAAACCCACACTTACATGGTCAATTAATCTACATCAAAGAAGGTAAGAATATACAATGGGGAAGAGGCAGCCTCTTTAATAAATTGTATTGGGAAAACTGGACCAGTTTCTCACACTGTATATCAATACAAAAATAAACTCAAAATGAATCAAAGAATTAAACATAAGACCTGAAATCATGAAACTCCTGGAAGAAAACATAGGCAGTACACTCTTTGATATTGATCTTAGCAATATTTTTTTGGATCTGTCTCTTTGAGCTAGGGAAACAAAAGCAAAAGTAAGCAAATGGGACTATATCAAACTAAAAATCCATTGCAGAGCAAAGGATACTATCAACAAAATGAAAAAGCAGCCTACTGAATGGGAGAAGATAATTTGCAAATGATATATCAGATAATGGGTTACTATTCTAAACATCCAAAAAACTCATACAATTCAGCATCATAAAAACAAACCAATTAACAAATGGGCAGAGGACCTGAATAAACATTTTTCCGAAGAAGATATACAGTTGGCCAACAGACACATGAAAATATGCTCAACATCACTAATCATCAGGTAATTGCAAATCAAAACTACAATGAGGTACCACCTCACACCTGTCAGAATGGCTATCATCAAAAAGACAGCATATAAAAAGTGTTGGTGAGTATGTGTACAAAAGGGAATCCTCATGCACTGTTACTGGGAGTGTAATTTGATACAGCCACTATGGAGAACAGTATGGAGGTTCCTCAAAAAATTAAAACTAGAACTACTGTACAGTCCACTAATTTCAGTTCTGGGTATTTACCCAAAGAAAACAAAAACAGTCATTTGAAGAGATATATGTAACCCAGTATTCATTGTAGCATTATATACAATAGTCAAGATATGGGAGCAACCTAAGTGTTCATCAATAGATGAATGGATAAAGAAGATGTTTTATATATACATACATACACACACACACACACACACACACACACACACAATGGAATATTACTCAGCCATATAAAACCCCAAATCTTGCCATTTGTGACAGTGTGGATGGATCTAGAGGGTATCATCCTAAGTGGAATAAGATAGAGAAAGACAAATATTGTATCTCACTTATATGTGGAATCTAAAAAACAAAACAAACAAAATGAGAACAGATTCATTGATACAGAGAACAAACGGGTATTTGCCAGAGGAGAGTGGAGTGGTGGGTTGGGTGAAATAGATGAAGGGAATTAAGAGGTGCAAGCTTCCAATTATGAAATAAATAAGCCAGAGGATGTAATATACAGCATAAGGAATATGGTATACAATATTGTAATAATTTTGTATGGGGAAAGTTGGATACTATAATTATTGTGATCATTCCGTAATGGATGTAAATGTTCAATCACTATGTAGTTCACCTGAAACTAACATAAAATTGTACATCAACTGTATTTCAATTTTAAAAAAGGAAAAAAATTATCTATATGGTCAGATCATGTAAATATCCTGTTCCCCAGCAATCTTTTAATGTTTTTTCGGCTGCACCGTGCAGCATGCAAGATCTTAGCTCCCCGACCAGAGATTGAACCCGGGCCCTGGCAGTGAAAGTGCCGAGTCCTAACCACTGGACCGCCAGAGAATTCTCCACAACAATCTTTTACTCAGTGTTTTATCATCCACTGATGATTTGTCCCTGAATCATTAATACATTGATGGTTACAAAATGGTGATTTTTCTAATTTTATCATTTCCTTTACATAATATTTTCTCACATATTTCTGAAATGAAGAGTTTTCTTTCCTTTTCACTCTTTTTGGCTTTCCTCCTCCTTTGTCCTCTAAAAGTATTGTATGGACTCATGAATTTTTAAAAATTTACTATTCAGTGTATTATAATAAATTGCCATAATTATTATTTTGACCCTTAAATTATCCTATACAGTAAGTCCTCTACGTACGAACGAGTTCCATTCCAAGAGCGCATTCTTAAGTCCAATTTGTTCATAAGTCCAGCAGAGTTAGCCTAGGTACCGACTAACACAATCAGCTATATAGTACTGTACTATAAGAGGTTTATAATACTTTTCACACAAATAATACATAAGAAACAGGGCTTCCCTGGTGGCGCAGTGGTTGAGAGTCCGCCTGCCGATGCAGGGGACACGGGTTCGCGCCCCGGTCCGGGAGGATCCCACATGCCGCGGAGCGGCTGGGCCCGTGAGCCATGGCTGCTGAGCCTGCGCGTCCGGAGCCTGTGCTCCGCAACGGGAGAGGCCACAACAGTGAGAGGTCCGCGTACCACAAAAAAAAAAAAAAAAAAAGAAAGATACAGTACTGTACTGTATCTTACAGTACAGTACCTTGGAAAGTACAGTAGTCCAGTACAACAGCTGGCATACAGGGGCTGGCACCGAGTGAACAGGCAAGAAGAGTTACTGACTGGAGGAGGGACAGGAGGCGGGAGATGGAAGAGCTGAAGGGTCGTCAGCAATAGGAGACAGAGGGTGAGCTGCAATTTCACTCATGCCTGGTGTTGATGGCACAGGTTCTGGTTCTTTGCTGGAATCAATTCTACCTTGAAAAAATGATCCAGTGATGTCTGGGTAGTAGCTTTTTTTTTTTTCTCATCATAGATAACACAGTAGCACTGGATTGCATTTTGAACAGCTGCTGCCACCTTCGTGTACGTATACTGTTCTACATTTGGGTCTTGTGCCTCAAAAACTAACAGTGCCTCCTCAAATAAAGAAAATCCCCTTGAAATTTCCTGCATCATTAATCTCTTTGGTTCTTCAGTTACTTCTTCCTCTTGTCTCTCTTCGTCCTTTCTCTGGGCCTCCAATTCCTGGCGCTTCTTAGTACCACCTACATCACCGCTGCTTTTACACTTGCCTCCTGACATCCTGGGCTTGAAATAAAGATACCGTACTACTGGACTGTATACAGTACTGTACAGTAAAGTACACAAGAGCACAACCACTTGTAGAGGATGCACGCACGTGACAGTGTAAGCCAGACACATGAACTAATTTATGGGATTGGACATGCAGACGCATGTTCACATCTTTGAAAGTTCTCAACTTGAAGGTTCATATGTAGGGGACTTACTGTATTTGTCCAGTGGGAGTCCCTTTAAACTGGCTGTGTGTCCTCTTACATACCTTCATTTGTTTTTTGAACACTTTCTTGCTTTCTGGGAGAACAGGGTATTCCAGATTTGCCTTGTACTTTCTCTGCCCCTAGACCTGGGCTCAGCTGTTTCTGCAAGGAGCTCCTGTTCCTTTTAGTGCAGAAACCAAGATCTGATTGTAAGACCTGATCATTGCTACTGAAGTGTTACTTCTTCTAGGTTCTTTTAAAGGACAGAGCTAGGAAATATATTTTTGGAAAAGTCATCACTTTATCCAGATACCCTCAATTCATATCCAGTGTCACAGAGGTTATCTTTACTTTCCCCCATTTTATATTTGTATCTCTCTCTCACAAGAGAGCCCTGCTTTCCAACAGCACCAGAGTACTTACTCATTAGCTCTATCCTTCAGCTGATATTACAACACCAGTGTTACACCACAAGCAAGCCTACTAAGGAAACTTAAGGATTTCTTTGCGATTTATTTTTTATTCTTAGAATGCATCTCACTAAGGATATATACTCAGAATTCTGTGTTTGAAAGTTACTGGGTTGTCCAAAAAGTTCATTTGGGTTTTTCCATTAACATCTTATGGAAAAACCCAAATGAACTTTTTGGCCAACCCAATACTTGAATTCTTTCTTTTTGACATACAGTTAGGATCATTTGTTTCTGTTTTATTCCATTTGAAGGTTTTCTTTTTCATCCTTTTTGAAGTGTCATTCTCGTTTCTATCCCATTTACCCCATTCCCACCCATCCTCTAGAGGATGAGAGTGAGGCTTTTAATATAGGTTTGACTTCTGAGTCATGGAAATGTTTTTCATAAAATTAAACTAAAAAGAATGTTAATATATTATGACTTTGTATCCTTAATAATGTTCTTTGCCTTATGTCTGATATTAATGTTCCTACACTTGCTTTGTTTTGCTTGGTTTTCAGTTTGTCTCATTGTCTTTTTCTACCCCTTTAACTTCAGCCTTTGTGTGCTTATGTTGTAGGTGATATCTTATGTATACAGTTTTAGAATCTGATGTTTATCTAGGCAACTTTGTGATTACTTACATATTTGAATTATTTTCTGCTATCTTATATTTTGTCTTCTTCTCCCTCTCCTCTGTTTTTTTCTTTTGCCTTCTATTGTTAGTGATCGTTATTTTTATTTCATTTTTTCTTTCTAATTATTTGGAAGTGATACATTCTGTATTTCTTCTTTTAATGGTCATTTTTAATGGACATTCTTGTCATCCTGTTAGTTTTTTGTTTTTTCTTTTTTATAAATTTATTTATTTCTGTTTTTGGCTGTGTTGTGTCTTTGTTGCTGCACACAGGCTTTCTCTAGTTGCGGCGAGTGGGGGCTACCCTTCCTTGCAGTGCGCGGGCTTCTCATTGTGGTGGCTTCTCCTGTTGCAGAGCACGGCCTCTAGGTGCATGTGCTTCAGTAGTTGTGGCACGGGGGCTCAGTAGTTGTGGCTCGCAGGCTCTAGAGCGCAGGCTCAGTAGTTGTGGCGCACGGGCTTAGATGTTCCGCGGCATGTGGGATCTCCCCGGACCAGGGCTCGAACCCATGTCCCCTGCATTGGCAGGCAGATTCTTAACCACTATACCACCAGGGAAGCCCCATCCTGTTAGTTTTGTGTTGAGTATTCAGTCAAATAAACTCATAGCACTTTTCCACATGAACTACCAAAATGGGTTTATTGAATCATCTACTTTCATATTTATATTTTTTAACTCAAGCAAAGAAGACTATGTGTTTATTTTTTTCAAATTTTATAATCTTAGTTTGAGAAGTAGTCTCGGTCATTCGGTATAAACAAAGGTTGACAGAAAACTGGACTCACCACAACCTTTTCTTTACAGTCTGCCAGCCCTCAGCCATCACCCTTGCCCCTGCCCCAGAATCTAAGCACTATTAAGGCCAGGAATATTATTTTGATTACTGTTCTGTCCATTATGTCTAGAAAAGTATCTATGCATTAGCTCACCCTTAATAGATATATTAGTTGAATGTGTAAGGTAGAAATACTTATTCTGGAGAAGAAAGAATGGGGTAATGGTGGGATGGAGGGTAGGAGACATTACGGAACCTTTTAGTTTGAAGGACTTGCATGTTGAACAGTAATTCTACTTGTTTAGTATGGCCCTGAGGGTTGAGGTGAACACTACTACAGGGAAACAGAGAGCTGTATACTATCAGGATTGTGTGGAGGCGGGTAAGTAGCTTCATTGTCAAATCCCAGTTATTTCAGGAGAGTTTTGTTAGAGGTAACTTAGACGGGTTTAAATAGTCCTTAATTGCTCTGAGATTCTGTGCTAAGTAGATGGAATACATTGCCATACTTAATTTACAGTCAGATTCAGGCACACAGGTTAAGTTTCATTTTTCATCTTAGACTTGTAGATGATCTTAACTTTACTAATAAAGTGATCATTTAACAGCACAACACTCTGAGTGGCCATTCACAGCAATCAATCACTCTGTGTGCCTCCCCAGAAATCCCAAATGTCCTGGTGTTTTCAGTTTTCTGTTTGGGCAAATTAGAAAGGCAATAAGCAGGTAGATCAGTTGATCAGTTGTAGGGTTCTCATATTTATCTTTTCTATAGCAAAGCAAACTGGGAAAAGCAGACTGCATATTTTCTCTGAATTTTGTTTCTGAGTTTTCATTTGATTACAGAATTATTTTAGTTTGATTTAGATATTTACTGGGAATGATACACAAATTGGGGCAAGTTAAATGTAGTTTTATTAGCACCTGGAAATCTAAATTAGTGCCTTGAATGCTCCTTATAATAAAAATCTCTTCTCTTTCTCTTAGGGCTGCTGCTCAGAGTAAATTAGGTCACTACACAGATGCAGTAAAGGATTGTGAAAAAGCAATAGCGATTGATTCAAAGTACAGCAAGGCCTATGGGAGAATGGGGTAAGTTTTGGGAGAACGTTCAAAGTACAGAACAGAACTGATATGCTATTCTTAATGGCTTGGTTTTGAATTTCCTGCTTTATATTGTACCCTCTGAACTAATAAGAAGATAAATATAACATTTAGGTAGGAAATGACTGCAGTTTCTGACTTGGGAGAGAGATGATTAGTGTTTGATGAGTGGTTGGTTTTGGAGAAAATCATAACAACCATACTGAATAGACCTACTTCATATTCAAGGCTACAAATCTCAAGTAAGCACTCAGTATTTTGGCAGATAGTGCTACTACACTTCCTTCTAGATTCACCTTACTACTCTCTGAGTTGACTGTTTCACACCTACTCTTCAAATTTCCACTGCACATTCCATGGTGACTCTCAACTTTTTACTCAATTGAAAAATAGAATGTATTTAGAAGAAAAGTGATTCATCTTCTTACTTGCAAATCTACCAGTCTACTTGCACTTGTATCTACACAGATTATCTTTTTTCTGTTAAAATGGAAGGGTTCTTATCTAAGACTACTGCATTCATTCATGCTTGAGATCTCATTCCTTTGTACCTTCTCCAGGACTTTACACTTGTAATCATCTCCTTTATCTTCTACAACACCAGCTTTCCTATCTCTAACAGTGCTAATGACTGCATGTGAAAAGATCATAAAAAATCATCTGTTAGAACCATCTTTCACACAGCTACATCATTCCTTAGTTCCACTTTCTCTGCAAAGACCCTAATAATTGTCTGTACTTGCCGTCTCGTCTTCACCATCTCTTATTCTCTCTTCAGCTCACTCCAGTAGGACATTTGTCTGTATCACTCTGTTGAGAACTCTATTCAAAGTCACCAGTTGTCTATATTTTTCCAAGGTCAGTATTCAGTTCTGTATCCTCACCCTTCCCCATCTTTTTAGTATTTGGCATGATTAACCTTTTTTTTTTTTTTTGGCAGCAAGGCTTGAGGGATCTTAGTTCCCCAACCAGGGATTGAACCTGGGCCATGGCAATGAAAGTGCCAAGTCCTAATCACTGGACTGCCAGGGAATTCCCATGATTAACCTGTTTTTGAAATACTTCATTCTCTAGGCTTCTGTGACACCACACTTCGTGGTTTTCCTTCTATTTCACTGGACGCTCTTTTCCAGTCTCTCTTACTAGTTCTTCCTCCTCTGCCACGTGTAAATAATGGTGTGCTTCAGGGCTCTTTCCTCTGCTGCTGCTGTTTCTCTTTTCTCTTTGATTTCAAACTGTCCCATGCTTTTAAATTCCATCTACAGTCAGTACTCTGTATTAATGAATACTGTATTTAAGATTCACCTACTTGCTAAAATTTTTTTTGTAACTCCAAATCTGTACTCAGTATGCTTTGTGGTCATCTACAGATTGGTGAAAAACTTGAGTCATCTGATGTGCAAGATCTCAGCTGAGGTCAGATGAGGCAATGCTCTACCTTTTTGTTTCAGCTCTCATGCTGTAAAATGAGTGTCCTTTTCACAGTCTAGTGCTATATTTTTTGCATTTATGTGCTTTTTGTTGTTGGTTTCTGTTTACAGTGGCCTGCAAACATAGGCTGAAGTGTTGTCTATTGTTTTCGCATGCAAGAAGGCTGCAATGTGCCTCATCAAGAAAGTACATGTGTTAGATAAGTTTTGTTCAGGCATGAGTTAGTGCACTTGGCTGTGAATCAGTGATATGTGTTACATAAGGTTTCTTTAAACAGAAACATACATAAATCAAGGTTAGGTATGGATTGGTTGATGAAAATGTTGTTGACCAGAGGCTCACAGGAACACAACTTTTATTTCCCCTAGAACCAATTGTTCCGTATTTGCTAATTTAGTATTTGCAGTGACCTTTTAGAGCATAATTACTATGGATAAAGAGAATCGACTGTATATGTTGATGGATCTCTTAAGTTATATGTCTGAACTCCATACTCATATATTCAGCTATTTTTCATCTCTACCTAGATGTTTAATAGGCATTTTAAACTTAACATGTCCCAAACAGAACCCTTGTTCTCTTCTTAAATCTTTCTCACCTCAGTAAATATACTGTCATTCTACCTACCCAGTGCTCCAGTCTAGGAATCATCCTTCATTCTTATTACACCTGACACATCTAATCTATCAGCAAGTCCTATGAATTCTAGTTTCTACATATTCCTTGAATTCAAGTATTGATTGCTCTCTTGCTTACAACTGTAGTCCAAATTTCCATGTTGTACCTAGGCTGCTGCAATAGCTTCTTAACTGGTCTCCCTGCCTTCACTTCACTCTCCCCAGAGAAGCCAGAGTGAGCTTTCTAAAGCATAAATCACATTATGTCATTCTGTTACAACCAGAGTAAAATCCAGACTCCAAACCACGGTCCTATAATATTCCCTGACGTCATCTCTTCCCACACTTTGTTTTCTGTGCTCCCTCCTCAACCTTTGTCCTGTTCCTTAAGCATACCAAGCTTGCAGCGTTCTCAGGGCCTTGGTGCTTATTGTTGCTTCTATTTAGAATGTCTCTCCTCTAATTTTCATATGACTGCTTTCTTCTCATTGTTCAGGTCCTTTCAATATGGCTGCCTTTGAGCAGCTCCCCTATTCATTCTCTTTAAGATTACTGTTTTTTTATTTGCATGTTTATTGCTTATCCTCCCCTGTAGAATGAAACTTTCTTAAACTCAAGGACTTTTCCTTTTTCACTGAGGAATCTAAAATAGTGCCTGGTACCTAGTAGGATTCCAGGAAATATGTGTTGACTTAATTAAGTGAGGGCTCTGATGAAGTATCTTTCATGGTTGACTGGTAGAAAACTAATTAGGTTCTGAGATTTTTTCTATGATTAGGCATTATATTTTATCTAGATCAGAAGTCTGTGAGATAAGTTGGCCAAGAAAGAATTGGAGTAATTTGCTAAAAATAAACTTAGGAAAAAAACACTCTATACTGTCTCTTCATATATACCATTATTGTTTAGTTCTGAAGTAATATTCCAATAAATAAATTCTAACTAGGTGGAGGAAAACATTAAATTTAGTAACTAACTCTTTGACCTGTGCTTGGGATAATGTGTTATTGAAGTGTAAAGGTTGCTAATTTAGTTAGTTGTTTAACAACTAACATGTCTTATTCAGGAGTAGTTAGCTAATACCCCACAGCCTACTTTCATTTTTTATTTTTCATGGTAAATTGATATTTATTGTGGCTCAATGTCTCTGCCAAGAAGGAAGAAAGAAAGTGGGACATAGTGAAGGGCAAATCTAGTTCAGAGTTCTTTAAATGGTTTTAGCATCATGGAGTTATATGACCACAGAATTGTTAGCTCACATCTTTATGAAGCTTAATCATTCATAAAGCAAATTACTTTACATATTAGGCTTAAAAATGGAAGGGTATGTAAGGTTCACTTCTAATCATTAAGTTCTTTTAAAAAATTATTTTTATTAAAGTATAGTTGATTTACAGTGTTATGTTAGTTTCAGGTGTACAACAAAGTGATTCAGTTATACATATATACATATCTATTTTTTTTCAGATTCTTTTCCCTTTCTAATCATTAAGTTCTTGATTCATGTAGGACAGCCGAGGTTGTCACCAAGGAGAATGGAGAGAGTCCAGACTTACAGAATCTTGGAATTAGAAGGAAGTGATACTCCTGTGAGCCATAGTACGGTTGGCCCTTGAACAATGTGGGTGTTAGGGGTGCCAACCCTCTGCTCTCAAAAATCTGTGTATAACTTATAGGCAACCCTTTGTACCCGCAATTCCTCCACATCTGTGGTTCCTCTGTATCTGCAGATTTAACCAATCTCAGATCGTGTAGTACTTCTATATTTACTATTGAAAAAACTCCATGTATAAGTGGACCCATGCTGTTCAAGCCCTTGTTGTTCAGGGGGCAACTGTACAATGAATAAATATAGTGTAATCTGGATTCAAATTGAATGCAAGATAGATACTTGACTACATTTGTGGTGTCTTGATGTTCTTTAATCATATATCTTACACTGTATTCTTTTCAGGCTGGCCCTCACTGCCATGAATAAATTTGAAGAAGCAGTTACAAGTTATCAGAAGGCATTAGATCTTGATCCTGAAAATGATTCCTATAAGTCAAATCTGAAAATAGCAGAACAGAAGTTAAGAGAGGTATCTAGTCCTGTAAGTTACTAATGCCAAATGAGTGAAATATTTTGTCATTCACAATTTATTGTAATCAAATTGTAGTGTTTAGAGTAATTTTCATATATAATTGTTTTACAGACAGGAACTGGATTGAGTTTTGACATGGCCAGCTTAATAAATAATCCAGCCTTCATTAGTATGGTGAGTATATTTCCTTTTCTGCTTTGCTGGCTCTATTTTCCATTAGAACTATATAGTTCCAAACTTTTTAGAAACAAGTAAGAGAGCTTTTGTGATGGTGGTGGTAGGAGAGTGGTGATATAAAGCTATGGCTGAGGTTTTAACCTGCCCCTGTACTGCTTCGTGAAAAAGCCATGGGTGGACTTCAGGAAGCCCATGGATTCCCTGGAATTGTAGATGAAAATTTGTGTACATGTGGATATGTGCATTTTTCTAGGGAGAGAACCATATTTTTCATCAGATTGGCAAAGGGGTCTGCAAATCTACAAAAGGTTAAAAACCACCCTCTTACATGAAAGTGACCCTAGAAAGGTCTAGTAATCAGACTTCTAACAGGATTTTGGCTATTGTGGTTTCCTAAGCTCTTTTGGCTTTATTGATCTGATAGTAGGAAGTAAACTGCTGTCAATATCCTTAGTTTATAGTGTTTGTAATCTCTTTATCCTTGCGATGATGTATTTTTAATACCAATTTTTCTAGTACCTCCTCTTTTTTACATTCCCACTCACTTTGTATAGCACACTAAAACTCTAAAAAATGTTAGTATATACACGGTTTAGCTTTCACTCCTCTGCTTAAAAAAAAGAAAGAAATCCTTGTTAAAGATCCCTAAATATTAACTGCCTTTAACGGGAGATGCCATTTTTCAATTCTAGGCAGCAAGTTTAATGCAGAATCCTCAAGTTCAACAGCTGTAAGTATATAGAAAGAGCATATTATGTTTCTCCCTTCCACTTGCCAGCCTCCTAATTTGAGCACAGTAGCTCCAAAATGATAAAACTGGCCCCAATGCCAGTCAGTTGGAACTTAAAGCCACACCCAATTGGCCTAACCTACACAATGTGGGTATATCTACCTGCTTTTCCTTGGCCGGTATCCTACGTGTTAAGAATATATGCCAATTCTTTTTAAGTGCTTTGACTCAGAAAAGAATAATAGACCATCAGTACTAGGGGTTATTTAGGTTTATGAGATTGGGTTTCCACTTGATATGCATAATGATTTTTGGGTTCTTATTGTGAAGAGTAGACAAAGATGCCAAAAACTGACTGACTCCACACAGAGTTGCCTTTTTTTTTTTTAAATTTAGTTTTGGCTGCGTTGGGTCTTCGTTGCTGTGCACGGGCTTTCTCTAGTGGTGAGCAGGGGCTACTCTTCTTTCTGGTGCACAGGCTTCTCATTGTGGTGGCTTCTATTGTGGCGGAGCACGGGTTCTAGGCACATGGGCTTCAGTAGTTGCAGCACGTGGGCTCAGTAGTTGCAGCCTGCAGGCCTTAGAGTGCACGGGCTTCAGTAGTTGTGGCACGTGGGCTCAGTAGTTGCAGTGCGTGGGCTCTAGGGTGTGCGGGCTTCAGTAGTTGTGGCTTGTGGGCTCTAGAGCACAGGCTCAGTAGTTGTGGTGCACGGGCTTAGATTCTCCCTGGCATGTGAGATCTTCCCAGACCAGGGCTCAAACCAGTGTCTCCTGCATTGGCAGGCAGATTCTTAACTACTGTGCCACCAGGGAAGTCCTGCCTTTTTTAAAAAAATTAACATTCTAAAAATATCAATCAGTGAACCAATTTTTAAAAATATACTAATTTATTCCAGAAAAAAAAATATATGCCAATTTGAGTGATATATCTCTTGCCTACTCTAGAATGTCAGGAATGATGACAAATGCTATTGGGGGACCTGCTGCTGGAGTTGGGGGCCTAACTGACCTGTCTAGCCTCATCCAAGCGTAAGTATTATTTAAAATAGAAATAGTAAAAAAGTATTTTATATTTTACAGTTTGTCTCTAAGGTAAGGGGACCAAGGCTTTCTTTTTAAATTTTTATCTTTTATTGTTAGTATCAGTTACCTCATTAGCTATTAAATTTAAAAGTGGTTCATAAATTGAAATTTTCAGACTGAAGGGTAGGAATCCAGGAGATCTGGATCCAAGAAAAACTTTTTCAGCAGACTTGAATAGCTACTCAAGAATATATATGAATGTCAAATATTAACTTAAAGTAGGTATGAATTTAGGTACGTGTATATATTTAAAAATCATATATTGCATATATTAGTGTTCAGACAACTTAGGCAGCTGTTTTATTCAAACTCTGCAGTGCACTTCATTGCTAAGGGAACTCGTTTCATCTTCTCATTACTTGAACACATTACCTCCACCTCCATCCAAGTTGCATAAATTCTGTGCTTTTTGAGTCTGTGTGATGCTGTCACTGGAAATATTATATGAAGCAACAAGTATCATTTTCTGTTTGTGATCACAGCTGTGTAAACTCACTCGAAATATGGCATTTTTAGAGTGATCTTTAAGTGGCATGATTATAGTGATACCTAACACTTGCAGTTGGGAGGCACACACTCAGGAATTTGCATTAAATTTCTTTGCCTTTCCAAAAATCAGTTCTGTTGGGTGACTTCATAAGCATCCCAAAATGGGTGTGACACCTGTTGTATGAGAGACTAAGACTTGACTATAAGAACAAATACCCTGCATTATATTTGTGCACATACAATAAAAGCATACACTTTTTAGCCCTTTATTTATCTGTAGTTAAGCACTGGGTGGAGGGTGGATTTCACTTAATTCAGGAACTCACTTTTTTTTTTGCGGTACGTGGGCCTCTCACTGTCGTGGCCTCTCCCGTTGCGGAGCACAGGCTCTGGACACGCAGGCTCAGCGGCCATGGCTCGCAGGCCCAGTCGCTCCGCGGCATGTGGGATCTTCCCGGACCAGGGCACGAACCCGCTCTCAACCACTGCACCACCAGGGAAGCCCTAAGAACTCACTTTTTAGCTTGGGTCTTTCATTTCTCATGAAGAACACTGCACTGTAGTAATACTATATGGAAGCACTAGTAAACTTGCAGATGCTAAAGTCATGAATCTAAAACTTGCTTTAATAGAAAAAGTTCCCTTTGGGTAGTACCCACATCTTCTGCAGTTCTTTTTGCATTGGTATTGTGTGATTGGAAATTCCCTAATTCATATAACTTTGCCTCTTTACTACAGGGGACAGCAGTTTGCTCAGCAGATACAGCAGCAGAATCCTGAACTTATAGAGCAACTTAGAAATCACATCCGGAGCAGGTCATTCAGCAGCAGTACTGAAGAACATTCCTGACTTGACCAGGGGCCCTAGCCCAGAATGCCAATGGCGATGGCTCTGAAGTATTTGCTGTAGATAGTGGCCAAAACAAAAACAAACCTAAAAAATAAATCTGTCTAGACAATAGGTTTATCACAAACAGACTTGAACATAACATGATTCCTTCGTAAACGAGTGATCATCAGTAACCTTGTTAAGTGCCAGTACAGAACTTAACTGGACAGGGTTCCATTTTCAGATCTTCATCATATTTGTATACTAGATTTAATAGCAGAGTATATTTATTGAACAGTAAGGCTGTTTACTGGTGAATTCTCTAGCACCAAATTCCTGTAGGCAAACTTTTTGAAAGGGGAGATGACTAAGAGGAAAGGTTTCTCACGCTGATTTAGGGGAAATATACTTGCCACTGAGCAACATCTCTAGAGAGAAGAAATTCGTTACTGGGTTTAGCTTTGATAGTGCAATCAGTAATGAATAGATGATATGATATGGACCAGTACTATCTTTAATGCTGCTTGTTCTGTTGGGTGATGAAATCTTAAGAGTTGGTGGAAAGCAGTATTCAGTGTTGTTTAGAAAAGCAAAAAATAGATGCTGTGAATGTATAGAAAGTGAATGTAGGGTGCTCAGGTTTTTTGCGTAGTTCTTAACTAATCTTGCCTACAGTTTGGTATTGATAACATTAGCATGGCCACTTATGCTAAGTACATAATAAAATACATTTAGAAACCCTTAATGATACTGGTTAGGTCAGTTGTGTAACTATTCAGTTTAATTAGCACAATTTCCCCAGTGGTGACCTTACCATGGAAACTCTCAAATATATCTACATTTAAATAAACCAATGGCTTGGCCCTTAAGGATTTTCTAGGTGGCATTTAATTATGTGCCTGTAAACACTGATTTTTTTAAACTCGGTAATTATTTGATGGGTTATAAAAAGCATCTATCACTATCACTGCTTGTTCATGTTAATCCTCTGCTATAATTTGGCTTGGCATGTCGCTTTTATGCTTAACCTTAATTTGATGTAGCTTAAACGTAACAGGGGACTTGAAATATTTTATTGAAATTAGAATACATATTAGTGGAGAGACGTGGCACTAAGTATTAGTGGAATGGCTTTAACTATAGTGATGGATGAGACTGTTCTAATTCCAACTGGAATTTCTTTGGTTTGTTATTATGAAATTGGTAAGGTTGGCGGACACATAAATTTCACAAGTGTTGTGAGAGAAAACTGAAATAGAAAGTAATATAAAATTAAATCAGTAATACCGATGATGATCAGGGCTTTACTATAACTGTTCTCCTCAAAAGGCTAATTACTTGGTATTTTGAAGTTTAAAAGCCAACTTTCCCTTTTTTTCCTTTGTGAGATTAGAACAGTGGTTCTATAATTTCACTGTAAGAGTCACCTGGGGATTTGTTAAAAATGCAGATTCAGGGGCACACTTTTCAATTTTTATTTAGTAGGTCCTGTAATGAGGTCTGGGAATCACCATTTCAAATAGCACACCAAGTGGTTCTGATGTTGGTCCAAAGGACTCTTAATTTAATGCAACACTAGATTAAAGATTTCTCTCTTTTAGGCCAGCAGACACCTAACTGCCTGGGTTCAGGCTACAAGGAAGAGCTACATGAACCTACAGTTCTGGTCAGAGCAGAGCGGGACTTAAATCTAAGCTGAGCCTTCTGAATTAAGTCTCCTATATTGCATCTAAATCAACTTAAATTTTCATGAAGTTAAATTCAGATCCTGGTGTTCAAATGTTACACAGAATAAAGTACTAACTAATCATAGGAAAGTGATGACTGTGAAAAAAAAAAGCAAAGTTGATCCTTAATTAAAAGTTAGTCACTCTTGGGAATTCCCTGGCGGTCCAGTGGTTAAGGCTCAGTGCTTTCACTGCTGAGGGCCCAGGTTCAAATCCCTGGTCAGGGTATTAAGATCCCACAAGCTGTGCGGCACGGCCAAAAAAACCCCAAAAAACACTCTTATCCAGTGTTGAGTAAGAAAAGGTTCCTAGCATAACTATCTTGAGCATATTAAAAATGCTTTCAAATAAGTAAAATTGGTAAGCCTCTAACTGACTAGGAAAATAGAGAAAATATGAATCAACAGTATCAGAAGTCAAAGAGGGGATATCACTGCTGACCCTGTAGACATTAAAAAGATTATTAGAAAATACTATGACCAACTTTACATCCATGTATTTAACAACTTAGATGAAACAGACAAATTCCTTGTAAGATGCAAACTACCAAAGCTCACTGAAGAAATAAAGATATCCTCCGGAAAAGAAAGATACAGGCCCAGTTTCAATGGTGAATTCTACCAAACACTTAATACCAATTCTACACAATCTCTTCCAGAAAACAGAAGAGGAAACACTTCCCAACTCATTTTATTTCACCATTACTTTGATACCAAAATTGAAGACGTTATAAGAAAAAACAGTTTAAAACAAATGTTTTGATTTACTAATATCTGTAGTTAAGGTAGCCATTCTTTTTACATGAAGTAATGCGAATTGGTGTATTCCATTTCATCCTTCTAGTTTGTTTCTCTTCTAATATACCATCCATAACAAATTAAACCTAGATAATCTGTCCACTTACCTGGATTTCCATTCTATTCAAGCCATTTTTGCTTTTTAAGTACTTTCATCACTTTGGAATTACTGCATTGCACGCTATTGCAAGAAGGTTTTGTGTAGCTGTATCGTGTTAGCTACTCTTAAAATGATAAACAGTGCTCCAAAAGTTACTTTGCTTGTCTGAAACAAGAGAGCATTAAAGTAAATCTTTATATACATTCTACTTAGGAAAAACTGACTTCCATTAACCACTTTTCATTATAGTAGCTGTAGCTGTTATGATGCTATGTAAAATTTACAATGTCCTTTTTACACAAATGACATTTCCACTTAATGTACCAAATTGTTTAGCTAATTTTTATAACATGGTTTAAACATCCTTTCTAAGATGACATTTTCTAACCTTTACTTAAAGAAGGAATATTATGTATCTAGGTATTGCTTATAAAAGGAGTCTTTGTAATTATAAGTCAAATTATATAGCAGATTCCAAGTGACCATTGTATGTTACTTTTAAAACTTGAAACAGAATGAAACAGAAGGTTCAGTCACGAGAAGATGCTTGAAAAGTTATCGCAGTACCCAGTGCAGTGGCTATAAAGTCTTATTTCATCATTTAATGAATTGTACTCATTTTGGAGGAAACACAGACTTCAATTTTATACTGCTTGCACTTTATTTTGCACAGACATTTCATTGATTACCTCTCCAATTTAAGGGCAAATCTCATTCTGAATATAGCTTTCATTTTGGACCAAACAGTTTGTCATGGCAATAAATAATTAATGCATTTAAGAAAAACCAACTTTTGTATTTGACTTTATGCACTCTTTACATGTAAGCAATTATATATACATCCTTGAATTTCAACTTAGCAAAATAAGTTTTATTTAACAGTATTAGCTTTTGTTTTCAAAATATTGAAACTTTTATTACATTCATGCTGTAAAGTTGTTTATAGTCTTAACTTTCTCATTGTTTTGTATATGGCATAAGTAAATTAGTGTGATTACATGCAGAGATAGAAAGTTTTGTAATATTAATACATGATGTAGAGTTCAAAAGCAAATATCAGAAGCTGGAAATCCTTTAATCCTTATGAAAATAAGTGGCTTATTTTTCAATGGGGAAAAAAAAAAACAGGACTTTTTTGGCTTAGAATTAGAAAATTATCAGACTTCTTAGTTAACAGAGTAATCAACAATTTAAGAAATAAAACCAATTCTGATCTGCTGTTAGTAACTGAAACTTAGACATGTGTGTTTGTATGTACACACAAACACAGATACCAATACGATAATTTTGAAAACAACTAGAAAAACTCATATTGTGTTAGCAAATACAAGATTACATGAGGACCACCCCGGTTATTTTAAACTTTTTTTATTGACTGACGGAAAAAACTGGGGTTAACGGAAATACTTCTAAGTAAAGTATGATAAGAATTCTAAAATTTTAAGAAACAACTGTATCTTCTAGATTGAGATCAGCAAACTACGGCCCGCAGACCAAATCTGGCCAGCTGTCTGTTTTTGTAAACGCTGCTGTGCAATTTTTGCCTACTGGCTGCTTTTGCACTATAACAGCAGAGTTGAGCATTTTCAATAGAAACCACATGGACTGCAAGATCTAAAATATGTAGTATCTGACCCTTTACATGAAAAGTTTGCTGACCATTATTCAAGATACCTGCTAGGGACAAATGGCCTCAAATATAGAGCTTTTGGAGAACAAAGTCCAATGGTCATTTAAAATGAAACAAAATAGCATATGTGTGGAAAGTATACAAATGTTCATCTAGAATGTAACTCACAAGATAAAATCAGTAAATGGTTCTTTTCAAAACAAATACTTTAACTGTTTTACAGGAAAGAAATTTAAATAATATATACTTATTTTTACTGTTGACTTGATCATTTTACAAAAGTGACAAAAATACAGAAAGTTCTGGGAAACTCAATGACAAGCGTAACATTGGAAATTTTCTTCAGCTTTCCACTTTAATGGCCGAAGATACCACGCAGACTTGTGCGATGTCATCATATTCATATGTTCTCTTTAAGAACGTGTCTGTTAGTCTTAAGCCGGAGACACTCTATTGAGAGAAACATATAGACCTAAGTTTTCATTCATTGGTAATGACCAGAGAAAGAATGGATATAATAAATGACTATGGATTAATAGCCCCCAAATACCGAAATTATTGAAAAGAGAGCATACTTGCAGCCCCTGTACTGAAGACAGTAGAGTGAGGGCAAGGCAGAGAGAGGAACTTGGATGGAGCTTTCCAAGCTGTCTTCCTGAAATGCCACACCAGTGGATAGAACTGGTATTGCACATTTCCAAAACGAGATCCATCGTCCTTTCACTGCTGGAGGAATCAGAAAAACAGGAATAAATCTTGTTCCTTTCACAAAAAGGTACTGCAATATTTCTTCCACTATTGTGGGTGAATTTCTTTTCTGGATGTCCAACAGAAAACCAGGAACAAATGAAAAGCTATCATATTTTTATGTCACTTAAGGTAGAATCAGGAAAATGAAAGGAGATGGTGTCTTCTGGGATTTACAGTGACACTGAGACTAATCTGCCTGTCTGGGTGTAGTCTTTCTGGTTCTGTTATTGAACACTGGCTCCCTGGTGCTGATCTGTTAACAGTTTTGCCATTTCTCTGGAAGATGTCCAGACATCTGTGTCTAATCTTGTTGCTATGCATCCTTCCTATTTCTGTAGGGCACTCTACAGGAAAGAAAAAGATAAACTGAGTCTGGTCCAGTGCTTTTTCTATTTAATCTATGTTCCTTTACCATGCAGATAACATAGAAAATGGCAAGATTTCTAAGTAAAACTATTCA
Source organism: Delphinus delphis (assembly GCF_949987515.2). Classification (NCBI taxonomy): domain Eukaryota; kingdom Metazoa; phylum Chordata; class Mammalia; order Artiodactyla; family Delphinidae; genus Delphinus; species Delphinus delphis. The sequence goes on from NC_082685.1 coordinate 121,098,048, forward strand.
GATGTTCAATTAACACGAAAAGACTACCTCTGCTTATAATTGATACCACCAGTTCAACTTAAACTTAAGATAAAAAAAAAACTTTTAATGGAAGTATGCACATTGCTTTTAAAACCAAAACCAAAACCAAAAGGCTCATAATGAAAACGGTCTGCTACTCTACCACCATTCATGACTTGTTTTCAACTCTTTAAAGCTATTTTTTTCTCCTTGGAGTTGGCTCCACATTTTAAATACTTATTTAATTTTAAACTCAAACTTGATTTTTAGACATGTTGATTTAATGATATTTAGCTTTTATATGTCTCCATCTCCCGCCCCCGCCGAATTTGAAATGTTCACTGTGTGCCACAGACCAGTTTAGGTGCAATGCATGAATTTTCTCGTTACGTTTCACAAAACTCCGGTAAGTGTATGTTGTGTGTATGTGTCTTTGTGTGTTGGGGGAAGTCGAAATCCTATTTTTATAGATGAGGAAACTAAATATCTAAGAAGCAAGTGCTTTTTAGAAAACTTACTTGAATCGCCAAAAGGTAAAGTGAATACCCAAATAAACTTTATTACAGCACTTTGTCATTTGGTCAATAACTGATTTGTTATAACTCAAAAATGCAAAACAAACCAAAAATCCAAAAGCACACCCTATATGCACAGGGTCTTTATCCTGTGTGTGTTGTCTACTGAGCTCCTATGATGTGGCAGGCACTGCATTTATAATGCTGGGTAAGACATGATCCCTTTTCTTGAATTATTCACAATTCAGTGAGGAAGAGACTAATGATTATAGCAATATATTAATACCACTAAAAAACTATATTACAATTTGCTATGACAGAGAAAAGGATGATTGTGCACGGGAGGGTCTAGGAAGCTTCACAGGGGAAGTAGGTATTTTTGTAATTCTGAAGGATGAATACTTCTTATCTCCCTAATATAAAGTTGTAAGGGATATAGAATTAAAAAGGATTATACATTTGGACTAAGGATAGGGATTCATCATTGCAATATTATCAAAATGCCCCAATTAATAATACATACCAAGTAGTAATACAAGTAGTAGAAAAGTGATAGGACTGGGATTTAATCCTAGGTTTTTCTGGCTTCAAAGCCCTGTGCTCTTTGCTTCGCAATAGCTAGATTATACTCTATTATCAAAGCCCTGTTTTCCAATCTGGTTATCCCCTATATTAAATTCATAACCACTTCTAACTTTCTTAATACTTAAGATACAGGTCAGGTATAAGTATGGCTCAGAAAAATCTATCTTATTACAGTAAATCTATAATGTATTATTCCATAAGAAACTGCTAGTTCATGTTTTAGTAATCTGAAGTGTGTAAACGAGGAAAAGAACATGGACTTTGAAGTCAAATACACCCGGTTTCAGATTCTGATCCCATCTTTTCTAGCTCTCTGAGAGTGAATAAGCCACATCCTCTGAACTGGCTTTCTCTTGCAAAGAATGTGAATAATTAATACCTACCTCATAGGTACGGAAACAAAATACAAAAAATGCCTAATACAGTAGGACCTCTAAAATATGTAATATACAGCTACCAGATGAAGAACTTTACAGTATTCAATGTCAACGTCAGAGAAGACTATATGGCAAGAGGAAACTTACAAGGAGGTAGCATATTTAAAAGATTTTAAAATTCTCTCAAGTAGGTAAGGAAGAAAGGACATCCATCCACAAATACTGGCATTACCTGCAGTTTGTTATTTTACAAGTAATATGAAAAGGTTCTTCTAGGTTTACAGTATCTGGGATTGCCTCCAAAGACAACCTAACATCTCCATAACCTGGAGCCTAAGAGAAAAAGCAATACAGTTAACATACATCTATTACAAAACCTTTCCATTTTAGTGAGGGTACCACAGTCATTCTAACTTCTTTTGCTGCTACTGCCTACAGCATAGCACTACAGACCCCGACTGTTTTTGTTATAATTACTCCATGTTTAGTAGAGTTAAAATGAATCTCACAGGTAAATAGTAAAGGAATTTCAGGGGGTCTGATCTTAAAGGGATACTTTTCCAAAGATACTGTAGCTTATACATACGCAACTCTTTGTAGGTAAAACAGGAAAAGGAAGGTCACTGAAATGATCCAAGAAGAAAATCATGTCTGTTCACAAGACACACTGGCAGGGACAGACAACAGAATCAACATGCCATGGCAGGATGATAGCTAATGGCTATATTTAAAAATAGGCCCAGTGATAATCTCTCTCTCTTTTTTTTTCAATTTTTACCTCAAACAGTAAAAGAAAAGTAAATTTTAGAATATATCACAGTAGGTGATATTCAGTATAAACAGATGATTCTGTAGTATATTCTCACTAGCACAAGAAAAAGAAGGCTGGTAGCTTATCCATACTCTCGGAGTAGAAATTAGGTAAAATATCCAACCTATGTTTACAAGATAATTTGAGTGGGACTCACCTGAGTTTCAGATGACCCACATTTTAAATATCTTTAAAAAAGGTATGAACTGAGTAGATAAATGTAGTATAAGCCCAAGAGTTCCAAGACATTGCAAGAAAAGAAAACTTTAATATAGTGGAAGTCAGATAACGGTGAGGACAAATTACCACAGGGGGAAACAACTGATATGCAGTTATTTTAATTTGGTAAAGTAAAAAACCATGTATAATGCATAAATTAACATTTGAAAATTTCCCATTCATATCAATACCAATTTTCTACCTAGATATCGGTGAAATTATTAGTCTTTTATTCTCCAGTAATATCAATGTCTTTTATAGTGCTCTGATTTTTAGTGACAGACCTAGGAAAATTTAAGTTGTTCTAACTATCTGCACACCATACACCAAAACCCCCATCAGTGTTTTTTCTAGACTCACCATTCTTTGAAGTTGGCTGGTCTGTAATCTTCCCCTTTCACCTAGATTTGTTTTCCATACTATATCCAATTTTCCAATTACCGTTACTCCCTTAATGATGCCTGCTTTTTCTGCAAACTCCTTCTTGGGTTTTAGGCAGTACAAGTACTGGCGTGTATCCATTGGCTGCAGATATGCTCTTGACCCAAATGTAGTTACACTGTGGGGTGGAGATAGAGATGGAAAAAATTCTCTAGAACCTTTTAGAAGAAAAACCATAGCTGTGATTGTTCCTCTGGACAGGAACCGAATGATTTACCATCTAAAGATCCAGAATACAACAGGTCGGTGGTTTCAACACAATGAAAAGGACTTGTACTGAGAGGACTTATTTTTCTTTATTTTTTTTCAGTTGATATGGAAAATCTTGAGATTCTTTATAATATAATGCAATATATTACCTGAAGCATTGGATATACATCGACTAACTGATAAAAAGCAATAGAAATCAGAACCTTAAGTATCCTGTCCCTTCTCTAAAATTATGAAAGCAAATAGTTTAGAATAAAAAGAAACATACCATTCTAAACTAATGATTTTTCAAAATTAATTAAAGATCAGGAAAAGAGTGGAAAATTATTGTTTTCCTCTGTGGGGGTATGAGAGGCTATGAATTTTACTGTAAGACCCATAATAAGTAAAAGTAAATTTTTCATTCTTGATTATTAAAATCAGGTACTTTCTCCAGCTATTACCTTCTTATCCATATTAATATCAACCCTACATTTATTTATTCTTCTTTTTATAAATTACCTATAAAGATGTGTATTTCATTTTCATGAAAAATTAAATCATCTATTCCTATCCTCACTCTTTTTGATGTTAAGAGAATACTCCTTAAAACTCACTGCTTACTCTTACCCCTTCTAACTTCTCCATCATTTCTTACAATGCCTCAGTTTTATCATTTGCAGGATAAGGATGAAATGTTCCATATTTATCTCACTGAATTGTTATAAAAATTTAAAAGAATAAGTGCTTCAAGTACAAATGGCTAGGATCTTATTTTCATGTGAAGGGAGGGCTGAACAGGTGGACCATAGATTTTTAGGGCAGTGAAACTTTTATATTCTGCAGTCAGGATGGCTACGTGTCACCACATTTGTCAAAACCCACAGAATGCACAACACAAAGAGTGAACCCTAATGTAAACTATGGACTTCAGTTAATAATAAGTATCAGTATTAGTTCATCGATTGTAAAAAATGTGCCACATTGGGGGGCTTCCCTGGTGGCGCAGGGGTTGAGAGTCCACCTGCCGATGCAGGGGACGCGGGTGCGTGCCCCGGTCCAGGAAGATCCCACATGCCGCGGAGCGTCTGGGCCCGTGAGCCATGGCCGCTGAGCCTGCGCGTCTGGAGCCTGTGCTCCGCAACGGGAGAGGCCACAACAGTGAGAGGCCCGTGTACCGCAAAAAAAAAAAAAAACCAAAAAACAAAAACCAAACAAAAACAAACTTTCGCAGTGGTTGAGAGTCCGCCTGCCGATGCAGGGGACGCAGGTTCGTGCCCCAGTCCGGGAAGATCCCACATGCCGCGGAGCGGCTGGGCCCGTGAGCCATGGCCGCTGAGCCTGCGCGTCTGGAGCCTGTGCTCCGCAACGGGAGAGGCCACAACAGTGAGAGGCCCGCGTACCGGAAAAAAAAAAAAAAAAAAAAAGTGCCACATTAAACAAGATGTAAATAACAGGGGATCCTGTAAGTGGGGAGGAGGGCATGTGGGAATGCTGTGTTTTCTAATCAATTTTTCTGTGAATTTAAAACTTCTCTAATAAAATAATGTCTATCCCTTAAAAAAAATTTTAAACCACCCAAGAGTAACAATGTTAGAAAAGTTCATATCTTTCAAAATAAAAGCAAACACTTCATAATCCATATTTACCATTCTCCAGCTTGGTTGACTGAATTTAATTCTGCTACATTGTACATTATAGATGGCTCCAATGAAACTTTCTCCATAAACATGGGTGAGGTTGTAATGTTCTGAATCTGGGCTTCAAGAAATACTTCATCAGTCTGAAAATATGAAAGAAAAATCCACCAAAGTATGCTGGTGTTTAAAGTACTTTACCACCACCACAATATCTGATTTATATGAAGAAAAAACATTAACCACAAATGTGATTAGTTCATGCCTGCAAATCAAAGTTATCATAATTAATGCAAGAAAAGAAATTGTCCTCCTAACATAATTCACAGGGGCAAAGTCAAGTGTTAGTCAACTGGTAAGTTGTCAAACAATGGATGGGGGATAACTATAATATTTTTTGTATTGATATCCAAAAACGCTTAACTGGAATTTCATTTACATATATCTTAAATTTTCTAGTAAGTCATTAAAATGTGAAAATGCAATTTAGTATAATGAATTTACCTGTGCACCTATCATTTCAGAGATGTGTTAAGATAATTAGGTCTTTGTTATAATATTCCAGCATAATTTATTAATTTCAATTTTCATGTTACTTCAATTTAGATAGTATAGCAAATAATCTATTTTATAATCTTATAAGAATTTAACTTTTTAATTAAAGCACTTTTTTAAGTAGTCATTAGTGATTTCTTGGTTCATTGAAAATGTATATTTAGAGCAAAAATATATGTGAATTATACTTGAAATCTTTAAGCTTTTAAATCAAACAAAAGGTATTTTGTGGTCTTAGTGAGTTAGTGAAAACTGGTGCTATACAGCAGTATTTCAGTCAATGGGTAACTTACATATGTACTTTTACATAATATTTTAGATTCCCTAATTATTTACGTTAAACATTCTTCTTTTTATGCTATTTGGTTATTTTGGGGGGTATATATTGGAGGATAACAGAAAACTTGGCTCATTTTTGATAAAAACCTATACATAAAATGGTATACTAAGGATATTCTAGAATTATTTTATTCAGAAGTTTCATAGTAATATATATACAGAAATAAAGTAAACTATGACCAAAAATTTTTGGTACTTATGAGCTTTTTTAACACTAAATCCAGGAAAGTAGAAATCATTTGCAAAAATATAATGATGAAGTTATAATTTAATGTATTATTATCTAAAACAAAACAGATTCTTTAGTCCTTGGCACATGTGCTCTAATGAAAATAGAAATACGATTTATCAGTTTAAAAGAAGTACACATTCAAAGGCATTATTCTGTTACTTTTTCTCAAAAAAAAAATATCCCATCAATCCATTGCTTTAAAAAAAAAACCATAGACCCACATTTCAAATTTAAAAATGCAATTTCTGCATAAGTTTAGAAGAGCTTAGATAAAATGAAAGAAAAACAAGCTGCATAATGGAAAATTAAGCTAGTTTGAATAGTTAGCATGAAATAACTTGACATTTAAAAAATTAAGATAAGAATTCAGTGCTAAGGCAGTTGATGTTTTTATCATGTATATATTGTGTTATAAGCAAATGCTGCTTATATTAAATAGAAATTTGAAAATATGATTTTAGTCAATGTGGGAAAATTTAATTTTCTTCTGTTTACTGTTGTCAAAGGGCCATCTTTACCTGACCCAGACTTAAAACTAAAACCACTGCTCATTTGAAGATGAATTTCAACTACACAGTTTACTCAAAGAATTGAAGTATAGTAGGATATTTTATATTAAGAGGTTGAAAATCCCGAGGCTATTTTAAACAAGGTTAACACGACTCTTTTTAAAAATAGCTACAGGAAACACACTAAAAATAAGAATATAATTGTTTCAATATGCCAATTTAATCTTTGATGTATTTTTTCCCATAGAATAAGATGATCAATATAAAAAGTACAAATTATATACATATTTTTGAAGTCACTAAGTATATCCACAACTAACTTTGTTTTTCCACTATGTTTTGTAAAGAGAGATTAATTAGGCAGAGTCAAAAAGTGGTAAGTAAGAAAAGCATATAAATTTATAATAAAAAATCAAATTACCACAGAACTGAGGTCACTCTAATGGAAAAATAAAAAAGAAAAATTAGAAAAATCAGATTAAATGTTAAAGAAAAAGAATAACTAACTTTAAAATAAAATGCATTTCTGCATTTTTTTTTAATTTACTAAACAAGACAGCATTAGTAAAACAAGGAAGTAAACAGAAAGTAATACAAAGAAATATGACAAATCATTCTTCTAAAAAGGTGAAACTGCTAAGGTTAAATGAATAGAGAAGAACACTATACGTGAATACTTAAACAGGAGCAAATATTCAAGGGCATATCTTGGGGGAGAGAGGTATATTCCATGCCTTTCTAGTTCTATAAATTCTTTACTCACTTTGTAACTTCTTCATAGATTACTTAGGTTGGGTATATACTATCTGCCACATTCAGAATAGATATACACTGTATAGCTTCTCTTAAATTTATCTAATAATGGAATCATTTTTTCAAGGAGGATCTTGGGTGATTACAGTTCCACTGATCACACTTCAGGGAATGCTGGGCTAGACCACTTCAGACAACTGAGAGTTAACAGATTTCACAGTTTGTCTTTTTTTCACATATATATTGCTAAAGCTACTTATTTACCAAGGGCCATCTCAAATGTCAGCTCTTTCATCAAACACATAGCTGGAAATCTTTTTCACCTATGTTCCCAGAGAATAAGTACACTTATGATCGGGGTGGGCGGGGATGCTTACACTGTATTTATGTCATGTCAGTCTCCTTCACTAGATCTAAGTACTGTGAGGACTGGGGAGATGTTCAGTTTATATTTATTTCTCTTCAGTACCTGGCATGGAGCTGTGACCAAAGGTTTGACACCTAGCTTCTAATGTCACCAATTTTTTTTTTTTTTTTTACAAGGCTTTCTTATATTAGAAGACTACAACAAAGTTTCTCACAAAACTTGTTTTCCTTTAGGTGATTCACACAGTATTAGAATTTTTAGAAGCAGCATAAAAAACATGTTTGAGACAAATGTGGGGCTAATAACAGTTGTTGTGTAAGGACTATGGCATAGTGTAATAAAAATAAACTACTGATATCAGTGTGGTTAACTAACTCCTACAATTTACCTGAATTTCCTAGATGGAGTCCATAGAATCTGCTTCATGTTACAGGCAGAACAGTATTTGTTTGCCTAATAGGTAATACCAAATATCTTAGAGAGATCCTAAATGCTATTTGTTCACTCCTCATTTTTAAAAAAATGTCTATTTTCAAAAGTTCAGAATTTTACTAAAATTTTTTAGCTGAAGTTTGTTGGCACAGTTTAGACTAAAAATTATGTCTATACTTAATGTTAACTGAAAAAGCAAACAAAATTGTTACTATGATTATAAAAACAGAATATTATATATAAATGAGTAAAGACTGAAAGAGAATATGGGTTAATGAAGAACCAATTACTTTTTAGTGTGGTGGACTTGTGGGTTTTTTCCTTTCTTTTTGGGGAGTATATTACTTTTATGTTATTTATGGAATAACTAGCAATTTAAAAAACAATTTGCAACTCACTCTGAATATTGGTGTGATAAAACTACTTGACAAGTATCTTAATGTACCACCACACTTCAACAAAGAAAACCTGAAATAGTTTAATATGTGCCTTCCTATATGTGCCTTTAAACATCTAGTTATCTCCTTGATGAGACTGTATCCTCGCATCAAATACGTATACTCTTCACTACATTCTGTATGTTCCACTTGTATTTCCAACTCGGCTTGGAATGCCTTCACTGCTCTGACACTTAAACGTTTCTAACACCTATTCCTTCTAGACACTGATGCAGTTCTCTTCCTTTTCCATGAAGCTTCTTTAGACTACTCCAAAATCTCATCCCCTGAGTTCCTGTAGCACATCTTTTTGCGCCATGCTCTTTAATCTCACTATATACTATACTAGTTACTTTTGTTATTTTATGCACTTTTTTCGTTTCTCCTAATAGGTTTTTACTTTAAGGTTAGGTTCCTTATCTTAGATGTCTTAGCATGCCCAGCTGTGGTACAAACTTTATAGTGAATAAAAATTCAGATGCTGATGGTAAAAATATGTATCAAATTTGACATGTGACTACAAATTTCTGATCACCTGGTTTTGGAGTAATAGACAAAATTTTCATTTCAAAATACTGCATTTGAATATCTTTGAGTTTATCACTGGGATATGAAACACATGATTTTGGGGGAGTAAAAGGCCCATTAGGAAATCTGCTTTTTCTGGACCTCTAGATACCAGGATAAAATAGAACAGTAAAAGAAATCCAAGCCATAAAACCTTTTCCTTATAGAAAATTCTATTTCATCTCTTTTGTTAGGAAAGAAGATAATCTTCTATTCTAAAAGTTACTTCTTTCTATAGTTTTGCCAAATTTGTGTCTCCCAAGGAGCATTTCAAACCATTCACTAAACTTAGCAACCTAACTCTGGCTGGCACACTGACTTCCCAGGACAAAGAATTTAATGTACTGAGCTCTACTTAATATTTTTCTAGGTGAATATTAAATCTTCTTTGCAGGGTTGGATCTACCACTTCAATTTTTGTAATATCACAACCACATTTATAAAATATTTAACAGATTGCTAATGTTTTTAGACAGTAACAACAACTATTAAATGGAAGCACAGGGCAATCATTTAATGAAAGATGGTGAAAGCCTCACAAAATTAATGAGAATAAAAATCAAGGCATATTGATTTCATGTCAGTTGAAAACAGCAGACTAAAAGAGATCTGCAGTGAAATTATTCACTTTCAATTGAACTTTATGCTCATTTTTCACAAGTAATTCACAGTCATATCAGCAATTTACTCTGATATGAAAAGAAATGTAATACATGAGAATTTTAGTCAAATAAGATCTTAATGTTGAACTTGAAATCCCATTAAGTGCTCAACACTTACCTCTGCATTGTAAAATTTGGTTTTCACATCCAATGGTTTGAGAACCTAGTTGAATAAAGCATATCAATCAAAGGAGATTATTATCATTTGACCATTTATTTTGTTTATGTGTTTTAAACCATAGAGCTTAAATTTGTCAAAGGCACTTTCCAATTTTAATTGTAATAGACTTTTCTAATGGGTATGCAGTACTCTTGTAAAAACAAAAACAATCCCAAATGCATTTTTAAAAAAGCCACCGAAATTTCTTGACTGGGTAATAGTTACATGAGTTATATGGATCTGTACTTCATAATAGTTTGTTAAACTGAACACATATATTTTTGTGTATTTCTCTATATATATTTCACAAAGCATGTTTATCAAAATAAGCAATCAAACCTTTTATTTTCTTTTAAAAGACATGCAAAATCTTAAACAGATGAGTGATAACAAAAGCAATAGAATAAAGCAAAATTTTTCTTCCTATTGCTGGTACTTTTTCTTCCACTTACAAACAGAGGAATGAAAAATATATATAGTATCATATCTAGATCTACATAACTGTATATGGTCATCTCATTTCCCTATCTACACACATACATGTGTTAAAACAGTGGTTTTTAACTATTTTTGATTATGGACTTCGAAAATTGTGTATAAATAAAAAATTCTAACTACAATTTCAGTGACTCATGAAGTCTCTGAAGGAAGCTTGGTCCACTTAGCCCAAGGCAATAATCTCTCATTTAAATATTTCTTTAGAAATCTGATATTATTTACACTTATTTTGTCTGGACTTTACACTCATTTTATCCATCTTCTAGATTCTTTTGTGTTTTGTCAAAGGCATGAAAACACAACAAATTGTTTTCTGGATAAAACATTACATTTCCAATGATAATTTCTCTTTTATTTAACTTACTTTAGTCCAACTTTAGATTGCTAGTAACCACAATGATAATTTCTCTGCTTTTATTTAACTTACTTTAGGCCAACTTTAGATTGCTAGTAATAAGACAAATCAAAAAATATTAAGCTATTTGCTTTATTTGGAGCTTGTTTTTACTGCAGATAAATAGTAGTAATCTCCTATGGGAAAAAGGGCATCTAAACACTATTTACCACTGTAGTATTCAATACCTGAAATTTGAAGAATTTTCTAAAATACATTTTTTCTCCACCCTGAGTTGTATAACTCACTGCACACACCAAGCTGAAACAGAAAGATGTTTTAATGATTTTGAATCACTATCAATTTTGTTTTTTAATAGTTAATCTACTAACCTTCAATTCTACCAACAAATTTGGAAAATATTTATACTATGACACGAAAGTGTAGCCAAATGAGCCTAGAGCAGGAAAAAAAGACTTCCAGTAGATATGGATATAATTCCATGAACAAGAAAGCTGATTAGTAAAATAAGATATACCATTTTTAAAGCAGGAAGTCAGAAACTTTTATCTTCAGAAAGTAAAGCATAAGCCAAAATAAATCACAGGATAACTAAATAGTTGAATGTAAAAAGTTAAGTTCATATAAACTAGAAGAAAATACAAATTTTAAAAAAATTCCAGGATGAAGAAAGACTTTTTAATATAAATGCAATGGAAAGGAAAAGACTTCCACAAATTTAGAAATTGGATAAATCAAAAACACTAAAACAAAATTTTAAGAAGGACAACAGACTGGGAAAAAATGCTTCTAACAATATGAAGAGAAATTTTTATAAGCAAAACAATATCTCATTCAAAATAGAAGAAAAGGATATACACATAAATTGTAGTACCATAATCGACTAACAAAAATGTGGAAATGTTCAGCCTCACAAGTAGTCAAAGAAACAAATTAAAATAATGAAATAAGATTTTTCCTTATCTTAGGATTTTGGCAAAAATTCTTTCCAAGAAATATCAGGGTTGGTGAGAGTTTAGAGAAACTGACTCTTTATACTCTTGGTGGTTATGAGAAATTTAGAAAAGAATCCTTCAGGGGCTTCCCTGGTGGCGCAGCGGTTAAGAGTCCGCCTGCTGATGCAGGGGACGCGGGTTCGTGCCCCGGTCCGGGCGGATCCCACGTGCCGCAGAGCAGCTGGGCCCGTGAGCCATGGTCGCTGAGCCTGCGCGTCCGGAGCCTGTTGCTCCGCAACGGGAGAGGCCACAACAGTGAGAGGCCCGCGTACCACAAATAAAAAAAAAATAAAAGAAGGTTTTCAAAGAATACTGACTAAACTGGGTTCCTGGTGTATTAACAAAGATAAAACCATGCATAACATGATCAAAATTCTATAAAATATTATTTAAGTTACTTATACACATCTGTTTTATATATATATGCACATAAAGGATTGAAATATACCAATATTATAATAGTGGCTATACTAGGTGGTGATATTACAGGTAATTTAATTTCTACTTTATACTTGTACCTAGTACTAAACTAGGTGCTAGGTATTTAGAGTTCATCAAAACTCAACACCTGCTCTCCAAGTGCTCACAGTTGGAAGCAGTGTAGCAAGGTACAGGTTATGAAGTTAGATTTAGATTTGAGTTCTATGCCATTATGTGCTAGCTATTAAATTCTCTAAGAGTCTCATTTTCTGTAAAATGGGGATTTTACACATTTAATATCATTTCAATAAAAACAATTTCAACAAATATTGACCATTGTTCTCGCTAAATCCCAGGGATGCAGGTGACTTTGTGGAACTCATACTTTAATGGGAACAGCAGGCACTCAGTAAGTAATGTCAAGCATAAAAGACATAGAAAAAAATGACAAGTTGTGGATGCTATAAAATAGACAAGAAGGGGGATTTTATCTAGTCTAGGAGGTCAAAAAGTCTCTTTGAGAAAGTCATGATGAATCTGAGATATGACAAAGTAGAAGAAAACTAAACAAAATGACACAGGCATTCCTTTGTAAGGGAAGGATACATTTCAAGTCACAGAGCAGTTCAGAGGTAAAAGAACTGCAGAGTAGAGAGGGAGGGAGGGAAGCATGATGAAAGGTGAGAACTAGAGTACGTAGTTGGTAAGGATTAGTTGTGGAGAGCTCTGCAAAACCTATACAGTTAGAATTTCCTAAGGGTAGTAGGAGATCACTGAAGTGTTAAGTGACTTATCCGAGATCACATAATTAAATAAATAATCAAGGTAAAATCTGAACTCCAGAAAATCTGACTCAAAGCTCATACCAACCACAGAATATATATTAAAAAGTGCCTACAACAGAGCTTGTCACCAAAATGAATTAAATAATAGATAATATTACATAATTCTTTAAGACAAAGAAGAGAAGCAAAAATGGTGACGTTAAGTGGAGATGAAGAGAGGCTACTGAGAGATAGTTAACAAGAACTAACAGGACTTTGTGAATCAACTAGATATGGGGGTGGTAAGGCAGACAGATAAGTCTAAAATTACTTTAGATGGCTGAAATTTTCATATTTGCCTCTCAGACAAAGAAAAATACAGCATTCACATTCAAATACATACACAGGCCAGGAATACAGAATTTGAGATTTTTTTCCCTCATACCTTTACTTTGGTTCTCTGTTTTTGAACTCTCAGGGTAGAGTATATTTATACAGTTAAATACAGAACTGAAAAATTGTGAATTTAAAAATAAATGTTATTAACATCAGTTAGCATTTCAAAAGAATAAATGTACTTTTAGAGTGCTACCTGGGTTTTAAAGGTTTGCATGGATTTTTATTTTTAAATAAGATTGTAGATGCAAAAATGAAACTAGAGATAAGTGAAGATAAATTAAGATATTTTTTCCTTTCAAAAATAAACATTTTGTTTAAAGTTTGTTTCTGGCAAGCATGTAAACATGGTACATAAAATTCCTTCTGAAGTAGGTTCTTAGGCTTAGTAACAAGTGGAATAAGTGGAAATAAAGCAAAAATTTCAAATAAAGGCATATATAAGTAAAAGCCTCTGAGATCTAGTAAAATTAATTCTTACATGTGTGTTCCAATCTCCTTTACTTCATGGTGTATGACATCATCTATACAACAATCAGGTTTAAGTTCAGCCACTGCAGCATTGGAGGCGGAAAGATTTAAACGCTGAGAACTTGTCTGAAGATCAGCCTTGAAAGAGAGAATAAAATCCAAATGAGACTGGTTACCTACAGGGTGTGGATAAGTATGGGTGGAAAGAATAGGGGAACAAGAACAAGAAAGTAGGGATGAAGAGGGAGCAACACGTCTCTGTGTACATCTTTTTGTATAGCTCTGATGCTCAGGAACAGGGTAATGGTTCTCACACACACACACACACACACACACACACCCCTAAAAATAAATACTGATAAAATCAGCTATAAAGTAGGGGGAATCCAAAATGTAATACAAACAGTACCACATGAACCTAACTGTATTACAAATGAACACAACCATACTGGGAGGAGGAAACAGAAAAAAGGAACTAACTTAAGTTTGGCAAACAAAAGCTAAAAATGAAAAGAGCAGCACACAAATGTTTTACTCTAGCTATAGCCCATTTGCTGTTTTGCAGGGGTATGGATTAGCAGTTCTGAAACTTCTACATGTATACTAGGACAAAACAAAAAATATATATATTATGGATAACAAGAGACAAGTTTCTTACCTTTGGAGAAAAAAAGGTACAGATAAGGAAAGAGAGAAGCCTGCAATGAAACCTTTGGTGCTGGACTGGAATTTGGGGCATCAGTATGAACATACGGTTTTGAAATTTATACATATACAGATGGATATTACAGAAACATATATAGATGTGTACACATGTGTTAGTATATAACACTAAAAGGTAAATAATCATTCAAAACAGTATTAGATGTCAGAGACCAGCTGATTTGTAGAACTAGAGATCAGCATTAAAGTCATCAACTAAGAAAGGACCATTTTCTCTCTTGCCCCTACCAAGTTACTTTCTAACATATTCCCTCCCTTATTCCTTTTGAACATCGATCATTTTCTCTAATTCTCTTAAATGGCATCCTCCTTTAAGCTCAGCTACTTTCTATCACATTCAATTTTAACTTTCTTTGTAACATTTATTATGATCTATAATTACCTTATTTATGATTTTGTTTACCTGTTTCCTTCTGTCTCCCCTACCAAAGATGTAAGGTCTGTTGAGGCAGGAACCGCTTGCCTTCTCTTGTTCACCACTATAACATGGTGCCTGGCACACAGTAGGCAATTAATAAATGTTTGTTGCATACTGAATGAAGTTATGATAAAACTTCAAGGCAAATGTCAAGACAAATTCAGAGAAAGCAAAGATCACATTAAGTCATGGGGATTAGGGGAGGTTTTGTCCATAAGAGTGCAGATTTTTTAAAAGCTTTTTGTTTTTTTTTAAAATCAGTTAACAGGTTTTCTGCAGTTAATTCTAACCTAACATTCTTAATGCAGCACTTCCAAGTGGAATATTTATTAGTGCTATCTTTTTTTTTTATTATATTCAGTTATTAAACAGTAGTAGCTCACATTTATTGGGCACCTACTATGTGCAAGGCCCTGTTCTAAGCACATTACTCATTTAATGCCCACAACCCTGAAGTAGGTCATTATACTGCCCCTAATTTACAGACAAACCAAGGCACATAGAAGGAATAACTCCCCTTAGGTTATACAATTAATAAGTAATGAAGCTGAAATTCAAAATTCTTTAACAAACATTTCAGAAATTAGAGAAGAGGGGGAAAAGAAACAGTCAAATCCATGGGCTTTCTGTCCAATGTGTTTTCCTATGTATCATTTTTTAAACATTAATCATAACTACAGCATGTATTATATATGGCTGAACACTTTTACTTTTCTCCTTTTTCATCTTATAAACACTGCTGCACTTAACATTTATTTCCTAATTACCTATGAGGGCTTTCCCAGGAGCTGGAGATACACTAGTGAACAACAGACCAAAATCCCTGCCCCTAGGGAATTTAAATGTTTGGGGAAAATAATATAGAGTAAAGGAGGAATGGAGGGCTGGCTTGAGGTAAGGGAATACAATTTAAATTACAGGGTTGGCTTCATGCTACAAATTGGTTTTTGGATGAGCAGGATTTAAAAAGGGAGAGAGGAAAGGGGAAATGGAGAATCATTTTAAGTAAGTTAAAAAAAGCAAAACACCTTAAGTGTGTAAAAGCTCAAGATCAGGAAAGAGTTCGGTATAATTAAGGAATTAATGTTAAAAAATAAGAAAAAAGCAGTTAAAAACATCTAGACTAAACTTCAAACGAATAGAGGCCTTGTCTCTTTTGTTTCCTGCTATAACCCCAGTATCTAGAATTGTGCCTGGAATATATACTCGTTGAATGAATGAGCAAATGCCTATTACTCACCATTGGTTCTCAAAGTATGGTTCCCAGACTAACAGAATCAGCATCACCTGAGAACATGTTAGAAATGTAAATTCTGGGAATTCCCTGGTGGTCCAGTGGTTAGGACTTTGCGCTTCCACTGTTAGGGGCGTGGGTTTGATCCCTAGTTGGGGAACTAAGCTCCCACAAGCCCTGTGGTGTGGCCAAAAAAAAAAGGTAAATTCTTGGGCACCATTTCAGATTGATTAAATCAGAAACACTGGAAGTGAGGCTCAGCAATCAGTGTTTTAAAAAGTCCTCCAGATGATTTTAATACCTTCTAAAGTTTAAGAACCAATAGTACAGGGACTTCCCTGGTGGTATCGTGGTTAAGAATCCATCTTGTAGTGCAGGGGATGCCAGTTTGATCCCTGGTCGGGGAATTAAGATCCCACATGCTGCGGGGTTACTGAGCCTGCGTGCCACAACTACAGAGCCTGTGCACTCTGGAGCCCATGCAACGTAACTAGAGAGAAGGCTGCAAGCTGCAACTAAGACCTGATGCAGCCAAAAATAAATAAATAAAATAAAAATAAACCACCAATGGTACAGATCATTAAAGTTATTTATTTATTTTATTATTTTTTTTGCGGTACGCGGGCCTCTCACTGTTGTGGCCTCTCCCGTTGCGGAGCACAGGCTCCGGACGCGCAGGCTCAGCAGCCATGGCTCACGGGCCTAGCCGCTCCGCGGCATGTGGGATCTTCCCAGACCGGGGCACGAACCCGTGTCCCCTGCATCGGCAGGCGGACTCTCAACCACTGCGCCACCAGGGAAGCCCTGAAGTTATTTTTTTAAAAATAAATTTATTTACTTATTTATTTTTGGCTGCGTTGGGTCTTTGTTGTGCGTGGGCTTTCTCTAGTTGCGGCGAGCGGGGGCTACTCTTCGTTGTGGTGCACGGGCTACTCATTGCGGTGGCTTCTCTTGTTGCGGAGCACGGGATCTAGGCGCGTGGGCTTCAGTAGTTGTGGCACACGGGCTCAGTAGTTGTGGCTCGCGGACTTGGTTGCTCCCCAGCATGTGGGATCTTCCCAGACCAGAGCTCGAACCTGTGTCCCCTGAATTGGCAGGTGGACTCCCAACCACTGCACCACCAGGGAAGTCCCTACTATTTTTTTATTTATAGTACACTACGCTGTCTTTTGTTTATAGAACACTTCAATTTTTGGTAGCATGCTAAGGTTTTCAGACTTACTGCTGAAAACTATTTTTCAGTTAAAAAACAAACAAAAAACTCCCTAGTGGTTTCCAGTTAAACATGACAGATTATATAGCATTTTTATTCTCAAAAACAACACTAAGATGTCAGTAAAGGAATTAAAAGAGTACAGATTCATAATCTCTTTTCCACATTCCAAAATTCCAAGAGCTATAAAAAATTAAACTTTTGAGAGCAGAATTCTGAGTAGCTGAAGTAATGGCAGTAGAGTAACTGAATCTCCTGAGTCATCCTCAAATAAATAAATAAAATTTAAAAACTATATAAACTCAGTGTTAGTATAGCTAGAGAGCAGCAAATGTCTAAACTTCAAATTTCTGCAAGCTATTTCTCATGCTCTCGTCATAAGCCTTTGCAAAGAACAAGAGAAGTTCATGAAAAATTGAGCTTAAGAGAGAAAAGGAAGGTAGAGACAGGCCTAAGAATGATGAAAAGTACTGCCAGGAAGACAAAGTCTATCCTAAGTGTCAAAATACTGAGAAAGTGCATTACTGGAAGATGAGAGCACAGCCTACAGGAGATATAACAGTATGTTTAATGGTGAAGAGGCAATTCTGGCAAGATAACAATTCAGGGGAAGAAGAGAGTTAAAAAGGAGAAGAACCTTCTGGACACTGTCAGTGAAGAGAAAATGAAGCAGGAGGAGAAAATTGAGGATGCTGTCACTCAAAAGAAAGAGAAAAACTGAGGAACACTCAACCCTTTCTTCTTCCACCACCCTCCCAAAAGCCACCCGATAAAGAAACAACACTTTGCTTGCAAGGCTCTAATAGAGTATTCTTGAACTAAGAATATCAAAGCACCCCAAACTGCATTTCACAGAATGCAAAGCTAGCAAGAGTCTTAATCCATACAAAAATACTATTAAAAAAGACCACACAATGATAATTTAAACAATTCACTGATCCAAACTGCCACCCAAAACCAATAGTGAAACAGAAGAAAACTGCAACACAATATTCAAAGTGAATTAAATACCCTCAAAAAAACATATGGAGATAATTATAAAGCATCCAAGGAAATATAGATTTGAATGAAAATTTACTAAGGAAAACTAAAGAAAAGCAGGCAAAGAAGAGCCAATTTGTATGTAATTGGAGTTTGTAAAATGATAAACAAAATGCTAGTTCTTAGTTAAGAGTAAGAAGACTCTTGGTGGGCACTGTACTGCTCAATAAACATTAGCTATCTCTGTTATTATGCCAAACACCACTGCCTTTTTAGAAATTAAAACTGAGCAGAGCCCACAGAAATATAATCACATATTTTATAAGAAATACACTATGGTAATATTTGTTCTTTTTAACATTGACTTAAATTACACACATTTGCTGATTTATTCATCTTACAAAAATAAATTCAACATTTACTGAATGCGAACTGTATGACAGGAAAAAAGTATACATTCTCGAAGTTCTGAAAGTCAGTCCTTTTCATAATCAAATGCAGAGGTCAGCAGACTTTTTCTTTAAAAGGTCAGATAGCAAATATTTTAGACTTTGCAGGTCATACAGTTTGTTGCAACTACACAATTCTGATGTTGTAGCTTGAAATCTGCCACAGATAATACACAAACGGATGAGTGTGACTATATGTCAATAAAATTTTACTTACGGACTGAAATTTGAATTTTATATAATTTTCACATCACAAAATAAGCTTTTGTTTCTTTTCAATCATTTAAAAATGTAAAACCTTTCTTCGCTCATTCTTAGCATAGCTTCATACTGTCTTGCAAAAACAGGCAATGGATCAAATTTGGCCTGCACGCTGTAGTTTGCCGACTCCTGATCTAATGAAAGGCAGAAACCCTAACCATAGAGTGACAAACGCATGTACATGTATGCAAAAACTTGCATCCAGTTTCTGGAAGTTGGGTCATATACGGAACTTGGAATATTTTCTCTCTGAGATCCTTTTCAATTCTCGTACTTGCTGATCATTTTTCAATCTCATTCAAACTGGACTTCCCTTTCCCTTCCATAGGCGATGCTCTAGTGACCTAAACTCACCACTGGAAGACAGCTTTGACCACTTCTCAACAACATACGATGAATTTTTCCTTTTTTTTATGCCCTTTCTTTTCGGGAATAAATTTCCAGTTGTTTAACTGAGCTAGCATATTCTCTCTCTTGATTTCTCAAAACTGCAAGAATATTCTAATTGGCCCATTTCCTACAAACCATCCCATACAATGCTTTCATGACAGTCTTCCAACATAGCCTGAATACCTCTGCTCAAAAGTCTCCACTGACTGCACACTGTCTTAAAATAACCTTAGCCTTAGTCTTGCTTTTAAGATGCTCCACTGTATGGCTACTACATATCTCTACAACCTTACCTACTCTTACTAAGTGAATTCTGCTCACTGCTACAAGAACACATTACGTATTCCTATGTCTCTGCTTCCGATTACCATGTCCCTCTTTGTCTTTTCTTCTAAATCCTGCCATTCTTTTGAGATCCTCTTGTGCTCCCTCTCCGTCAATAAGCCTTCCTGAATGATGCAATCCCCAGTGATCTTTCCTCCTCTTTCAAATTTTATTATGTTAATCACAAATTATTAACAAAAATTTAAAGTGTTATTTACCTTTGGTACATTTTCTCATCCAAGCTATCACAAATTTTGAGGATAAGGAAAAATGATTCTGTGCACAGCATATCTTAGAACTTAGGTGTTCAATTAATACTTGTTATTAATGACAATTAAAAAGTCCAGTATCAAGCAGGCATTTTAATGAAGTTTCAAAACATAAGAAGAGAAATTAAAAAGTTAAAAAAAATTCTCCCAAATAAGAATGCCACTTACTTTAACCAATATATCTTTTACAACTTGATTGCTATCATTATGAACGCTGATATAACTGGAAAAGGTCTCTCCCAAAAATATATTCCTGTGAAATAAAATAAATTTTTAGGCAGAAATCCATTCAACTTTTATCATAAATCTTCTATTTGTGCACCACTGAGAACGTCAAATGGAGAAATTACTAAAGGATAGAGATCAGGTGAAATACTATTTCAATATTTCTTTGTTTACACTAGGCTGCTCACTCATTACCTAGTGCAATTAAAAATACAGATTTAATCTATAAAACATGCTATATATCTTGACCCTCAACTGCTGCCAAAACTGCCAGCCCTCCTAAAAATGTCATTGAGATCAGATCCATGTTAAGAGTCTGAAGATTTGATACTGAGGAGGCTAGAGAAAGGCAGTTTTTGAAATAACTTATGCCCCGAACCTAGAAGAGACCAAGTTATTGATCTCAGAGTATTTTTTACCAATTTATTTTCTTTTTCTTTTTCTAAGTCATTCTAATAAAAATAATGACTAGTGGCATTACTTTATAAGTATATGTTATATATATAATGCATATAAACATATAAATATATGTAGATATATTTATAAAAATATTTTAATATGAATACGTTTTTTACTTGAATATATTTCTAAGCTTTCAAGACACTAGTCAATGATCACATTCTGTAAACCTTTTGAAAAAACCTGAAAAATTCCTTTTGGTCTCAAATTGTCTCAGTTGCAAACAGAATGGAACCAGGGACTTCTACCTCAGTAATAATCTAGAGTAAGAGAATAGCTAAGAGCAAGAGAAGGAATAAAATATTTAGAACTCCTAATGAGCTGACAAGTCCAATAACTTAAGTTGGTAAAGGGCTGTGATGGTGAATAAAAGAGCTGCTTCTGAAAGACACTGAGATTAAATCAGTTAAAATAAAAGGAATATGTAGGCATTAAAAAATATAATAAGATCTAAAGAAGAAAGTTAAAATTCTACCACCCTAGGAATTAGTATTTTGGTATGCATCTTATTTTTTTAATTAAAAAAAAAACCAGAATCACATAGTATAATTTTGGTAAAACTTTTTTTTTGTTTCCAGCCACATACATGTATCATGAGCATTTTCCCATCCCATAGTTACTTTTTGAAAACATGATTTGTAATGGCTTCAGAGTATTGTTGTGTTTCTAATGTGAACATATCATTCTTACCCAAAATTCTGTGGTAAAGTCAACATTTCTCCCAACATTAAAATCTCTGCACCATTTACAGTTGAAGGATCATCTCTCATGAGCTGGTTAAAGAGGTCTCCTGTAGAAAGAGAAAAACATCAAATTCTAACACCTACCTTGTAAATAACTTTTATTTATGTGACGAAACAGCTGGGAGAGATATTTAAAAAAATAATCTCATAACAAAAATTAAATTTAAAAAAATCTAATTTCTAATCTTCACTACAACAAATGCATGCCAAAAAAATTCTGTTTCTACAGAAAATGAACACTTAAGGAACAAAGGAAAATGTAGGTCATGAGATATATAGAAAGCTCCAATGATTTTTAAATAAAGGGAATGCTAACATATATTGATGGAACATCTGAGGATAAATGAAATTTTAATAGTGTCATTATAAGCAATGCATTTTTACTAAAACTAAAAGTCTCTAGTTGCCATGGGATATCAGTAGTATTTTGATGTATAGATTATGACTGAGACCTATTACTCAGATGGCCACCATTCACACGTACAAAAACAGGCAACAAATAATGCAGCAAAGAGTTAGCATAAGATTGGCAAGGTTAGGCTTATTACAAGGTAAGGTAATCCAGGTTTCAACTTTTCCCTAGGTGCAAGTAGGATAAAGCATGTGTCATACCAGGCAAGTCTTTCTCTTCACATGTTACTGGAATATTGGTGAATAAAGTAGGCTTAGTCAACCGCATCACTGTGAATTGGGAAAGTAGAAAAAGAAAGAAAGAAAGAAAGAAAGAAAGAAAGAAAGAAAGAAAGAAAATATTAATATTATTTTATGCCAGTATTCGCAAGTTGAATGTATGGTATTCATCAATTTTATACTAGTATAAAATATAATCTAAATACTTCCTAAACAATATAATATTAAGTATTTCCTAAGATTATTACACAGCAATGATCTACTAATAAAAATGTTAGGATATAACAAAAAGAATTTTATATATGACAAAAAGAAAGAACAATTTTGCTTTTATTTACAACCTAATGAATTATAAAAATTAAATGCAAATGAAATATGGCTCATTATACAAAAAGTAGAAAATAAAATAATTTCAAAGCTTACGGTATATTACAAGAATAAGGCTTTAAAAAATCTTGAATGACTTCACTGTAAACAATATCAACAAAATATTAACCAATGTTAGTCTGATAGGGATAAGAATTTAGATGCGCCATTCTGAATATGAAACAATAATTTTATGCCAAAAGGATTTTTGTTAACTTTATTCCTTGGTTATAATCACAGGCCACTGAAGTTCAGTAAGTGGCCCTTTAAGTAATATTAATTCTTTGTAAAAATTATGAAAGTGTCAGTTAATGTGTAGGTTTATAGAATTCCAACCAAAACTAGCATTTGTTCTCGGAACATGACAGAATGTATCTAAAGTTTATCTAGAAAAACAAATAAATAAAAATAAGCTATGAAATTAATAGGAAACAATGATAAACAACTGGACATAACATGTAGTAAAACATTTAAGTCCATAATCAACTAATTGGCTTATTAATACAAGACCATACTGACATGTTAGATAATTTAAAAAATTTATTAGGATGCAGCAAAAACAAATCAACATTATAAGGTGCTAGGACAACTGGTTCACTATCTGGGAAAAATGAAATTTAGTTTACAAATTCATTTCAAATATCAAGCTGCATATGTATCAAACAGATGGACAAAAATTAAGCAAGAGAAAACTAGAAAAAGTGAAAATTAAACCTAGTCTAGCGGGGATAGGACATTCTAATTAAAAAATCTTTTTCAATTTTTTGTTAAGATTGACATTTGACCACATCAAAATAAAGACAAATCAGCTCGGTGCTTTGTGACCACCTAGAGGGGTGGGATAGGGAGGGTGGGAGGGAGGGAGATGCAAGAGGGAAGAGATATGGGAATATATGTATATGTATAACTGATTCACTTTGTTATAAAACAGAAACTAACACACCATTGTAAAGCAATTATACTCCAATAAAGATGTTAAAAAAAAATTGACATTTGACCACATCAAAATAAAGACAAAAATATAGAAGTAAAAATCATACAAACTCATAAAACATTTCAGAAAATGAATCCCAGAAGACTGTTTCTTTATAGTCTATTAAGATGTTCATTCAACTCAAAACTCAAATCTTTAAAGACTATTGATCTAAATGGTCAGTGCACAATATGTGGTATTCGTTAATGTATGTAAAACTGTACCACCTAACTACTAATTAACTAGCTATATCATTCATATCAAATTTAGTGCCTGGGCTTCCCTGGTGGCGCAGTGGTTGAGAGTCCGCCTGCCGATGCAGGGGACACGGTTCGTGCCCCGGTGCGGGAAGATCCCACATGCTGCGGAGCGGCTGGGCCCGTGAGCCATGGCCTCTGAGCCTGCGCGTCCGGAGCCTGTGCTGCGCAACGGGAGAGGCCACAACACTGAGAGGCTCGCGTACCGCAAAAAAAAAAACCAAAACAAACAAAAAATTTAGTGCCTTTCTCATTTTGGTCTTAGCTTATATGTCATCTTTCTCAGAAAAGAAGTACAGGTCACCCTGTTTCTCTCATAGCACCTTGTATTTATCATGAATTATGTTTATTCACTTATAAGTTTATAGCACTCCTATCCAAACTCCTTTAAGTTTAGGCTCGTATGTATCATGTTAAGTTTTGTGGGCTCGGTGCTTGACACAGGTTCTGGCACATAGTATTAACGCCTCACCAAACTCTTCAAGTAAGTGGTATTTTTGAAGATGTAAAGTTTCAAGAACTGAGGCCATTAAACAATGTTATATTAAATAGATGGCCGCAGACTTCACTTTGCTCAAAAATAATTTTCCCTATTCTTAATTATAAGCCCAGGGTCATAAACCTGGAATGTCATGCTTTATTAGAAACATCCCATGGGCATTCCAAGTCCGACTATTTCAAACAGAACATTAACCAGCTACACATCAATGATGTGGGTGGGGGACTGAATGGGGAAGTGTTTCAAACCTCTTTCACTCTTACTTTTAACCAGGAAAACATTAAAATTAAGTAAAATCTGCAGGGGATAAAAAGGTGTTCTGAAAATGACACACAGGAAACAGTTTTTTTCACAATCTTTCAAGACTCTAAGCTCAATTTTAACACCAATTGGTGCTCTATTTCTCTCTCTCTTTTTTTTTTTTCATTTCAAGTGAGACCAAATCTTAATAAAGAGGAAATACACTCTCAAAGGAATCCTGAAACACTTTTTTTTTTTTTTTTTTTGCGGTACGCGGGCCTCTCACTGTGTGGCCTCTTCCGGTGCGGAGCACAGGCTCCGGACGCGCAGGCTCAGCGGCCATGGCTCACGGGCCCAGCCCGCTCCCCGGCATGTGTGATCTTCCCGGACCGGGGCACAAACCCGTGTCCCCTGCATCGGCAGGCGGACTCTCAACCACTGCGCCACCAGGGAAGCCCCTGAAACACTTTTTAAAAAGTGTTCTTCACAACACTGTAAATCAACTATATACCCCAATAAAAATTTTATACCCTAATAAAATTTTTTTAAAAAAGTTATACTCAGTTAATAGTAAAAAGTAAACAAGTTAAAATAAACATAAATTTGAAGTGATCAAAAAAAAAAGTGTTCTTAATTCACCTAGATGTGTAGCCAGCTTATTTGCTTATTATATGCTCAAACTTCCATTATGTACAAAAGCCCTTTAAAGCTTAGCTTTTACTGATGCTATGGTTTTCTAGGGGATGAGACAGTAGAGGGTGGGTAAAGAACAACCCTCCATTAAAAATAAAAACATCCCAAGCTGGTATTTAAAGTACCAGTTTTCTTCCTATTTTCAAAAAAGGGTAAAAAATCAGCAAGAGGGGATAGCAGTTGGTAAGAAATACTATCATCCTGTGGAGGCAAAGAAAATTACTATAAAGCACAATTTGTCATACTGCAGATTTTTAAACACAAACTGAGAAAGCCAAATTTGTAACATAAAACTATCTCATTCCTTTAAAGAAGATGTGGCACATATATACAATGGAATAGTACTCAGCCATAAAAAGAAATGAAATTGAGTTATTTGCAGTGAGGTGGATGGACCTAGAGTCTGTCATACAGAGTGAAGTAAGTCAGAAAGAGAAAGACAAATACTGTATGCTAACATATATAGGGAATCTAAAAAAAAAATATGGAGACGCAAGAGGGAGGAGATATGGGGATATACGTATAGGTATAGCTGATTCATTTTGTTATAAAGCAGAAACTAACACACCATTGTAAAGCAATTATACTCCAATAAAGATGTTAAAAACAAACAAAAAACTATCTCTTTCCTTGAAGGATGATCCAAAGTATGTCCATAACAAGTATAGATTTAAACCTTAGTATTTCCTGTCTTATAATGAATTAATGAAACTCAAAAATTAAACACAATGTTAGAAAAGAGCAAATATCAACAAAAAAACTGCGTTTTAAAAAAAACTGGCAGAGAAACTACAATAAAGCACTGGTTATTAAATGGTAATTATGTATCCAGTCTTGAAGTTAAAGCAGGTTCTTGGTCAAAAATTAAGGAGGCAAAAAAGAATATGTGATTTTTAGTCGAGTGACAAATATTCACTACACACAATACACAGTGCCATGTGTAGAAACACTCTCAGTGGAACTCACAAAATACATACATTTGATTTACTTATGAAATTCAGGTTTCATCTAAAATCTTATAAAAAAAATTTTGAAAGTCTTCAGTAAATTAAAAAAAAGATAGGCTTGAGGTTATAAACTAATGAATTAGGCCAGTTCAACTTACATATACATTTTGCTTGGTCACAACATTAAAAAAAATTATGTCAAATCTTCTTCACTTTCAGAGTCCTTACCACATTCTATAGTCTTACTTTTCTAGTTCCTGAAGGCATTCAAGTTTGTGAACCTTGGAATAATCTGGGGCATTTTGAGCAGATTAAATCAAAGTGAACCATTATGCAGGAGCTCATCTTAGAAATTTTCAAAAAATGGTCTTTAAATTATTTGCTAAGTTGGCAAATAATTTAGTTAAATTCATGTGATGCCCTTCACATCTTTTTTCTTAGAATTTGAGTTAACATTTATTTGAAAGTGGATAGCTCGTCAGGGAAAAATAAAATTATGGCACTGTTGCCACTTTCCTAGAGTAAATGCTTCGGCATTTTACCAAATGCCCTCAGATTCACCTTCCTGCATATGTCTTTGCTTCCCCAATTTATTCATGTCTGTGACTTAACAGTGGAACCCAGAAATACTGGTGAGCTCTACTATTAACTAGTGCTAGAATCATCAGTCCTAAGGTTCTCAATACTCTAAGAAGGCTTCAAAGACATGGCAGTGGATTCTAAATTCTTAGCCCTTAATTACTGCCTAAGCATTGTCTAGGTAGATGAGAAATGAATCGCTTCTTCCTTTAAGATCACGGCACTAGTTGCAGTAAAACTCAATCTTCATTTTCCCAGTTCTGATTCACCTTTTCATTGTTTCTCAGAGGGGTAGAAAGCAATTTATACAGAGTAAATTA
The DNA here is from genome assembly GCF_949987515.2 of Delphinus delphis. NCBI lineage: Eukaryota > Metazoa > Chordata > Mammalia > Artiodactyla > Delphinidae > Delphinus > Delphinus delphis. The sequence goes on from NC_082685.1 coordinate 121,124,927, forward strand.
GAGAAATTTAAATCTGCCACATATGAAGACAAAGAAGCTCTTTTTAATGTGTGATTCTTGAATTAAAAAACTGCTCATAAGAAGCCCATAAGAAAATAATCATAAGAATATTTTCAGTTCTGTGTATAATCATTTCAAAATAATAAAAATGTATCATAAAAGAAATGCTGTGGTCTATGTAAGTGACCCTGTCTTATGATTACCTAACTTTTAACCCTTGATTAGCAACCTAATGCTAAATAAGACCTGAACAACAAAAAAAACAAATCCACCATTTATGATTGCCTAATAACATTAGCCAACTCTTATTTGCAAAGCTCGCTAGTAATAATGAATAACTTGTTGACTTTTCTCCAGCACTCTTGATTGAAAAGTAAGATGACTAATGAATGAAAGAAGAAGTAATTACTGATGAAGTTACCTTGGAAACTCCCTCTACACCTGGTGATTTTTCATTTAAAGACTTTTGGAAGCATTCATGCACATGATGATTATTTTCTACAGAGCAGTCTCATTTGAGACAATAAGAAAGGTATTAAAAGTTAAAAACAAAACAGTGTTTGGATAGTGTGAAACCTAATTAGAAAAGATAACCTCTTTAGTTAAAAATTGGTAGACTCGGGCTTCCCTGGTGGTGCAGCGGTTGAGAGTCGCCTGCCGATACAGGGACATGGGTTCGTGCCCTGGTCTGGTAAGATCCCACATGCCGCGGAGCAGCTGGGCCCGTGAGCCATGGCCACTGAGCCTGCGCGTCCAGAGCCTGTGCTCTGCAACAGGAGAGGCCACAACAGTGAGAGGCCCGCGTGCCGCAAAAAAAAAAAAAAAAAAAAAAAAAAAAAATTGGTAGACTCCTTATGTATTAAGGAACCTCAGCCAGCTCAGGCTATGAGAAACTCCCCAAAGGGCACATTTGCCATGTAGTATTGAGCCTCTACCACGCCAGGCACTGTGCCACAAGGCAAATGTGTTTCTGCCTTCCTAATGAGTACAGTCTTACAGGTTTTTTATCAGGGATGTAGTTTAACTACTTAAGAATAGTGACTCTACGTTAGCTCTGTGAGGGCAGGATCCATGTTTGTCTCCTTCCCTACTTTAGTACCTAGCTCATGGTACGCATTCAAATTTGTTAAATAAATATACTTTTTAATAAAACTTTTATTATATAATCACTTTGAATATTTTTATAAAATGATGTGTAAACCCAATTTACAACATTTTGCTATGGGAAACCCATGACTCCAAGAACCAGAGCATTAGTAATCAGCAATAACAGTCATTAAGATTGAATTATCTGTATTAAATAAAGAATAACTTGATCTCTTACTCATACTTGATACTTTACTTCAAAAGAGCTTATTGCCTTAAAGATATATTAGGGTCTTAGACAAATTATACATTTTATACTTTTGTTTCAGAACAACACATCAACTATTGTCTATTACATATCTTTGGAAATATCAGCAGAATCTGGGCTGGTCTCTCAACTTGAATACCACATTCATGGCACTTGAATACCATTCCCAACAGAACTGGTTTTAGTTTTATTTTTAAAAAAATCATTACACTTTAGGTGAGTAAAGAAAAAATACTGTCAAATTAGATTTTGGGGATTTACCAAAATCCAAACTAGTCACTGTAATTCATAGGAATATCTAATTCAACCACTGGGTAAGTAAGAGAACAAAAGGAATAGAACATTTTACCTTTAAATTCAGTAAAAATAATAATTTATCACAATTCATTTAAAAGAAGGCTGCTCAAAGTAGAACGCAGAAAGTTCCTGACTTAAGTGACAAGCCTAGGAATTCACCTGATATTTATTTCTGGGATACAAACTGTACATATATTACCACACAATTAAACATTTATTCATTTGTTTCAGTTCCTACTCAGTTCATTCAGAATATTTTTCTTTTTGACAATTAGTGGTATTCATTACATACTAAAAATAAGACCATATTTATGCACAAATAAGTTAATCTTCCCAGTAAGAGCTAATCTTCCTTTAAGAAGACCTCCCACATATTCACAGTACATAACATCACAGAACACCCATATCTGGCCTAAATGTCTCTGAATTGTAGCATTACAAGATGGAAGTTCATTGCACCTGATAATTCGATTGAGTTTTTCCCAAATGTCTTCCAGAGTTTGGTTGTTACAAATAGTGTGCTCTATTGTCCATCTTGCTCTATAAAATGAGTGCAAATTTAGTGCCTTTAAACTATCTTGCAATTTTTCAGACAAAGGAAAAATGTTTTCAGTACAATTACTGCTGGGAAGTGAAACACTCCAAGACCTCTTCTTGTGCCGTTTTCTTTTTTCTGATTGTTCATCCAGACTTCCAGAATTAGTCTGTTCATTCAGTGTATGTGATCGGATTAAGTGCTTCTTTTTTTTCAAATTAGGTTGAAACTCCAGTAGATCTACTGTGCAATCATAACTCTGCAATTTAATATCATGTTCTGAAATGGTTAAGTACTGTCTTACATCTTCAGTTGCCTCTTCAGAAATCACAGGTGGTAATCTTTTAGGTTTGAGTGGAAGTCTGGACCCATCATGAGGAAACCAAGGAATAAATCTTGATAGTGGACGTGTAGGAAAGTCTTGAATTGCTTTCTCTGCAATTTTTGGCAGTTGTGTGGTTTCACTCTCATATGGTCGATAATGTAATATTACTTCTGTAGTCATTCTGCAGTAATCCAGTTACTCTTAATGAAGAGACTATTTCTTAGCTGAGCTCCTCAGAGCTAGAATGCAATTTATAATTACAAGACTCTCTCTCTTTCCAAATCAGAGGGAAACAGGACCTAAAGTGGAAGTATTGCAAAGAATAAGATATGGTAGGGATAGCCTGTATATAGATAGGCAGAGAAAAAAGAAAAAAACAAACCAATTCCAATATGATATTTTACCAAAGTGCTATTGGTAAATGTGACTGTAATCCACAAAACTGGAAATCCTTTCTCTTACCAAAATAAGGGATCTGGATTAGATGCCCTATCATATCCTTTCAGCCTAAAACTGCTAGTAGTCAACATGTTTAACTGAAGAGATATAATGGATTTGGAAGTACTGATATTAATATGTTAGATAATAATAATCTTAAGACTATAGCAGAAACAAAAAGTAAATTAGTGATTTTTAAAATACAAGATTCATATGAAGATAATGAACAAAAATGTAATAATACTAAAAAATTTGAGACGTGAATTGAGGACAATGAAAATCGTAATTTTTAATCTTTTTGAAGAAAATGGACCATTTTATACTTTAAAATTACATGAATTCTGCCAAACAAATATATAGACAGACTACTTAATGATTTTATTTCATTCTCAGTAGTAAATACTGAAAACATGAAAATGGTTTAACTTTGCATTTTAACCATGCTAGAAACTGGTTTCCTGACAAAGTCTCATTTGTATAAATGAGGTACTTAAGCAGTGTCAAAACCTGAGTAGCATGGCTTCTGAATTCCAACTTGGAGGATGAACAAGAAGACTAGAGCCTTACTTTTTTTCCTCTTAGAACACAGACGTCTTCAAGTTGCCCCAAATTAAGTCATCAATAAGAAGTTCCAGCATACAGTACACAGGCTCAAGAATGGAGCCTACCAGGATCTGTAAGTTAGGTTTCCTAATCGGGCCCAAAGTTGCCTGAGCCATAATGCAGGTTCTTTCAAATCCTAGCTACCAGAGAAAAAAACAAGAGGTCAAATCCCTTCTTCCAAAAATCATTAGAGAACTACTTGACGGGGGTTCTCCCATTGCCGGATGACTGTGAGTGGGGTCTCCTTGGCATGATGTCACAATACTCATTTAACTACTGACTCTGAAAGTCAAAAGAAGTAACCAATCTCATAATAATTCTTTTCCTTACTGTTAATGTCCATTGACTGACAGATTTGGCAACTCAAATTCATAAATGACTGTGTTCCTTAACATCCATAATTTTAATATGGATCTAAATATAGATAGCATATTCTGTCAAGAATTAATAATGTTTTTATTTTTTCTTCCCTTTTCCTTACATTTTCACATTTTAAGACATGCCACTGAGAATTCTTTCATTGTTGTCTGAACTCACTCAGTGTTGTATTCCAGGGACACTGATGTTGTGAGAGCTCCTTAATACTTTACATACATATGAAAGTAAACTTATATGATAAGACAAATTGATATATTTGGCATCCAACATAGGTAAAATTAAAACTTGTGAAAACTCTTGGATAGCTTGAACAGTGGGGAAGAATGGGGCCAAAGAGCTTTAAGAAAGCTGAAACTAACACTGAATTTCAAAGCACTTGTCCTTTTAGGTTGCTAAAATACTCTTCTCCAGGAATCTTCTGTTTTGGAAAATAGAAGATACCTGGGAAAGACTACTGTAGCAGCCTAAAAGGACTACGGCAGTTAGCCTGCACATCACTGGAATTTAACTGTATTTAACAGCTTCCAATTTGTATAAAATGATACCTAGCAGCTAACAGAACTGCTCTAAATTTCCATCAAACTACTAATGGAATGATATCTGAAAATGCTCTTTCCTTCAATAGGAGGCAACATGGAGTCTTGGAAAGATGAAGGCCTTGTGTTGAAATATTACCTCAATCACTTACTAGCTGTGCGATCTTGAAAAAGTTTAACTTCTGAGAGTTAAGTAATATATATTTCACATACTACGTATGAGTCTGAGATAAAGAACATGACAATTTCTCTTCTTTCTTCAGGAATAAGCCATTTCAGTCCAGGCTAAGCTCACAGGTCCTATTGCTATTACATTAGTTAATATTTTAGTTTCTTAGTTCTACAGTCAGAGACAGTTCTGATAACCCCAACTATCAGCATATGATTTTATGCTTCAAATGAAACTGGTGAGCTTCGGGAAGGTTTGATGCTTACAACATAACTAAGGGGATAAGGGTCCCTCAAAATGGATCCCACAAGGAAGGTTAAGTGCTATTCACTTGAGTTCACATGTCTATCGAGCATCTTTTCAGCTCAGTCCAAGAAGATATTGGTAACCACTGAGTAGGGCATCCAAGAAATAAGTGCATTTGCGGTAGTAGAAAACCGATGAAATAAAGCTGAAAGCGTTTCAAATAAAAGGTTTCACAAAACAACAGGAATTCCAGAAAAAGAATGCCCTGCTCATTTCCCCTAAATAATGATCCAATTAAATCATCAAACTTACTCAAAACTGTTTGCTGTGTATGCAAACCGACATGAATTTCCCCCTATACACAATACTTTGACGTAAACAGTGAGTTTTAACATACCTAAATTACATGTTGTAGTACTATGTACTTCTAAATCCTTGGCACAATACTAGACTAATTTCACAGATGAAGCTGAAGCCTGGTAACTTTGTCATTGCCACATGAAGAGACAAGAGACAGAAGGAAAAACCACTTTATATACCCGCTGTTAATCATCTCGGTTCACAAGGCTCTCCCCGCGTAGGGTGGGGACATCAGCATCTGCGGCTAAAATCAGAGCAGCATGTAACAGAGTAAGTAATTTACCAGGTATCTATTCCATTCTAACGGGGGCTCTCAAACCTGAAAAGCAAAGAGGAGAAACAGTTTCCTTTCGCTCGGCGCCAAGGAACCAAGCAGGAGGGCGAGCATTGACAGTGTTTAAGAAGGACGAGGCCTATATCCCAGAGGCCAGGTCTATGTGTCAAAGGCTTCGAGAACTAGTGAGAGAAAGGGAGAAAACAGATTAAAGGGAGTCGGGTTCGCAAAAGTTTACCTTTCAGGGCCAGCAGGTGCTCCTGTTTGGGGGGATTCACTTCCATTTTGACCGGTACTTTGGACCCACTGCCTACGGGGGCTGAAAAGGGTCAATCAGCTCGGAAGAAGACAGAAAAGCGCACGTTCGGGAAGACAGGGCGTCAAACACACTCCCAAGTTTCTCTCTGCCGGGGGTGCCTTAAATTCTCTTCTTACCAAGTCCTTTAGGAACCCAACGGCTTTTTTACCAAAGCCATCTCTTGCCTCTTAGAGACCTATACATAAAATACTTCTCTATTTTCCAGTCACAATCACACACCGCGACTTCCAGAAACCACTCCTCGGTGACAATTCATGGCCTGCCAAATACCTACATTGCAGTAAATGATAGAGATGTGGCATGCTGGGACTTGTAGTTCAAAAGCCGCAGGGCATGCAGGGACATGTAGTCCCCTCTCGCCCCCGTCCGTTTTGCAGCTGGGGAGAAAAGGTCGTTCCTGGAGCGGGAATTTCACCCCAAAACTTTACTTTTGTTTTATCCCTTCTTTTTTCTCTTAATTTTACTCCTTCCATCTATTTCAGACTCCTCAATAATAACAATTAAAAAAATAACAAAGTGCCCACGCACAGGCCTGCGAACCCAAACACCTAGCGGCTGGCGGGAGGATGCTCGAAGAGACCGTCCCAGCAGCTCCCCGCGTGGTACTGCGCCTGTGCCCCAGCGTCGAGCGCCGAGGCTTCTGGGTAGGTGGCTCTACCCCGCCCATCAGGTGAAGGCCTTGAGCGCTGCTTCTGCGGCGCTGCTCCTCCTAGGATGGCTACCCTGGTTGTAAACAAGCCTGGAGCGGGACTAGACAGTGGTCGTCAGGGCAGCCGGGGGACGGCCGTGGTGAAGGTGAGGGACCTTGCGTGCTCTGTTCTCCACCATCGGCCTCCCTTCTGTTTATCCCGGAGATCTGGCGGCAGCACCGCGGCCCTGGCATTTTTTGGGCGGGATGCGCGGCCTCTGGCCCGTCTCGGCTTTACAAGCCTATCCCTCACCTCCGGACCTTTATCCCAGCAGGCCTGAGGTTACCTGGTCTTCGGGTCACGCTAGTCCTCTGCTTGGAGTCGCCAACGGGGACCTTTGTGAAAAGGAGCTCATGGGCCTCGGAGAGTGACCTGGGCTGGTCTTTCCCCAGGCCCTCTGTTTTTAGTTAAGCCCAACAGGCATTAATTAGCTTATTTTTAGGAAATTGAGCCGTTATTATCGCCAGGTACAAAGTTAGGTATTTTAGCTCGTTAATATCTGTTGAGGAGGTAAGTGTTGATTACAGTTTTACAGGTGAGGAGACTCAGGTTTCAGTTAACACTGTGTAGCAGAACCAGAGTTGACTGGCCGTAAAGTATGCTTTTCACTATCGCACTACTTCTGTAATCAGACCTCTGTTATTGGTTGACCCGCCTCCTCTTTTGGGAGTGCGGTCTGTCAACACTTTTGAGAAGTCTCCAACAGCCCCATTAACGCTGGGGGATATGAATTACCCTGTGCTTGAAATTTGAAATTCTAACATGTGTAAATGCTGTAAAGTGGGTTTACTAAAAATTCAGATGAAGTATGTAGAATTCACTTTTCCATAGGGAGATAGATCTGAAAGGGAGAACTGATCTTAAAGGTTTGTAGAATAACCTTCAGGATCATCTGTAATCTGAGATATTGGCAATTCTTATTCCTGGCTACATATTAGAATCACTGAGGACTTAAAAAAGAAAAAGAAACTACTTAATCCCACATTTCTGAGCGAGTTGACATTAGTATTTTTTTGCAGTCCCAGAGTGATTTTAATGTGCATCTAGGATTCAGAACCACTGGACCAGATATCTTAAGTTCTTTTAAGATCTTGAGTAATAGACACCTATGGTTTTTCACCTAATGTTGGTTTTATGTGACAACAGATGATACATTTCTGCTTACAAGTGTATTATCAATTAGTATTGGTGGTGGTTGATTTATCTGACCTTTATATATTAATGAAGTTATTCTGAAGGTACATAGCATATCTGAGATGCAGAGGAGCCCTCTTATTATTCAGCTTGTTGTATGGTTGAGATTTTATTTATTGAATTGTGCTTTTTCTATGTAGAGAATACCTGAAGGTTATTTTGTGAATTAACTTCAATTAAGAAGTAAGTGGAATGGATATTATTGCTGTATCTACTTTTGTTACCCTGTTTGCCTTAAAATCTGAAAAATATACCAAAGCCTGATGTAACTCCAGTTTATTATAGCACAGAGTTTGATAAATTAGAGGCTTATTTTGTTAATCTTCATTTTTATGTGTAAATTGTGACTGAGCTGTGCAGTAGGATAGTCCTTTTTGGCAAGATCCTCATGCTGTCATTTGTAGGAAATACAGTGGCATAAATTTAAAAAAATCTCACAGATGAAAGCAAGACGTGTTCGTTGGAAGGTAAAAGTTGAAGTATATAATGGTTATATATATATATATACATATATATATATATATGTAAAATGGCTTCTTGCTTAATGAACAAGTAGATGATGACAGGGTTTTTATCATTAGGAAAAAAAGACCAAAATTGGTCTATACATTCACAAAAGACTAGTGAGCTTTCTTAGTCCTTTGAAAATATGGCCTGGTGTATTAAAATTTGATTTACACGTAATAAGTTTGAAGCCCTCTTTGGCATATTGTGAAGTTTGTAAAATAAAGAGCTTTTTTCCTATCTAGGACTTAATTTCTTATGCTGTTAGCCACAATTCCTATTCATAAATACTGAAGAAAAATTTTCTTACTCTTATTTGCTGAGTTGATGCAAAATAGTCTAATAACTGTTTTTGGAATTATGTTTGGTTTACTAATCAGTGGGATTTTACTAGTGCTCTTTGGATAAAACCTATGGTCTCAACATGAGTAAGTTCTCTTATCTTGTGTAATGATGGGGTTAGAGATGAATGAAAAAAGTAAAATTTTAATTTGGTTCTTTGGAGTTTATTGTCATATAAGTTTAATATGTGTCACTATAGTGAGGACATTTATTTAAAATGTTGCATTTATAATATCTAATTCTGTTGTGAATATCTTTTCTGTATTTAGTTGAATTTGTTACTTAAGTGAGGATTTTTTTTCTTTTGTTCTTTTTTTTTAAAGTGAAGATATTTAAGTGAAACTTTTTTCCTGCCTTTTTAAAAAATACAGGATAATTTGAAGTGTGTGTATTGTGTGTGTGTGTATGTGTGTGTGTATATATATATATATATATATATATATATATATATGATTTATGTGTAGCTGTTCCCCAGCTGTTTCCCTTCCTCAAAGAGAACTACAATTCCAATGTAATGTTTCCTGTGTATCTTGCCAGAAAGATAGTATGCTTGTAAAACAATATATATGAAAATATATGCTCTCTTTATTTCCTCTCCTTTATGCAAAAGTTAAATATTCTATGTCATTTTTCACTTTGCTTTGCTGATATGAAATCATTCTGTGTTTGTACATGAAAAATTTCCTAACTTTTCCTCATCAGATTGCACAGTTTTGTAGTATATGAATGTGCCATAATTTATTTTCCATATATATTTACTTTGTTTCTAATCTTTTGCTAATGCAAAAGGTGCTCTAAGGAATAGCATATAGATCTTTTTACACGTGTGATATTTGTAGGATAAACTCCTGGAGGTAGAATTACTAAGCTATTCAAACTTTTGATAGGTATTGCCAAATTGCCTTCCATAGAGGCTATATCAGTCAATAAACGTTTCACAGCAACCAGCAATTTATTCTCCCACACTTCCACTAGCACAAAGTGTTATCAACTTTTAAAAATCTAATCTGAAAAAAAGTATATAGGGATAGCTTCAACTGACTTCAAAATGTTTTGGGTGAGATTGGACACCTTTTCATATAATTAACAAGCTGTTTTCTTTTCCTGTTCTGTGAACTATGTGTTACACTTCAGCTTCTTTTGAACCGTACTGAGATGTGAGCCAGTTATGAATTATCAGTTTATTTACAGTGAAAGGTGTTTACATTTCAAGCACTGACTCCAGTTTAATTGCGGAGTTAAGATTAAAATTTTAATGCATTAAGTCTGACTTCCACTCTGGGTTTTCTGTTTTTTTACCTTGTATTATGTATTTGTTGGGGGATGGTGGTTGGCTGTTTTAAAAATTTTATTTTGTTGGACTTCATTAATGTAAGCACATAGGAGCTTGATATTTGGAATACCCTGTTCCTGAGGGCTTTTTCGTCTAACAGGGAAAGATAGGCTGGAACGCCAATAAAAGTATTAAAGTGTTTTGGGTGTTAAGATTGACACTTATCCATGGTACATGGGGGCCCAAAGGATAGTGTGTTCATTTATGAATTTGTTGGTTTATTAATGTAAAAAAAGAATCCACTAGGAAAATGTCTATTTAGCTGTTTCTTTAGCATTAGCATAAAGAAAGAGGCAAAAGCAGTTTGTTATGTGCTGTGAACTACAAATTGTTCGATATAGTTTGAGAATAGAGTTTGGAAGGGAAGAGAAGCAATAGGACAGGGGCCAGATTGTAGTAGGTCGTGGATGGTGGGCACCGAGTTTGGGGTACAATCAAACAGTTCAGTGTGGGTATTTTTATTTTTAATTAATTATTTATTTATTTATTTTTTTGCGGTACGTGGGCCTCTCACTGCTGTGGCCTCTCCCGTTGCGGAGCACAGGCTCCGGACGCGCAGGCTCAGCGGCCATGGCTCACGGGCCCAGCCGGTCCGCGGCATGTGGGATCTTCCCGGATCGGGGCACGAACCGTGTCCCCTGCATTGGCAGGCGGACTCTCAACCACTGTGCCACCAGGGAAGCCCCAGTTTGGGTATTTTTAAAAAATTAATTAAATTGTGAAACACTTCAGTTATATTAAGAAATAAAAGTACCTTCATTGATATAAATATAGTTTGTTGACTAATTATAAAACAAACTGATGGGCCGGGGAATCAGAATATGCCGATTCTTGTCACCTTTCTTTTTTTTTAGTTGAAGTATAGTTGATTTTTTTTTTTAATTGAAGTATAGTTGATTTGTCACCTTTCTTTTGACTGACTACGTGGCCTTGAGCAAGTCATGTACTTGTAATTGGAACTAGATAAACAAAATATTTTCTATTTTCTAACCCAGGGGCATATTTATTAATCGAGAACAAGGAATTGAAATTTAAGTCTAATTGCATTCTTTACATTGTATGATGTAAATGAATAGTATAAGACACTTGAAAATTACTTATAGTCTTTTCTTAAGAAGTTCTTTATCATTTACAAGGTAAGTTGTCATCCTAGCACATATTTCAGATTATTTTTGTCCAAATTAATGATGGTTTTTTGAGGGTTAGGTAATTGCAGAGAAATTGTTTAAGAACCCAACTTTGGTAGAGTTATATATGGTTACGGATTCTGATGTAATAAATCATGTCATAATTTTCAAAAGCTAAAGATGTTAGTTTACAACGTTATCTTGATCCCTAACACTTACCCTTTCAAGGAGATTTCACTATGATATAATTGTGGTAAGATCTGTCAGATGAAAGAATAAAAGGTGATTTAAGATTTTATACCTAGACAGTTTTTTTCATGGAGGAATAAAGTAATTTAACAAGATTGATTCATTAAATTCGATCAGGTTTTTCTTTTTAACCTAAAATATTTATGCTTTTAAAGTCATTTAAAGAGCACATGTGTCCTTTCCAAATATTAGGTGCTGGAGTGTGGAGTTTGTGAAGATGTCTTTTCTTTGCAAGGAGACAAAGTTCCTCGCCTTCTGCTTTGTGGCCACACAGTCTGTCATGACTGTCTCACTCGGCTGCCTCTTCACGGAAGAGCAATCCGTTGCCCTTTTGATCGACAAGTAACAGACCTAGGTAGGAAAAAAAAAATATAAAATTGTTTACATAATACAAATATCATAAAAAACAATTTTTTTCTCCTTGGTTTTAAAAATCATAAAATTCTGGGAATTCCCTGGCGGTCCAGTGGTTAGGACTCCGGGCTTCTACTGCAGGGGCCACGGGTTTGATCCCTAGTTGGGGAGCATGCTGTGGTGCAGCCAAAAAAAAAAGAAAAATTATAAAATTCCAAGGAGGTTTCAGTTTCTATTAAAGCCAGTAGTCTTGAAGCTATAAACTAGCCCACTCTTAGGTACTAATTTGATTTCATCTTCTGAAATTTTTATATTCAGTACTTATAGATCAGTAGTTTTAAGACACCTGAGAAAAACATACTAACCTTTTTCATTTGCCTGCAAAACAGCGTTTATCTTAGACATGAATAGGCCAATAATGAAAATACAGGTAAGTAATTTGAGTTTCAACATGTTGTTATTTATTGATATCTGAGGCAGAAGTGTTTGCAGCTAGTGATAACTACTAACTACTCCTTGTTTTCTGTTAAAATGAATTTAAAGGTCTGGTGGATTTTTTTCAGTTTCCTGCGTACTTTTATTTACTTTATTTATTTCTTTAGTAAATTTATTTATTTATTTTTGGCTACGTTGGGTCTTCGTTGCTGTGTGTGGACTTTCTCTAGTTGAGGTGAGCAGGGGGCTACTCTTCCTTGTGCATGGGCTTCTCGTTGTGGAGCACAGGCTCTAAGCGCGTGGGCTTCAGCAGTTGGGGCGCGCGGGCTCGGTAGTTCTGTCTCGTGGGCTGTGAAGCACAGGCTCAGTGTTTGTAGCGCATGGGCTTAGTTGCTCCATGGCATGTGGGATCTTCCTGGACCAGGGAACAAACCCATGTTCCCTGCATTGGCGGGTGGATTCTTAACCACTGCACCACCAGGGAAGTCCCCCTACATACTTTTAAAACTTCACTTTATATTTTTCAAAATGAATTAATTATTGTGGGATACCAGATTTGGAAATAACATTTATTAACATTTGAACAGTTATTTTACAACCATGAATTCTATGTTTATTCTTTTTAATGATCGAATTTCTCCAAAAGTAATAGTTTAAGGTTGTCCATTTTTTTCAGGTCAGTAGCACTAATTGTTTTAAGACTGTTTTAATGTATTCATACTATATGTCAAGTGGAACACATTTAAAATAATGTAACCACCAAAAAAAGGAAGCAAGAGTACCCAGATTTTTAGACTGAAAAGCTTTAATATGCTAAGAAGCACGGTTGTAAAATATTTTCTTGTAAGGAAAGAATAGGTTTCTTAAGGTTTTGGTAGTCCTTGATTTAAGTAATTAGTATGCCCATTTGCCAGAAAACTAATATAGGAAAGTGTTAGCATTAACTTACTGTTAGCCAAGAAATAATAAAGTGGAGGGGAGAGATGTCTATTTTGACATTCTTTTATTTGGCCTTTTATTCTGTAATTTATATATATCATACCATCTTCTTTATATAAAACTATATAGAAGTAGTAATATTTTGCAAACAGAGGACGGACCCTTCCACCATTTTGAAGAGTACTATCTTCTCTACATAAGTACCACAACATCCTCACTGTGTTATCATCCTCACTGTGATAAACTAGGAATTTATGACAGGTAATGGTTAGTCGTATCCTAGGTTGAAATCAAACATGATTGCTATCATATCAACATTAGAAAAAACAAGCAAACCAACAACTCTGCCTCGGATATAGGTTGTAATTATTATAGGTAATTACTATAGCTTGTAGGTTAGATTTTTGCCGTGATTCCAGCCTATGGAATGTGTGTTAATGACCCTTGATATAGTTTGCTGTCATTGTTTTTTAATCTCTTTTTAAATGTATTATAGAAATAATATTTATATACATTGCAGAAAATTTGACAAATCTATTAAAAAGTATAAAGAAGAAAAAAAATCATATTTTGCTTCTAAAGAAGCAAATTACTGGGTTTTTTTTCCATTATGGTTTATTACAGGATATTGAATATAGTTCCCTGTGCTGTATAGTAGCACCTTGTTTATCCATTCTATATATAATAGTTTGCATCTGCTAATGCCAAACTCCCAGTCTCCCGCCCCCCACACCCTAATCCCCCAAACTATTGTTAATATGAGAGAATCAGAATTAGAATTCTTCTCTAGTTCAAGAATAGTATCAGAGTCAGAGAGAGGATGGGGCTGGGGCGGGGGTGGGTGCAGGCAGGGGTCTGGGGCTGGGTATTAGGAAGGGAGGGGCGGGGGAATAAAAAGGGCAGAGGTGGAGAAGGGAGCACGTGAGGCAAGGTGATGGCCCACCAGGGAGGAGCAATGGCTAAGATGCCCACAGTGGCAGCCGGGCCTGGCGAGGAGACCACGCACGTGCACCTCAGCCTCCAGGGGCCTGCCCGCCAGGGTCCCCGCTCCAGACCCCGAACCCGAGGAGGGTTGCCCATGGAGCTGCTCGAGATGGTGCTGAGCCACGTGCCCCCACACGTGCTGCTCGGGCACTGCCGCCGGGTGTGCCAGCGCTGGTGTGACCTGGTGGACTGCCAGGACCTGAGGCTGAGCATCCTGGCCCAAGACCGTGCCGCCCTGTCACCTGTCCTCCACACCTACCTGCCCTCCGCCGACGACCTCAGGCCCTGCATCCTGGGCTGCTTCTGCGAGCGAAGACCGATAGGACGCAACCTCCTCCAGAACCCCAAGGGCCTAGAAGGCTTCCGGGACTGGATGATGCAGAGCAGTGGAGACGGCTGGGGAGAGGAGGAAAACTTGTAGGTCAGGCCTGGGGCCACTTCCCAGGACTCCTTCCTGTCTGCCTACAAGGTGGTGTCACAAGAAGGAAATGTTGGACCTGGAGAAGGAGGGTCTGTGGCCAGAGCTCCTGTATAGTGGAAAGATTGAGATTTGTGTCTCTGCCGGGTGGACAGACCAACAAGGCACGGCCTGTGTATATGAGCTAACTGTCCAACTTCTAGATGCCAACCAGACCATGCTGCATAATTTCTCTCCTATGCCTGTTTCCATCCGGCAGGGTAGAAACAGCGTCCGCTTTGAGGTCAACCATGTGTTCTTCAGCTTCAAGATTGGTGTCTGCTTTGTGTCTGTTGAACACTGGGTTTGGGACTTGGGGTTCTGGCCTGAACAAAACGGAATCTATCTGCCCAATGCCAGTGTGATTCCACGGGTACATCTGTTCAAGTGAAGGACTGTCCTTGTAAAACAACCTGACCGTACTTTCCAGGAGCTGGGACCATTAGCTGGGCCATCTCATTAATCAGGTGCTTATAGCTCCTGGCATCCTCGGATCTGCTGGGGCCCATCGAAGGTCCTACTGGGCCCTGTCTTTAGAATCTGGAAGCTACTAGAAGAATGTTCTTCTGTCAAATTTACAGCTGCCGCTGCTGTAAGGCAGCCCCTGGTCTATTGAGTGGAAACCCACAGTGAGCACAGGGAAATGCTGGATTGGGAGAGGCCCTCACCCTCCCCTCACACCAGGCTCTTGAAACCACCTTTTTGGTTTCAAGACTGGGACCAGGACTCAGAGCTCATTGCTCACCCTGTGAAGAATGAAGTAGTCCCCTGAGCCCAACCCTACCCTGAATTGTATGGTGTATAAAATCATTTTGTTGTTTTGAAATTCTTTTCAAACATGGAGAGAATAAATATATTTTATTTATAAAATACCTGCCAATCATAGGTAATAAAGGTTATTATTTTGCCAAAAAAAAGGAATAGTATCAGTAGTTGTTTGTCATGGTTATTAATACTGGTCAGCATTATTTATGGTTCTTCTCTTCTGTTCTCATGGTGAAATTACACTTCCCTGCCCTCTTATGATTAGGTAGGAAGAGCTGTGTGATTTCCCTTTAAGCAGTGAAATTATGAGTAGAAGTGAAGTGTTAACTTCCAGGTAGAAGCTGTTAAGAATGGATTTATGATGGTTTGCAGTAAATCCCTCTCCCTGCTGTAGTGAGGTGGTCCAGGGGGTTGGAGCCTCAGTGGCCTGTGCCCCCTGATCGTGGACAGTAGGGAACAGAGCCTCTCTTGTCTTCACCAACCCTTGAGATGCTGCGTGAGCAAAAAGCAAATCTTTGTTGCTTTAAGCCATTGAGATTTTAGAGTTATTTTGACAGTTACAGGAGTATTTAGTGATATACTAGGCAGTAGATAGATACTGCCTAGATACTGCTAGGAGTTTACGTGTATGTGTTTACTATATAATGACAGTATTTGGATATCGTCAAGGTAATACTTTTAAATAAAGGACTCAGTATACTTCTTAATCTTTTATAAATAAAGTGGATAGAACTCAGCTTGAGGTAGAATATGTGTGAAAAATTAAAACAGTTGAGGAAGCCCTGTGGGGTGGCAAGGCTGAGGCCCTTCCCTTCTCTTCCCTTCCCTTCATCTTCCTTTTTTTCTTCCCTCCCTTCCTCCCTTAGAAAAGAGGGGCCAAGAGGAAGGGGAGCCGTGTAGCCAATGACCCCATCATCCTTTTATTTATTTGCTTTTTCAGTGAATATGTATTAGGTGGCAGCTTTGTGTCAGATGGTATTTGTTGTATAGAAGCTCATCATAACAGACAGATATTCCTTCTAATTGCTGAAGGATCTGGCTCTTATTTATAGGCTTAGGAAGAGTTTGTGTGTGTGTTTGCGCATGTGCATGTGTGTATGCACATGCCCATATTGTGTAGGCACACATGCGTGCACATATGAATGCTCACCTGGCCTTCTGTGGTCAGTTCTGGGGAAAAGAAGCATTGGTCCTTATTCAAATGTGCCTAGATTCGTATCTACCTAAAAGGGACTATTGTCATGCCTTAGTGTGAAGCTCTGTGTATTTGTGTGAGAAAGAGTTTATATGTTCACTGACTGCTATTAGGTTCTAGGTTAGATGAGGGGTGGGGAAAATATTATCTTTAGCTGTTCTAGTTTCAGTTTACTTAGAGACGGACTTATTTTTGATTAAGTGTATCTTTCATACAGTGGTTTTCAAACATGAGTCATAGCTTATTTGTGGTCATAAAATCAATTTAATTGGTTGTGAATAGGATTTTTAAAAAAGAAATAGAACAAAAACCATCAGTGTGTCGCAAACCGTGAGGGTGAATATTGGTGTGTTAATCTTTTGTTTCAGGTGTGTGTGTGTGTGTGTGTGTGTGTGTGTGTGTGTGTGTGTGTGTGTGTTATCCTGGGTTGCAATGTGAAATATATTTCTTACTGTAGGTTGCTGTTAAAAATATTTAAAGCACTTGTTTTAGTATATGTAGTCAAAGTCGGTGACAAAATAGGATTTATAAAGTTAAATTATAGAAAAATAATAGAACTTTAAAATATGTTTCTACTTAGAATGCTAAGGAGTTCTGTATTTTAAAGAGAATATTAAGACAACTGTTATAGCATTAACAGAAAATGGAGAAATTTTGAATTTTTAAAATTTAGACATTATTAATGATTGAACTATGAGACATAGAAATTACTATTGAGATTTGAGGTAAAATAAATAATATTCTATTTTGTTAGATTTAGTTTTTATTTTTATATTCTAGGAGATTCAGGTGTCTGGGGATTGAAAAAAAATTTTGCTTTATTGGAGCTTTTGGAACGACTACAGAATGGACATATTGGTCAGTATGGAGCTGCAGAAGAAGCCATTGGGATATCTGGAGAGGTACTGATTGAACTTGTTGAAATTTTTGTTATGAGCATGAAATTTTTCTTTTAGTTTAAAATATTTGCTATTAGATGCACAATATTACCTTACTTACCCCAGCAGGTAGGATTCCAGAAACACAACTTTTCATTACATTATAGTTCTGAAGGCAACAAAATCCCCAACCAACCAAAAGTAAAACTGAAATTTGAATTCTCTGAAAATGCTGTACCCAAAGTATGTTTAGTGTATAAACTTGTTTCCTTATCATCATTAATTCTATCTAAGGGTAAAGTGAAAAAGTAAGAAGATTATGGATGAATAAGAAGGATGTGTAAGCTACATTAAAGCAGAGGATGCAAAAGTGAATCATTCAACAGTAAAGCACAGAGAGAGAAAGAGGAACTCCGTGAAAGGCGCCTTTTAGTGTAGAGGCAGAATGCCTTAAAGATAGCAGTAGCTCCTGAGGGAATTACTATTAAATATCTTCATGAAAAGTTAAATTGTGCATAGATGTACTCTCTTTATCCAGACAGGTAAGTATCCAGTAAATATTAGAAGACCATTAACACAAATTAAAGTACTTTTTTTTTTTTTTTTTTTTTTTTTTTTGCGGTATGTGGGCCTCTCACTGTTGTGGCCTCTCCTGCTGCGGAGCACAGGCTCAGGATGCGCAGGCTCAGTGGCCATGGCTCACGGGCCCAGCCGCTCCGCGGCATGTGGGATCTTCCCAGACCGGGGCACGAACGCGCGTCCCCTGCATTGGCAGGCGGACTCTCAACCACTGCGCCACCAGGGAAAGCCCCTAAAATACATTTTTAACACATAAAATTGTCTGCATAGCTCATAGACTGTTCTGATTATAGGAATAGTTGTAGTAAATAAGCAGTTAATAGTTTTGATGATCAACTTTAAAAGCACATGTTTAGTATGAAGGAAGACATGTCAGATTGCTTTTTACTTCTCTTTTATTAGATTATTATTTCCTTATATAAAGCGAATTAGTGAAATGGATTTCAAACTGAAGCACTGTTTTCTAAAATTTGCAGTTTTTTTCCCATGATTTATCTTTATTTTGAAAGCCATTGAGTATTATCTGATGTTGGTCCTGTAAATTATTTATCAGGTCTGGAAAACAGAAGACACGACTTTTAATTTTACATGTATATATTTCTCATAATTGCAAACAAAACTGTTTAACTTTGGGTTCACTTTTTTATTTACTGTGATATTGAATGACATCATTGATATATTTTCTAATTTTTATTTCTGCAAAAATTTATACTAAATCTTTCCCTTTCTAATTATGGCCTTTTATATGCAGAAAAGTTTTCAAAGATTCTTGAATATCTGACATGTAAAATTTACAACTCATAATGCTTTTTACTAATTCATAAAAGTTATAAATATTTAAAAGGTTACATATAACATAGGGTTTTTGTTGTTGTTGTTTCTTAAATCAGTGATTTTCAACCAGGATAGTGCAGTGGACTCACCTGTGGAGTTTTAGAAAAAATACACAGCTTCCACTTCATCTCTACCTATTGAGAAATAAGTGTTTCTCAGGTTGGGGTCTAGGCATCTGTGTTTTTAAAAGCTTCACTTGGTTATCTAAATAACATTTGTGCTTCTCTTCTTCTATACATCATGCTGACAAGTAATATTTAAAGCAGTGAGGATGTATTTACTATCAGGTTTTTCAGTCTTAAAAAAAAAAGACTTCTATCGTCTATTGTCAGTTTCTTGTGTGTAAAGTGAGGGGATTTTGCAGAAGATATCTTTGCACTGACTGTGAATCTATAACAATGGTTTTATTTTTGACCTCAAATTCATAGCATATATTGATAATCAATTTTGGAAATACCTTCTCACTTACCTATAGAAATGAGTAGCAAATGACCTTTGTACTTAATTACCAGTATATTTTTATGTATAAAGTCTGGTCAGTTAAAAAAAAGATTATGGGCTTTTATATTTCAAAATTCGGCATGTTATTTATTTATTTTTTTTGGTTGAACAACAGAAATTTATTTATCTTGTCACAGTTCTGGAGGCTGGTAAGTCCAAAATCAAGGTGTTGGCATTCTGAGACCTCTTCTTTTGGCTTGTAGGCCACGGCTACCTCACTGTGTGCTCACCTGGCCTTTCCTTAGGACATGTGCACAGGGAGAGAGGGAGGGAGATCTGTCTCTTCCTCTTCTTATGATGCCACCTACTAGATTAAGACCACATCCTTATGACCTTATTTAACCCTAATTACCTCCTAAAGACCATACCTCCAAATGCAGTAACACTGGGGGCTGGGGCTTCAATATATGAATTTTGGAAGAACACAGTTCAGTCCATAGACCTGGGAAAGTCTATTCTAGGAAGGAAATAAAGATGAATGGGAAGGAGGTAAAGGAGACAGTAGAAGAAGAGAGACATCCTGTGATGCTTACTCAGATGTTTTAGAAGTCTGATACTGAGGTGAGGGTAAAGGATTGAAATAGGATCCTAAAAGTACACAAGGAGCTACTTTTATTAATACTAAAATTACCTATTGGGAGGCAGGTCCTGTGCTCAGTGCTGTAAATGCAGAAAACAGTAAGACAATGTTCTTGCCTTCATGCAGCTTATACCTAGTTGATGACACAAACAAGTAGATGATTTCATTATCGTGAAAAGTTCCAAGAGACTATCTCAGTAATGGTAGGCTTGGTTATAGACACTATCTCGTCTGCTGAAAATAAATAAAGTGGAATGAATTCACTAAAAATTATTTTAAAAGCATTAAAGACCTGATAAGTTAGGAACAAAAAATCAGGCCAAATCTGAAGGGAAAATGGAAATTCACTGAGATACAGGAGCAAAGAATGTGCTTTTGCCCTGAGGGAATTAGCCTATTCAGGAAAATGTCTGGGTTTTTTAATGGCCTTCAGTGGTGAGGAGGCATAAGTCAAATACCAAACCCACACCTAGATGAGACATCCAGCAGAAGACATTCACAATAAGCCAGGACACCAGTTGAAACAGACATGCTATTGCATAGAATTAGATTCAGAGTTTGAATCTTTGGATTGTCCAAGTAATACCCATTTTTGCACTCATATTAAGGTGGTCCACTATTGATAATACCATAAAATCATGAAAAAATAAATATGAATCCCTTTCTAGAGTAAACTACCTTCATCCTAGGTCTCAGTTACCTCTCTAAATAATTTTTTTTGTCTTTCCTTGTATTTTCTTTTAATTGGGGTATAATTGTTTTACAATGTTGTGTTTCTACTGTACAGCGAAGTGGAGTTCCTTGTGCTATACAGCAGGTTCTTATTAGTTAACTACTTTATACATATTAGTGTATATATGTCACTCCCAATCTCCCAGTTCATCACACCCCCCACCCCCTGCTTTCCCCCCTTGGTGTCCGTACGTTTGTTCTCTACATCTTTATCTCAAGTTCTGCCCTGCGAACCCGTTCATCTGTACCATTTTTCTAGATTCCACATATATGCGTTAGTATACAATATTTGTTTCTCTCCTTCTTACTTATTTCACTCTGTATGACAGTCTCTAGGTCCATCCACGTCTCTACAAATGACCCAATTTCATTCCTTTTTATGGCTGAATAATCTTGCATTGTATATATGTACCACGTCTTCTTTAACCATTCTTCTGTCAATGGGCATTTAGGTTGCTTCCATGACCTGGCTATTGTAAATAGTGTTGCAATGAACATTGGGGTGCATGTGTGTTTTTAAAATTATTATTAAATAGGAATTGCTATTTTAAAAAATTTTATTATTTATTTATTTATTTATTTGGCTGTGTTGGGTCTTCGCTGCTGAGAGCGGGCCTTCTCTAGTTGCAGCGAGTGGGCTTCTCATTGCGGTGGCCTCTCGTTGTGGAGCATGGGCTCCAGGTGCATGGGCTTCAGTACTTGTGGTTCGCAGGCTTTAGAGCACAGGCTCAGCAGCTATAGCGCATGGGCTTAGTTGTTACACGGCATGTGGGATCCTCCCATACCAGGGCTTGAACCTGTGTCCGCTGCTCTGGCAGGCAGATTGTCAACCACCATGCCACCAGGGAAGCCCGCGTGTGTGTTTTTGAATTATGGTTTTCTCTGGGTATATGCCCAGGCTTGGGATTGCTGGGTCATATGGTAATTCTATTTTTAGTGTTTTTAAGGAAACTCCATAGTGGCTGTATCGATTTACATTCCCACCAGCAGTGCAAGAGGGTTCCCTTTTCTCCACACCCTCTGCAGCATTTGTTGTTTCTAGATTTTCTGATGATGCCCATTCTAACCAGTGTGAGGTGATACCTCATTGTAGTTTTGATTTGCATTTCTCTAATGATTAGTGATGTTGAGCAGCTTTTCATGTGCCTCTTGGCCATCTGTATGTCTTCTTTGGAGAAATGACTGTTTAGGCCTTCTGCTCATTTTTTGATTGGGTTGTTTGTTTTTTTCATATTGAGCTGTGTGAGCTGTTTATATATTTTGGAAATTGATCCTTTGTCCATTGATTTGTTTGCAAATATTTCCTCCCATTCTGAGGGTTGTCTTTTTGTCTTGTTTATAGTTTCTTTTGCTGTGCAAAAGCTTTTAAGTTTAAGTCTGCTGATCTTTTTTGACCCACCTCCTAGAGTAATGGAAATAAAACCAAAAATAAGCATGGTGTATCACATGATTGCTTTGTGAATATTGAAGAATCCTTGCATCCCTGGGATAAATCTAACTTGGTCATGGTGTATGATCATTTTAATGTATTGTTGGAGTCAGTTTGCTAGTATTTTGTTGAGGATTTTTGCATCTGTATTCATCAGTGATATTGGTCTGTAATTTTCTTTTTTTATAGTATCTTTGTCTGGTTTTGGTATCTGGGTGGTGGTGGCCTCATAGAATGAGTTTGGGAGTGTTCCTTCCTCAGCAATTTTTTGGGAGAGTTTGAGAAGGATGGGTGTTAGCTCTTCTCTAAATGTTTGATAGAATTCACCTGTGAATCCATCTGGATCTGGACTTTTGTTTGTTGGAAGATTTTTAATCACAGTTTCAATTTCATTACTTGTGATTGGTCTGTTCATATTTTCTATTTCTTCCTGGTTCAGTCTTGTAAGGTTATACCTTTCTAAGAATTTGTCCATTTCTTCCAGGTTGTCCATTTTATTGGCATAGAGTTGCTTGTAGTAGTCTCTTATGATGCTTTGTGTTTCTGCGGTGTCCGTTGTAACTTCTCCTTTTTCATTTCTAATTTTATTGATTTGAGTCCTCTCCCTCTTTTTCTTGATGAGTCCAGGTAAAGGTTTATCAATTATGTTTATTTCTCAAAGAACCAGTTTTTAGTTTTATTGATCTTTGCTATTGTTTTCTTTGTTTCTATTTCATTTATTTCTGCTCAGATGTTTATGATTCTTTCCTTCTGCTGACTTTGGGTTTTTTTGTTCTTCTTTATCTAATTGCTTTAGGTGTAAGTTTAGGTTGTTTATTTGAGATGTTTCTTGTTTCTTGAGGTAGGATTGTATTGCGATAAACTTCCCTCTTAGAACTCTTTTGCTGCATTCCATAGGTTTTGGGTCATTGTGTTTTCTTTGTCATTTGTTTCTAGGTATTTATTTTTTAACATTTTTATTGGAGTATAATTGCTTTACAGTGGTGTCTCTAGGTATTTTTTGATTTCCTCTTTGATTTCTTCAGTGATCTCTTGGTTATTTTGTAGCATATTGTTTACCCTCCACTTGTTTGTGTTTTTCACATTTTTTTCCTGTAATTGATTTCTAATCTCATAGCATTGTGGTCAGTAAAGATGCTTGATATGATTTCAAGTTTCTTATATTTACCAGGGCTTGATTTGTGACCCAAGATGTGATCTATCCTGGAGAATGTTCCATGTGCACTTGAGAGGAAAGTGTAATCTGCTGCTTTCAGATGGAATGTCCTATAAATATCAATTAAATCTATCTGGTTTATTGTGTCATTTAAAGCATGTGTTTCCTTATTAATTTTCTGTCTGGAATTTCTGTCCATTGGTGTAAGTGAGGTGTTAAAGTCCCCCACTATTATTGTGTTACTGTTGATTTCCCCTTTTATAGCTGTTAGCATTTGCCTTATGTATTGAGGTGCTCCTATGTTGGGTGCGTGTATGTTTATAATTGTTATATCTTCCTTTTAGATTGATCCCTTGATCATTATGTAGTGTCCTTCCTTGTCTCTTGTAACATCCTTTATTTTAAAGTCTATTTTATCTGATATGAGTATTGCTACTCCAGCTTTCTTTTTATTTCCATTTGCATGGACTGTTTTTTCCATCCCCTCACTTTCTCTCTGTATGTGTCCCTAGGTCTGAAGTGGGTCTCTTGTAGACAGCATCTCTATGGGTCTTGTTTTTGTATCCATTCAGCAAGCCTGTGTCTTTTGGTTAGAGCATTTAATTCATTCACTTTTAAGGTAATTATCGATATGTATGTTCCTGTGACCATTTTCTTAATTGTTTTGGGTTTGTTTTTTTAGGTCCTTTTCTTCTCTTGTGTTTCCCGCTTAGAGAAGTTCCTTTGGCATTTGTTGTAGAGCTGGTTTGGTGGTGCTGAATCCTCTTAGCTTTTGCTTGTCTGTAAAGCTTTTGATTTCTCCATCAAATCTGAATGAGATCCTTACTGGGTAGAGTATTCTTGGTTGCAGCTTCCTTCCTTTCATCACTTTAAGTATATTGTACCACTCCCTTCTGGTTTGCTGCATTTCTGCTGATAAATCAGTGGTTAACCTTACGGGGAGTTCACTTATATGTTATTTTTTGTTTTTCCCTTGTTGCTTTTAATAATTTTTCTTTGTCTTTTATTTTTGTCAATTTGATTACTATGTGTCTGGGTGTGTTTTTCCTTCGGTTTATCCTGCCTGGGACTCCTTGCGCTTCCTGGACTTGGGTGGCTATTTCCTTTCCCATGTTAGGGAAGTTTTCAACTATTATCTCTTCAAATATTTTCTCAGGTCCTTTCTCTCTCTGTTCTCCTTATGGAACCCCTATAATGTGAATGTTGGTGCATTTAATGTTGTTCCAGCGGTCTCTTAGGCTGTCTTCATTTCTTTTCATTCTTTTTTCTTTATTCTGTTCTGCAGCAGTGATTTCCACCACTCTCTCTTCCAGGTCACTTAACTGTTCTTCTGCCTCAGTTATTCTGCTGTTGATTCCTTCTAGTGTATTTTTCATTTCAGTTATTGTATTGTTCATCTATGTTTGTTTGTTCTTTAATTCTTCTAGGTCTTTGTTAAACATTTCTTGCATCTTCTCGATCTTTGCCTCCATTTTTTTTTTTCTGAGGTCCTGGATCTTCTTCACTATCATTATTCTGAATTCTTTTTCTGGAAGGTTGCCTATCTCCCCTTCATTTAGTTGTTTTTCTGGGGTTTTATCTTGTTCC
Organism: Delphinus delphis; assembly: GCF_949987515.2. Taxonomy (NCBI): domain Eukaryota; kingdom Metazoa; phylum Chordata; class Mammalia; order Artiodactyla; family Delphinidae; genus Delphinus; species Delphinus delphis. The sequence continues at coordinate 121,149,604 of NC_082685.1, forward strand.
TTCATCTGCTACATAGCCCTCTGCCTTTTCATCTTGTCTGTCTTTCTGTGAATGTGGTTTTTGTTCCACAGGCTGCTGGATTGTAGTTCTTCTTGCTTCTGCTGTCTGTCCTCTGGTGGATGAGGCTATCTAAGAGGCTTGTGCAAGCTTCCTGATGGGAGGGACTGGTGGTGGGTAGAGCTCGATGTTGCTCTGGTGGGCAGAGCTCAGGAAAACTTTGATCTGCTTGTCTGCTGCTGGGTGGGTCTGTGTTCCCTCCCTGTTGGTTGTTTGGCCTGAGGCGACCCAGCACTGGAGCCTGCAGGCTCGTTGGTGGGGCTAATGGCGGATTCTGGGAGGGCTTCTGCCAGTGAGTACTTCCCAGAACTTCTGCTGCCAGTGTCCTAGTCCTGAAGGTGAGCCTTAGCTGCCCCCGACTCTGCAGGAGACCCTCCAACACTAGCAGGTAGGTCTGGTTCAGTCTCCTGTGGGGTCACTGCTCCTTCCCCCTGGGTCCTGGTGCACAGACTACTTTGTGTGTGCCCTCCAAGAGTGGAGCCTCTGTTTCCCCCAGTCCTGTCTAAGTCTTGCAGTCAAATCCTGCTGTCCTTCAAAGTCCAGTTCTCTGGGGATTACTTTTCCTATTTCCAGCCCCCCAGGCTGGGAAGCCTGATGTGGGGCTGAGAACCTTCACTCCATTGGGTGGACTTCTGTGGTATAAGTGTTCTCCAGTTTGTGATTTTCTCACCTAGCGGTTATGGGATTTGATTTTATTGTGATTGTGCCCTCCTACTGTCTCACTGCAGTTTCTCCTTTGTCTTTGGATGTGGGGTATGTTCTCTGGTGAGTTCCAGTGTCTTCCTGTCGATGATTGTTCAGCAGTTAGTTGTGATTCCGGTGCTCTCACAGGAGGGAGTGAGCGCATGTCCTTCTACTTCACCATCTTGAACCAATCTCTCAAAATTTGGCATGTTATGATGACTGGGGTTGAGTTTTTAAAAATTTCTTTTTTTTTTTTTTTTTTTTTTTTTTTTTTAAAATACTGAGTTTATTTCACATGTATATTTTTGTCTCCCCACCATTTCCATTTGTCTGACCACCACTACTACTATGTCCTATCATAACATTCCATACATACTTAAAACCAAGCAAAGGGTGGAGTTCCATCTTTAAAAACTAAACAGGCATTTTGGACAACACATTCTTGGCAATGGAACCTGGACAACATTTATCAGACACGGTAGGGAAAGTTCTCACTCTGCATTATAAAAAGGACAGCCAGATATCAACTGTTACAGAAATGAAATAAGACGGAAAATTTTAACAAACTGTTTAAACTATTTTCTTAAAGAGACTTCCTCCACTGCCAGAGATCTTGAATAGCCTCCTGGTCAGTCATCCGGAAACAATTCTTCACATAATTGATGAATTTGGCTTCCACTTTGGGAAGGGAACCACCTTTTTCTATACTTACTTGCATTTTTGCTTTAATGTCTTCTACAGAGCTAGGTCCTTTCGGTGTTTTAGGAGTTTTTTCCTGTTTTTTGAAAGATTCTTGACCTTTTGATCTTGGTGTTGATGGTTTTGAGTCTTTTCCATTCTGGTTTGATTTTTGTGCATTTTTGGCTGGAGTATCTCGTACAGATTTCTTTACTGGAGCTTTTTCTTCAGCTTCCTCATCATCAAAGTCATCATCATCATCATCTTCATCATCATCATCGTCGTCATCATCATCATCTTCATCTTCATCAGCAGCAAGTTTTACTTTTTTCTGTGGAACCTTGCTACCACTTCCAGGGGCAGAACGCTTTCCAGATATACTTAGGAGCTTCACATCCTCCTCCTCTTCATCTTCTGACTCTGCATCTTCCTCCACAGCTACTAAGTGCTGTCCGCTAATATGCACAGGCCCTGAACCACACTTCAACCGTAAGACCACAGGTGGTGTTATTTCAAAGCCCCCAAGGGAAACCGTTGGCTGCACAGACATTTTCAAAGTTGCCAGTGTTACTTTAATTGGACTGCCTTCATAATTCATTGCCTCTGCTTCGACAATGTGCAATTCATCCTTTGCACCAGCCCCTAAACTGACCGTTCTTAAAGATAACTGGTGCTCATTTTCATCATTATCCACCTTAAAGTGATAATCTTTGTCGGCCTTTAGTTCACAACCGAAAAGATAGTTCTGGGGCCTCAGGGGGCTCATGTCCATGTCCATCGAATCTTCCATGGGTTGGTGGCACGCACTTCGGTGGGAGAGAAAGTGGACGGAGATAAAAGACTACCGTTCGAAGGAACAGTCACGCAGGACGGAATCAGACCCTAAAAATTTCTTAAATTGAAGTATAGTTAATTTACAGGGCTGTGTTAGTTTCAAGTGTACAGCAACATGATTCGGTTGCTGTACACCTGAACCATGATACATATATTCTTTTTCAGATTCTTTTCCTTTATAGGTATTACAAGATATTGAGTATATTTCCCTGTGCTGTACAGTAGGTCCTTGTTGTTTACCTGTTTTATATATAGTAGTGTGTATTTGTTAATCCCAAACTCCTAATTTATTTCTCCTCCCCCTCCCTTGCTATCTATCCCCTTTGGTAACCATAAGTTTGTTTTCTATGTCTGTGAGTCATTTTCTGTTTGGTAAAGGGGTTCAGTTTTAATACGTTACTTTTTTGTTCATCAGAGCATCATTCGTTGTGATGAAGATGAAGCTCACGTTGCATCTGTATATTGCACTGTATGTGCAACTCACTTGTGCTCAGAGTGTTCCCAAGTTACCCATTCAACAAAGACATTAGCAAAGCACAGGAGAGTGCCTCTAGCTGATAAACCTCATGAGAAAACCATGTGCTCTCAGCATCAGGTGCATGCCATTGAGTTTGTTTGCTTGGAAGATGGCTGTCAAACTAGCCCACTCATGTGCTGTGTCTGCAAAGAATATGGAAAACACCAAGGTCACAAGGTATGAATATAGTTAAACTGGATGACTACCTAGTTCACCAGCCCAACCACTGACTTGGTTTTTTGTGCTAAGAGTAGAGATCAAAGAAGAGCTAAATGATGAATGAGTTGAGCTTGGTAGCATGAAAAGAAATGAGAGATTTATTTTCTGAATATTATAACAAAAATTTCAGAGTCCTCATGATTCTTTCTTCATTGAAAAATGGCTTTCCAGCATGAAACAAAAGTTCTTTTCTTTGTGTGCCTGTTTTTGTAATGCACTGGATTATTTTGATAATAATTATGTCTGTTGATGAACTAATGCTTGTGGTAAAATTTTAGAGAGGGTTTCTTGGATTCTTGTTTAGCAATAAATTGACTTCCTAATTTTAAATTATTTCTTTGAAAGGTAAATAGTTTTGGGGCAAAGGCAAATTAGTATTTTTTATGGTGTGTTTTTTGTAAATGTGTTATAAAAGCCTCTTGCAGCTGATGGTTTTTTATTAATAGGAGCCATTAAAGTAGCATTTTATATCATTAGTCAATACTGTGAGTTCTTTTCTATAATTATGTTGCATCTTATAGCATTCAGTATTGGAACCAGAAGCTAACCAGATCCGAGCATCAATTTTAGATATGGCTCATTGCATACGGACCTTCACTGAGGAAATCTCAGATTATTCCAGAAAATTAGTTGGAATCGTTCAGCACATTGAAGGAGGAGAACAAATAGTGGAAGATGGAATTGGAATGGCCCACACAGAACATGTATGGGTTTTTTTCTTCCTCACCCTTTTCCTTGTCACTTTTTCACCTTATAGGATTTATTGAGTAATTATATTGTGCCAGTACTGCACTGGTCACTGGAAATAAGTTTTTTAAAAAGTCTTTGTCTTTATGGAAATTTATAATCCATCATGGAAGAGAGCCAGTTTCAACTGTAGTAACTGTTACTTTGTGGGGGAAGTACAGGATGCCCTGGCAGTGTGCATAAAAACAGCAATAATTTGGGTAACTCGTAGAAGGCTTTCTAGAAGATGTGATGTCTAAACTGAGATTTGAAGGAATTTAGTCAGGGAGAAGAGTGGGGTGGGGAGTGAGTTGTTCCAGAGAGGGAAGCATATGTTAAAATACATGGAAGTGAGAATTGGACATATTGTAGAAACTTAACTAAGTTCACTATGGTTGAAGCTTTGAGTATTGGGGTGGGGCATGGCAAGAAAAGATGTTGGAGAGTTAAGGGCCAAATCCTGCAGCATCTTGTTAGACATGTTAAAGAGTTTGGACTTTATCTTACAGGCAGTGATGAGCTGTTGAAGAATTGGCATAGGAATAACATAATCAGGTTTGCATTAAGAAAGGTTGCTCTTTAATATAAAAAATGAATTGGAGGAGCAACAAGATTGGAAGCAAGGAGACCTATTGTGAGGTTGCTGAAATTATCTACTTGAGAAATGTTTATGGCCCATAATACTGGAGTAGTGAGAGTGGAGAGGAGTACATGGATTTGAGATTTTAAAGAAGTAGAATAGTGATTTACTGATAATATTAGTGATTCATTGATAATATTGATTGGATAGGTACTTTGCAGGGTCAGGCATAATGCCTAGATTTCTACCTTGCCCAACCTGGTGGATGGTGATATTGTGCTCTAATGGGGAAGGAAGAAGAATTTGGGAGGGGATAATGGGACCAAGGTGATAAGTTTAATTTGGATGTTGAATTTGTTATTTCTGTGAGATAAAAGGAGATACCCTTCGGTAAAATGAAGAGTCAATGGGTGTTAGGAAGTGTGTCTAACTTTTAAGAAGTTTGGCTGTGGAGAGAAGGAAGGAACTTAGGTGGTAGTGGTAATTGCATTTTAAAATTGAATTATAGAGGAGAAAGGGATATTTTCAGATGGGAATATAAAGTACAGGGACAGACACAATGTAGTGTTTTTCTTTTGTAAAGAAACAAAGTTAAGCTAAGTCATTGGGGAGTAATGCTAGAACTGCTCTCTGTCAAATATAGTAGCCATTAGCCTCATGTGGCTATTTAAGTTTAAATTATTTAACAGTTCAAGAAAATACAGAATTTACTTCCTCAGTCTCACTAGTTACATTTCAAGTACATTTTACATGCATGTAGCTGGTGGCTACCATATTAGTCAGCACAGATATAGAATATGTCTATCATCACATAAAATTCTATTGGACATTTTTGTGCTACAGTGGAAATATTTTATTTATTCCCTCAGCAAATATTTATTGAACACATCCAAAGTGCTAGACACTGTTGAAGTCAAAAATACCTGCTTTTGCAAAGTTTACGTTCTAATGTGGGGAGAGAGACAGTACATAAGTAAAATACAGAAGTATGTTATTAGATACTTTGGAGAAAAATAAGGGAAAGGGGGAATGCACTTTTATATGGGGTGTTTGAGGACAGGCTCCCTGAGAAGGGGCATTAAGCAGAGACCTAAAGGAGATGAGAAAGGGAACCATGCTAATATTTGGGGGAAGAGCATTCTAGGCAGAGAGAAAAGCAAGTACAGAGGCCCTGAAGTTGGAGTGTGCCTCGTGTGCTTAAGAAACTTTGAGGAGGTTGAGTTAGATAAATTAGAATGATTGATGGGGAGCACAGCAGGAGTTGAGGTCAGAAAGGTCCTTAAAGGCACTTGCTTTACTTTCTTCCAGGAATGCCCTTGAAGATATTCACATGGTTCCCTCTCTTACCTCTTTCAGGTCTTAGCTCAGATGTCTCTTTCCCAGGGAGTCTGTCGTTGAACATCCCCTATAAAGGACTTTGGCATTTACTCTGAGTGGGAAGCCACTGGAGAGTTTTGAGCAAAAGAATAATTATCATTCTGACTTAACATTTAAAAAGGATCAGTCTGGCTTCTGGGTGGAGAATACATTATAGGCAGCAGAGGTAAATCTAGTGAGCCCAATTAGGAGGCTATTATAATAATCAGGTGAGAGATGATAATGGCTTCAATCAGGTTGGCAGAGGTGAAGGTGGTGAGGCATGATCAGATTCTAGATATATTTTGAAGTCAGCAGAATTTGTTGAGAAACTAGTTGTGAGATACGAAAGAGAAGTGTTAAGGGTGACTCCAATTTTTTTAACTTGAATAACCTGGAAGATGGAGCTGCCATTTATTGAGATGGAGGAAACTAGGTTCAGGGTTGGGAGAGACTGGAGATTAGGTATTCCTTGTTGCTTGAAATGTCATTTAAACAGTTGGATATCCAAAGGCCGTGGTTAAGGGGAAAAATTTAGTGTGGAGATAAACATTTTGGGATTTTAAGGATATAGATTGTATTTAAATTTTCATTATTTCACATATAAAATCTTCGTTAAGGTTACAGTTGTTTACAACTTATTTTTATTGCCTTAGGTACCAGGTACTGCGGAGAATGCCCGGTCATGTGTCCGAGCTTATTTTTCTGATCTACATGAAACTCTGTGTCGTCAAGAAGAAATGGCTCTAAGTGTTGTTGATGCTCATGTTCGAGAAAAACTGATTTGGCTCAGACAGCAGCAAGAAGATATGACTATTTTGTTATCCCAGGTTTCAACAGCCTGTCTCCATTGTGAAAAGACTTTGCAACAAGTATGTGGTTTAAACATGATTAGGACATAGTTTAAGAAGGAGAATTTGTAAGCTTAAGTATATCATTACCAGAGGTACACACTAGTCTATTTTATTAATTTAATAAATATTTTTATATTATTACTCTGTGTTACTGTGGGCATTAACATTGTGCTTAGGACATGGTCTCTAACCTCAAATTACTCCACTCAGCCACATCAATGTCCTCTTTTTCATGTGTCTTCCCCACCATAAAACCATAGGTTCTAGAACCCCTCTAACTTCCTGTCATTCTTCAGTCATCCCAAGCCCTTTAACCCTTCTTTGCCAAGCATGTACTATTCTTTCTGCTTGATGGGCTTATGTCTCCCTTTTCTGATATTGGAAATCCTTCTTCAAATGTTTGCTGTTCTTTGAAGCTACTTACCCTTCCTTGCTCTTTTTGTTTTTGTTTTTGGTGGTGGAGGTGGGGTGTCTCTCTAGCATGTACTGCCTATCTCTGCTCTAATTTATTGGTTCTTAACTTTGATGTCACAGAAAACCCGTGTTTTTTCATGGTTGACGTATCATAAGCAATTTGTTACCCAGTTTGCAGATAATGTGCTTTTAAAATAGATTTAAGATTATTCTAACAAAAATGCCAGTCTTACTCATTACTGTTTGGATCTGCCTTCATGAATGTGCAATTTAAGGCTAATTATTGCCCTAGGAATTCCTGATAAGCTTCAGTCACTCTCATCTTTTGCTATATTGCTAATGATTGTGTTGATACCAAATCATCATAGAGCTAAACTTTTTACTGTTGTAGAGCTTTTTCTCTTAAATATCTGATTAGACTTAAATGAATGTGGCCAGGCTGTAACCACATCAGTCTTGAGTCCTTTAGTCCTTATCACATTGAATTGTAATAATTGATGTTTATGCCATTTATTAAGTTGTCTTTGAGCTCCAGTCCTGTTCTGTCCTCTGCTTTGTGATGCTGATACTGGAACTCTGCAAACCACATACCAGCTCTGCCAGCTGCCTCCATGCGATTTTAGGCTCTGCCAATAGGGGACAGTAGAAGGAAGCTGAAAGGTGGAGGTGGTTTCCTGTGCGTTCCCATTTGCTTGGGGTTCCTGTGAATGACACAGCTCATACTACGAGACCACTTTCCTTAGAGATCTGAATTTCAGCTCCATGAGATCCCTCCTATAAGTTTTTAAGTTTTAATAATTCTAGCATCTCTCCTTTATTCTCCCAGCCCTGAGGGTGGTAGCTGTTTCCTACAGTTGTTTGCTCCATGATACCTCAGAGTTCTTTTTACCCTTCCAGTTGCCTACTTAATAACTACACCTAGTTAACAGTTCTTCATATTAATTTTTTTCTATTCATATGACTATTGTGGTTTTTATCTCCTGATTTGAACCTAATGATACAATATGCACATTTGTCCTTCTGGATGTATCTATCCAGATACAAAGAATTTAGAGATACAAAGAGCCTAATAAATACTTGTTCAGCTCAAGCTACACAGCAAAATTAGAAATGGATCATGTCCTAAATCATACTTAAGTGAATACTTCACAGTATTTTTATATTTATTTTATTAAAAAGAAAGCTCATAGTTAACTGAAGTATTTAGAAGTATTTTAGAGTTTCTGAAGCATTTTGTCAAAGTGACTGATAATTGTTAATGACATGGTATTATCTCACTGTGTTAACGCAGATGAAATTGGGGTCTTAGATTCATTCTTCATATGGACCTATTAGTTTTGTTCTGATTTATAGACAGAGAACCCTAATCTCAATCAATATTCTTAAAAGTTCCTGCCACAGAGATAACTGAACAGAGGAATGGATGGAACATCACATATATATTACCAATTTTGAGAACAAAATCATCCCTCCCCTCCAGAAAAAATTGATGCATCATCTAAGTTCAAGGCATAATACTGAATGGTTAGGATTTGTTTATTAGGCAAATATTTGTTGTGTGCCTACTGTGTGCCATGTATATTCTAGGTACATGGAATATGTCAGTAAACAAAGCAAGCAAAAGCCATAATCTTGTGGAATTAGCATCCTAACAAGGAGAAGGCAGACAATAAGCCATAACCATATCTAATAAGTAAATTATATAGTATGTTAAAAAGTGATAAGAGCTAAGGGAAAAAGAAAAAGTATGAGAGTACAGCAGATTATATTTTTAAAAAGGGTAAGCATCACTGAGAGAAGGTGAGATTTGAACAGAGACTCAAAGGGGAAGAAGGTGAAGGGAACTAGCTCACACCTTAATGAAGAAGATTTCAGCTGAGGAACTGGTTAGAGCAAAAACCCTAGGGTGACATGCCTGGTGTATTTGAGGAACAGCAAAAGAGGGCACTGTTGCTGGAATAGAGTAAGCGATGGAGAGAGTAATAGGAGCTGAAATTAGAGATAATAGGGAATTATATGTAAGGAGGGCCTTGTGGGCCATTGGAAGGACTTCAGTTTTTACTGATTGAATTGGGGAAACCATTGTGGGGTTTTGAGCACAAGAATGATTTGATCTTACTTAAAAGGATCTGGCTGATGTGTAAAAAACAGATTGAAGGAGGGCAAAGATGGAAGGAAGGAGCTCAATGGTTAGAAGACTGTTGTAGAATTCCAAGTGAGAGAGGATAGTAGCTTGGATCGTGAGGGCTAGAAGTACCCAAATTTTGGATATCCAGTAGGATTTGTTGACAAATTGTATGTGGGAATAAGGGAGGAGAAGGCAAGGATGACTCAAAGTTTTTGTTCTGGCAATTGGAACAACCAAATTGCTATCACCTAATTTGAATATGCAACTGTGAGCAAAAACTGACAACACTGCTTCTCTCATGGAGCTTAAATATTGTTGGGAGATCTCTGTCTTATGAAGAATACATTGGTATATGTATAGAATATCTCTGGAATAATATTTGAGAAACTGAAAAGTGCTTAGCTTTGAGGAGAGGGCCTGGGAATCTAAAGTGAGAGGGAGACATCACAGTTTGACCTTTAGTCTTTTTTTTTTTAAACCAATACATGTGTATCTTAAATTATTTTAAAAAGTTTTTATAGGAGTACAATATATATATACAGAAGTATGTGCATAAGTGTTCAGCTTGCTGAATTTTCAGCCTGGACATTACTGTATAACGAGCATCCAGATCAAGTAACAGAACATTAGCAACCCCAGAAGCCCCTCAGACTCTCTTCTAGTAACTACGCGCCTTTCCTCCTAAGGATAAACCGCTATCCTGATTTCTAATATATACCTTGTTTTGGCCTGTTTTGGTAATTAATAAAAGTGGGAATCATGCAGTACAAACTCTTCATGTCATTTCTTCCCTTACCGTATGTTTGTGAAATTCATATCATCACATGTAATTGTAGTTCATTCTTACCTGAATGAACCTGTAGTTCATTCAACCATGCATTTTGGTTGTGTTGCATTTGTGAATATACCATACTTAATCTATTCGATGGGCTCTTAAATTATTTATTAATGCCTGATTGTCAAATTTATACATAAGTTAACTTTCAATACTGTAATGTTAAATGAGCTTTTCTTGAATTTTAGTGATATCTCAGTTTTCGTTGTTTCTTTAAAAAGTTTATAAGAAATATCATCTTCTCTTTTCTAGGATGATTGTAGAGTTGTCTTAGCAAAACAAGAAATTACAAGGTTACTGGAAACATTGCAAAAGCAGCAGCAGCAGTTTACAGAGGTTGCAGATCACATTCAGTTAGATGCCAGCATCCCTGTTACTTTTACAAAGGTAATATATTCTATACTTTGTTTTTAGGTGTGTTTTTGAATAAATCAATTGTTTTACATTCCATGATAATCAGCTAAGAGACAACTAAGAAATTAATGAACCACAGAATTAGGGAAAAAAAATTACTGTATCAGTGGAAAATAGAAGGTGGTATAATGAGTCTCCCTGTATTATCACCTACTTGAACAATTAAAAACTTTTTATTTCATCTACCCTTTCCCCTAGTCTCTTTCTACCTACAGTCTCCCAGGTTATTTTGAAACAAATCCCAACATATTTCATCCTAATATATCATTTCATCTATGTAATATTTTCACATGTTTCTAAAACACGGGTTCTGTTCTCTTTTTCAAAACACAACAAAATTAGAAATGGATCATGTCCTAAATCATACTCTCTAATAATATCTATTAGATTTCCCAGATTGTTAAAAAAAATTTTTTTAGGTTTGAGACAAAATCCAGCAAGGTGTGTATTTGGCATTTGGTTAATATGTTTTGGGCTCTTTTCAAGTGGATTCCCCCTAATTTAAAAAGGTACATGTGTTCCATTTTGCTCTCTATTTTTAGAGAGTGGCTTTTTTTTTTTTTAATTTATTTATTTTTGGCTGCGTTGGGTCTTGGTTACTGTGTGCAGGCTTTTTCTAGTTGCAGCGAGCGGGGGCTACTCTTCGTTGTGGTGCGCGGGCTTTTCACTGCAGTGTCTTCTCTTGTTTCGGAGCACGGGCTCTAGGCGCGTGGGCTTCAGTAGTTGTGGCTCGCGGGCTTTAGAGCGCAGGTTCAGTGGTTGTGGCGCCCAGGCTTAGTTGCTCCACGGCATGTGGGATCTTCCCCGACCAGGGCTCTAACCCGTGTCCCCTGCATTGGCAGGAGGATTCCTAACCACTGCCCCACCAGGGAAGTCCTAGGGAGTGGCTTTTAAAACTTTTTTAATCTCGTTTTATAATTATGTGAAACATTCACACGGTCCAGAATCAAATCTACAAAGCAAGGTTCATTCAGAGAAGTCTAACTTATATTCCTGACCCTGCCACCCTTTTCTTCCCTTCTTCATAGAAAACGATTAAGAATTTTTCTTAGTTTTATTCGTCATTTAAAAAAACATAGAGAAATATATTTGCATGCACACTCCCCACTTTTTTTTTTTTTTTTTTTTTTTGCGGTACGCGGGCCTCTCACTGCTGTGGCCTCTCCCATTGCGGAGCACAGGCTCCAGACGCGCAGGCTCAGCGGCCATGGCTTATGGGCCTAGCTGCTCCGTGGCATGTGGGATCCTCCCGGACCGGGGCATGAACCCGTGTGCCCTGCATCGGCAGGCGGACTCTCAACCACTGTGCCACCAGGGAAGCCCCACACTCCCCATGTTTAAAGGTAGAATACTGTACCTACTTCTCCAGCTTGTACTTTTCACTGATGTGTACATCCTGGAGGTCAGTCCATAGCAGTATATAGCGACATTTTCTGTTTCCTTTTACAGCTGCAAGGTACTTTATTGTGAGGATGTACATTTTTTTATTACGGTGAAAAACACATAATATAAAATTTACCATCTTAACCATTTTTTAAGTGTTTAGTTCAGTATTGTTAAGTATGTTCACATTGTGTGAAACATTTCCAGAAATTTTTCATCTTGAAAAACTGAAACTATACCTTATAAGCAATGACTCCCCTATTCCCCCCTTCTCACTAGCTCCTGGTAACCACCACTCTACTTTCTATTTCTTTGTATTTGACTACTCTAAATTTATCATGCCAGTGGAATCATATAGTATTTGTCTTTTTGTGACTGGCTTATTTCACTTAGCATTATGTCCCTAAAGTTCACCCATGTTGTAGCATGTGACACAATTTCCTTCTATTTTGTCTAAATAATATTCCATTGTTTGTATATACCACATTTTGTATCCATTCATCTATCGATGGTTATTTGGGTTACTTCATCTCTTGGCTATTGTGAATAGTGCTGCTATGAACATGGGTGTACAGATATCTCTTTGAGGCTTTGCTTTCAATTCTTTTGGATAAATTCCCAGAAGTGGGACTACTGGATCATATGGTAGTTCTATTTTTAATTTTCTGAGGAAATGCTATACTGTTTTCCATAGTGGTTGCATCATATTATGTAAATCCCACCAAAAGTGCATGAGGGTTCCAATTTCTCCACATTTTCACCAACACTTGTTATTTTCTGTTTGTTCTGGGGGGTTTTTTTGGATAGTAAAACAGGATGGCTTATACTAGTAGCCATCCTAATTGGTGTAAGGTGATATCTCATTGTGGTTTTGATTTGCATTTCTCTGATGATAGTGATGTTGAGTATCATTTTCATATGCCTCTTGGCCAGTTCTTTGGAGAATTTTGTACAAGTCCTTTGCCTGTTTTTCTATTGAGTTATTTGATTTTTTTGTTGTTGAGTTGTAGGAGTTCTTTTTATATTCTGGATATGAATCTATTATCAGATACATGATTTGCAAGTATCTTCTCCCATTCTGTAGTTTGCTTCTTCACTCTACTGATTGTGTCCTTTTATTCACAAAAATTTTTAAGGTTGATCTAGTCTCATTTGTTTATTTTTGCTCTTGTTGATTGTGCTTTTGATGTCATATCCAGGAAATCATTGCCAAATCCAATGTTATGGAGCCTTTCTTCTGTGTTTTCTTCTAGGAGTTTTATAGCTTTGGTTCTTATGTTTAGGGCTTTAATTCATTTATTTATAATCCAAGTATTTATAATTGTTATATATTCTTTCTGTATTTGCCCTTTTATCATTATCTAATGAACTTCTTTGTCTCTTATAACAGTTTCTGACTTAAAATCTATTTTGTCTGATATTAGGATAGCCACCCCTGCTCTCTTTTGGGTATGATTTGCATCTCAAAGATTTGCATCTCTTTCCATCCTTTCACTTTCAGACTATGTATTTTCTTAGCTATAAAGTGAGTCTCTTGTAGATAGCATATTTTTGGATCTTGGTTTTTCACGCATTTAGTCAAGCTGTGTCTTTTGAGTGGAGAGTTAAGTCTGTTTAAAGTAATTATTGATAGGTAAATACTGTTGTCATTTTGTTCATTGTTTTCTGCATAACTTGATAGTTTTTTTTGTTTCACCTTTCCTCTTTCATTGCCTTCTTTTGTGTTTTATTGATTTTTTTATAGTGTCATATTTGATTCCCTTCTCTTTTCCTTTGGTGTATATTCTGTGGATTTTTTGTGTGTGTGTGGTTACCATTGCAATTACATAAAACATCTTAGTTATAACATTCTATTTTAAACTGACAGCAGTTTAACTTCAATTGCATACGAAAACCCTATTCTTTCACAGCTCCATCCCCCTGTACTTTATGTTATTGATGTCACAAATTACATCTTTATTGTACACCTATTAGCACAGGCTTATAGTTTTTTTTCATGTGTTTGTTATTTCAATTCTGTGAAGAATTAAATTTATGCACCCAAATTATAATACAGGTTACTATTTTTCCATGTAGTTATTGTTATCATTTTAGATTTTCATATGGCTTCATGTTGCTGTCTAGCGTCCTTTCATTTCAACTTGAAGGACTCCTTTAGCATTTCTTATAGAGCAGGTCTAGTGGTAATGACTCCCTCAGATTTTGTTTTTCTGGGAAAGTCTTGATTTTTCCTTCATTTCGAAGGACAGTTTTGCCATATATAGCATTCTTGGTTGACAGTTTTTTTTCTTTCAGTACTTTGAATGTATCATCCCACTCTTTCTGACCTGCAGTGTTTCTGCTGAGAAATTTGTTAATTATCAAATTTATGTGATGAGTCACTTTTCTCTTGCTGCTTTCAAGATTATCCTGTTTTTACTTTTGACAGTTGGATTATAATGTGTCTTCAGTGTGGGTCTCTTTGGACTTATCTGAGTTGGAACTGAGCTTCTAGAATTTTTATGTCCATTTCTTTCCTCAGATTGGGAAGTTTTCAGCCATTGTATCTTCAAGTAAGATCTCTTTGCCCCTTTATTTCTGTATCCTCCTTCTGGGACTCCCATTCCCATATGTCTCTTAGGGTCTTTTCACTTTTCTTCATTCTTTTTTCTTTTTCCTCCTCTAACTCCATTAGTTCAGATTACATGTCTTTTAAAAAACTAATCCTTGCAAAAACCCTATGTAAGTTTGGTACAATTTTTAATCCCCATTTTACGGATGGGAAAGTCAGGCAGAGAGGTCATGCAGCTAGCAATATATACAAGTATGTTCATTGCAGCATTATTTGTAATATCAAAAAATCAGAGATGACCTAATATCTCTCAGTTGGTGATTGGTTAAATAGTGGTACATGGAATATAATAAAGCAATTAAAAGAAAAAGGTAGGTCTATATGTTTTGAAATGAAAGGATTCCATAATGTACTATTGAGTGCAAAAAGTAGTTGCAGTGTGTATTTTTTTTTTTTTTAAGTATATCTGCTTTGTGTATGTCAACCAATGTCTGCACAGGAAGATATCTTGAGGGATATATGTGAGATTGTTAACAGTGGATATTTATGGGAAGTGAGTATCACTTTTCATTTTTAATTAATATATTTAACACAGAATGAAAAATCTTATTTAAAGAAGATTCAGTTGAGTTAGAAAATCTGGGAAAAATAAGTGGGTATGTGTATTTTTTTTAACTTATATAAAAACAAAGTAAGTAGTAAGTTTTACTAAGCTAAGATTTAGCAAAGCAATGAGGATTGATTTCCTCTTTCTAAAGATCAGAATAAGGGTATTTTAATAGGGGACTATAACATTGATTTTAATGGATTAAGGAATGAGTAGGAGACACAATAATTAACAAAGGTATTTTATAAATAAAAGTGTAAGTACTAATACTTTTAACTCCATATCAAAATAAAAAGATTAATTTTTTAAAAAATTGTAGGACAATAGAGTTCACATTGGACCCAAAATGGAAATTCGAGTTGTTACGTTAGGATTAGATGGTGCTGGAAAAACTACTATTTTGTTTAAATTAAAACAGGATGAGTTCATGCAGCCTATTCCAACAATTGGTAAGTATAAGTATTGCTTTTACCTTAATGGACATTTTACAGACAAACCCTAGCTTACAGCTGAGTTCTTCGGGACTTATTTTATGTCAATCTGGTTTGGAGATTGGCTCTAAGACACCAGCATTTCAGAGAAAAAATGCAAGATTCAGTGGCTGTGGGATTGAAATGTGGATGGGGAGGATAGCAAGAAGGAACAGAATATTGGTGGGACAGTTGGAAGGAAAAAAGGATTGATAACCCTGCTGAGGATTAGGGTAGTGATGCAGATCTGGTACTTGGGTGTCAAGGTCTTAAGGACTCTGGTGGATTAGAGGGCTAACCCTGGTTAAAGGTATACACTTCCCCACGCATGTTTGTCACGAGTGGAGTTGGTTGCGGAGCAGTAGATAGTGCTGTATGCAGATAATTTGTAAGTCACAGTTATAAACAGGGTTGCCTGTGTTTGGTGTGTAAATGTAAGTTCAGTATTAAAGTAAGTTTTTTTAAAAACAGGTTTTAATGTGGAAACTGTAGAATATAAAAATCTAAAGTTCACCATTTGGGATGTAGGTGGAAAACATAAATTAAGACCATTGTGGAAACATTATTACCTCAATACCCAAGGTAAGAGTGTAAAAATTACATCTTAATTTTTCAAATTTTTAGGATGCCAGTTCAGTTTTCAATTCATTGATTTAGCTAATAAAACTGATATTTTAGCATTGATTAAAAACATGACTATACCTTTAAATATTGGTAGCAAGCACCACATTATTAAGAAAATTAAGGTGGATAGACTGGGTTATGTACTCTGGTTTATTTCATGAAAAACCATAATTTAGCATAAAGACCAAATTTATCTTATATATGTAGGTAATTAAGGGTACTTTCCTCTTGCTGCTCTTAACAGTTAAAATATATTATTAGTATTCATATGAGCATGATCACTGGCAATATTGTGTTATAGGGTTGAATTTGTGGTATATAGTTCTCTTGCTCTATTCAATTAAATTCAACTCAACAGTTATCCCATTATAATCTCTCAATAGCTCCACTCCTTCATTTCTATTCACAATTAGTTATTATCTACAGAAGAAACTACAGTGGTTTGCTTTTGACCAAACTGTGTTATATCACATATATTCCACTTAGCATTTATTCACACTTGGGCCCCATTCTACACTTTGCCTCTTGTACCCCAACATAAAGCTTATTATGTTCATGCTACCTGTTGCATATGTCATCCTGTTTTCCACCTAGAAGAAAGACTAGATAATTTTTACTTTGGGATTCTTGATATTAAGTTTAGTATGAGACAGTGATTTAGGGGACAAAATGGAATTTTGAACATGAGGAATGGTTGAAAGTCTGGGATGTTTAGCTACCATAAGGTAGCTGGAAAGATTTCAAAAGAGAATTAATTCAGTAGATATTTATGAAGTTTCTGCTGTGTATTTTGAGTACAATCTGTGGAAAGTGCTGTGCCGGGCACCTAGAGAGAATACTTGGGAGAGATAAAGATGGTGATTTATTTATTTTTAAAACACTATCTTTTGGTAAAGCAAGTAGTAATCGAAGAAATAACATCAGTAGGTAGATCATAAGAGCTACATTTTCATTCATTAAGAGAAATATATTAAATCATATGCACAACAACCTGTGTTTGGTAGGCAAGCATTGTAAATCCTGTTACAGATGGGGAAACAACAGCTGAAAAGTTAGGCGAACTGTTTGAGATTATATCATTAATTATTGCTAGGTGTTCCTGTAATAAGCAGCCTTTCCGTGAAAATAATGATGGTAGACTAACCATAATATATTAATGAGAACATTAAAATATTTAGTCCATTTACTGAAATTTAACAAGTGACTAAATGAATATTTTTCTCTTTTTTTGGTAGCTGTTGTATTTGTTGTTGATAGCAGTCATAGAGACAGAGTTAGTGAAGCACACAGTGAACTTGCAAAGTTGTTAACAGAAAAAGAACTCCGAGATGCTTTGCTACTGATTTTTGCTAACAAACAGGTAACACATTTTTATTTCAGAATATTTATTTTAGCATTCCACATTATAAGTAGCTGTTAAGATTTCAAGGGAAATAATTCAGTAGATATAAAATTTCTGCTCTGTATTTTGAGTACAATCTATATGGAAGGTGCTGTACTTGGTACCTTGGAATATACAGAAGGAAATAAAGTAGATGATGCTCACTAGAAACTCCTATGTATTTAGGTAAGCATGTTGTGTATATTTTTAATACAAAGAAAATTGCCAAGTGACTTCAGTAATATTAACAGTATTAAGGAAAATTGGAGAGTAGTTCTAGAGGTGGTATTTTGTAAGATTTGTAAAAAGTAGGATTTGAATTGAAACTATAAGAGTTGAAATTATGGATAAGACTTTGAGTTAATTTGTGAAGGAAAGAACACTGCAGGCAGGAAAAAGTATTTTTAGGGAACACCAAGGAGATCTGTATGTGAGGGGTAGGTAGAGGATGAAGAAATTCTAGAGTAACAGGGGAGGTTGTGTGATAAAGGCCTGACAGGGCCAGGCTGAGAAATTTAGGTTATATTCTATGAGTAAAGGAGAACCATTAAAAGTTGGTGATAAGATCATATTAGTGTTTTAGGATTGTAATTTTGGGGGTAGGATGTAGAATTAATCAGGGGCAAGGGAATAGAGACAGGCAGATGCAGTAAATTGCTGCAGTAATTCAAGTGACAGTTAACAAGATCCTGAATTAAAGGAATGGAAGGGTAGAAGCAGACTGAAGAAACTTTATGGACATAGAATAGTTAGAATTTGGTGGCCGAATGGAGAGGATGAAGGACGGGGAGTAGCTGAAGATTCTTAGATTTTGGGACTAAGCTTCTGGGAGGATGAGAATGCTTTTCTTTAGTGCAATAGGGGGGCTTAGATGTCATAAGAAGGAAGAGTAGGATGGACAGGGAATTTCCCCTTAATAAAAAAAAAAACCATTAAGAGCTGATATACTTCACTTTATTTATGATTAAAGATATGCAAATAAGACAGAGTGAAATACCATTTTCCACTTATCATATTGTTAAAGATGAAAATGTTTGATAATCCTCAGACCTGCATACACTGCTGGTGTGGTTATTAAAAGGAGACATTTTCTTGGAGGGCAATATGGCAGTACTTTGTCAAAGTTTTAGGTGCATATACCCTTTTACCCTGTAATTCTATCTCTAGTAATGTATTCTGCAAAGAGATATCCTAAGGTTATCTTAGAGATAATTTTGTAAATGTATGTATGTAAAAATACATGTTTATATGAATGTGTATGCGTATGTAATAGCACATAAGCACACATCTTCAATCTAAATATTCAGTATAGGACTGGTTAAGAAAATTATGTTGCACCTACAGTGGAATGCAATACAGATGTTAAAAATAATATGGAAAATCTGCTTGTCCTGATAATGGAAAGATATCTTTATTTTCAAGATATGTGTTAAGTAAAAAACAAAAAAAGAGAGTATGTTCCTGTTTATTTGCGTGAGTGTGCGTGGAAGTTTTCTGAAAAATATGAAAGAAATTGTTACTGATGATTGCTTCTGGGAAGAAGCAATCTGGAGATTGGAGAGCTTTTTTTTTGCTGATAGTTGCTTCTGGGAAGAAGGGGTATTCAGAGGTATTTGGAGAGGTTTTTATTTTTATTTTTTGGCTGCGTAACGTCTTAGTGTCCTGCACCAGGATCTTAGTGTCCTGACTAAGGGATTGAACCCGGGCCCCTGGGAGCAAGAGTGCTGAGTCCTAACCACTGGACCACCAGGGAATTCCGTGGAGAGTTTAATAAACTCTTTACTATATAAACCCTATGTAAAAGCCATTTCTTACAATGTACATGTATTAATTTTTTTTTAATTGATGCCTTATAATGACCTCGGCAGTTTTTTCACTCAGGGGGCACAGCCTTTATTGATTTCATTGCAAGACTTCTTACAGACTATCTATATTATAACCAAAACTCAAATTTTTTCTCATTAATCTCAAAATAATTACTGAAAGTTGAATTTAGGTTTTAACTTTAGTATAGGCTTCTGTTGGAATGGTACCAACAGAACTGTAAATAAATAACAATAATTACAAATATGATAATTTTGATGGACTGATTAAAATTCTGATGTGTATATATCTTTCAGGACGTTGCTGGAGCTCTGTCAGTAGAAGAAATCACTGAACTTCTTAGTCTCCATAAATTGTGCTGTGGCCGAAGCTGGTATATTCAGGGCTGTGATGCTCGAAGTGGTATGGGACTGTATGAAGGGTTGGACTGGCTCTCACGGCAACTTGTGGCTGCTGGAGTATTGGATGTTGCCTGATGTTAAATGCAGCAGTTGTTTAAAGTTTTGTGGTTAAGAGTTATTTTGCACGTAATATGATGTAAGAAATTATACATCTCAAAGGTAGTTAATTTACGATGTATACATAAAAGGAATTTTAGTTTGGGAATTCAGTACAATATCACTTTTAAAAAACTGTAGTAAAATTTAAATATCTGATGGAGCAGATTAAATTGGATTAAACAGGGACTTACTGGGTATACATTTTTTTTCAACGTACAATAGTTTTTCAGATTATATGTGACCCATATATTGGGAAAGAAGTAGTCACAAAGAGTAGGTGAAAGTTTATTCTTTCAAAGGAAAAAGGATAGCCAACTGAATGCCTAATGGAACCTCTGTATGAAGCAAGTGAAGCATGGCTTCTTCAACTTGGCTTTTCACTGGATTTTGGCAGTATTTAGTAGCAAAACTGGCAGTGACTTAATGAAATACAATTCAAACTGTATCTTTGAGTAATAGGATTACTTTAACGTTCAGTATAACAGAACACGTTTAATGCTAAGAACTATAAGCTATAGAAAATTAATATTTTATAGTGTTTTATTAAAGCTCTCCTAAAGCCTTTTGTATAAAACCCAGTGAGTCAGAATGAAATGTAATCTAACTAGGCCTGATGTTCGATTAGCGCTACACTGAAGAACAATTAATAATAAAATTGTGAAAGTCAGTTATATTCTAGTTGATCTTCATTTATGAAAGACCCATTTGCAGGGCTGAACCTGGAAGTATTATTTCCCAGGTCAGAGCTCTAAATTCGTCCTTCTGTTTTTCAGTATATTTAAAGTACTTAGCATTGTGTCTTTTAAAAATAATATTGCATCTTCAGTGAGAATGACTATAGGTAAAATGTAGTAAGTTACACACAAAAACGAGGGTTGGTTTTACATAAAAGGTAGAGATATAAGTAGAAAACTACCTCTACCACAGAGAAGTTATTTATGCAGTGGAAAATGCTTATTACAATTACTTTAAAATGTTTTCCCCAAATAAGTGTATTTATGTTAACAATAAATGTGATCAAGGCTTTTCATGACAAGGCCTTGAAAAGTTGTTTGAGAAACAACATGTCTAAGGAAAAGAAATGTTCAAAAAGTTTACATCACATTTATTATGCAGTGTTGAATAGAAGTTTAAAAAGTTTGTGCTCTTTACTGTTTTTCATTTTTTAAGGAAACTCCCTTATTATGGCAGTACGATTTATATTTAAACATACCTAGATTGAATTTTATGGTTTTTGTTTTTCTTTTTAAATGCTCTTTATACTTTAGGATGAGGTTAAATCCTAAATCTTATTATTTGAAACGCTATGAGGACATTGATGTCTGATGGTAAGATGTGACTCCTGGGTGGCACTGTTTTGGTTCAGTCTCTTCAAATGTACTTTTGTTTAAAAACAACAAAACTTATAGAAAACAAAGCATTAAAAAAAAAGTCTGTCAGTATTATGGGCAGTGTGTAAATAACTAATATTACATCCTTTGTTTTTCAAGTAAAAGGTCATGCTGTTACAAGTGTAGTTTGTGCATATAAGTTAATACTTCTGAATTAAATTAACATTTGACTGATTGCAATAACTGTGAAAAATAAAAAAGGTGTTACATTTGCCTGTGAGCCCTTGAACTGTTTTCTCTACTAGGTAATTGGAAAAAAGAAGTCTAACACTAACATGTAAACTTGCATTTTCCTTGTAAATTAAGTTTATTTTACCAATTTTGCTTAACTTTTAAATTCACATTCCTAGCATATTTCTAAAACACAATTTAAAAATTGTGTTTAGACTTGATTATAACATACATGATAGTACTGTTTGTTACTATTTTTTTAAGAAATACTTTTCTCAGGCTCTTATTACTATTTGTGGTTGTATTCTTTCACTAATTATTAGTTAAGATTGTGCTTGCTAGTTCCCTCTGGGAAATGTCAAACTTCAGAGAGGTTTTAAATACAGTCTATTTGGATTTGCCTCCTGGCACTGAATTTCTGTATCAAGCCTAAATATCATTGTATGGTTTATGTAAAGCAGGTTTTTCAAGTGTATAGTCTTGGTCTGTAATTCTGGGATGCTTTATAATTACTAGAAGCCGTTATTTGCATTACACATATGATCAGTATAGACAGCAATAAAATGTTAAAATCATTTTAAAGAAGTCCTATTATTATTCTAAAAATTCTGTTTCTTGAACCATCTATATAGTAGTATTGCTAGTAACCAATTAAAGTTATATTTGTGCTGTGGTTAAGAGAAAACAAAATGGGATAGGGATTGACTTGTATGACAAATTTGAGATATACTTTATTAAAAATTTAGAAATACCATTCTGTCATTCCGTATTTGCAATTTGTCAAATTTAAGTAAGTATTATAACTGTAGTGTTTTTAAAGGAGAGCTAAAATTTTGCATTGAACAAAGTGAAATTATTGCTTTTTAAATTTAACCTTGTTTCACACAAGAACATAGCATTTTAAATAACTTTTTATAAGAGGGCTTGGAAAACTTAGCTATATCCTATGAGCTAATGTTGCTAAAACACTTTTTTTTTTTTTTTTTTTTTTGCGGTACGAGGGCCTCTCACTGTTGTGGCTTCGCCCGTTGCGGAGCACAGGCTCCGGACGCACGCAGGCTCAGCGGCCATGGCTCACGGACCCAGCCGCTCCGCGGCATGTGGGATCCTCCCGGGCCGGGGCACGAACCCGTGGACCCTGCATCGGCAGGCGGACTCTCAACCACTGCGCCAGCAGGGAAGCCCTAAAACACTTTTTTTTTTTTTTTTTTTTTTGTGGCACGCGGGCCTCTCACTGTTGTGGCTTCTCCCGTTGCGGAGCACAGGCTCCGGACGCACAGGCTCAGCGGCCATGGTTCACGGGCCCAGCCGCTCCGCGGCATGTGGGATCTTCCCGGACCGGGGCATGAACCCGTGTCCCCTGCATCGACAGGCGGACTCTCAACCAGGAAAGCTCCTAAAACACTTATGTGACACTGCGTCACCAGGGAAGCCCCTAAAACACTTATGTGACACTGAGATACTTCTCAATTTGCAAAGTGGTAATAAGGAAGAAGATATCTGTACTTTTCCCTAAAAGAATAATGAATGAAAAGGACTAATAAGTATCAGATGGTATCTTGCTAATAATTTAAAACATGCTTTAAAAAAAGACATCTGGCAGTGTAGGTTTTTAGGTCTACTGATTATATTAAATTTGTGACATGGAATGGAAAAATTCATTAATCAAATATGATTTTCACTCAAAGCAAAATAATTTTATTTTGGGAAGAATGAGGCATCACTACCACCACTTGGTGGCAGTATTACCAAAAATTTAGGATTAAGCTTTTACGAATGAATTGATAGGTAGGTAAGTCTGAACACCTAAAATTAGGGAGAAAAGGTAAATGTCATAGTGAAGAGTCATTTTCTGTCCATAATTTAGTTCTTTTTAAAAGGAGGACACAATATTAATTTAAAGTTAGCACAGTTTGGCATGTTCTTCCATCACAGTTTATGGTACAAAAATAGGTAAAGGAAATAATCCTGCTGATCAGTAGAAGGAAAAATGTAAGCTTAGATATAAAGCATAAGAATGTGAATTCCCTAAACACGTCTGTTGAATATGTTCCTCTTATAAGTTCTTAAGAGTCTGTCTGGAAAGTAGAAGCAGTGATTCTGAAGTAATTTATGAGGGTAAATGAAGAATAAATGAATTGGACTCATAAGACTTGGACTCATTGTTTTATTGCTCCAATTTCTACTAATCTCTTCATTGTTAGATATTAACATTTTTACTCAATATATACTTTCTTGATGGTATATTTAGTAAGGTAATAAAAGATATACTACATAAACTGAAGACAAAAACTGTTTAGCTACATTAGAAAAACGATGTGAAAATAGTAAATGAATCAGTATATAAAACCAAGGACTCAGGTGTTCATTTATTCTGATTTTTATATTTGAAGAATATTTCCTAATGATTAAGGAATAAAAACACTTTTGACCAAAGGCACTTCCTATTTATTTATTGAAGTTTTACTTACCACTACTTACTACTTAACAGTGATCAAAGGACAAAACTATTTGGCATGTAACACAAACCTCTTGTAAAAGGAAATGGTATATCACTGTCACATCCTGACCCTTTCTTATTGGATGGATCTAAAGAGACATTTGAGGGCAGACTATCTGGCATATTTTTAAAAAACTAAGGAACAAATGCATACCATTCTCATTGTTTAATATGGTTTTAAGTCTCATGAGAAATTATGTATAAGGAGTGCTATTTGCCTGAATTTTGGTCCATTTCAGTTTATCACCTCAGGATGAGAAATACTGCAAGAAAACTCAAAGGCAGAGTTTTTAAAAAATGGCCTTTAATGAAAAATATAAAAATAAATCTTAAGAGCTTCCTTATGTAAAATAATCCTGTGTTTAATATGTGTATTTTTATTTACAAAGACAATGAGACAAATCTTATTTTACTTGACAGTAATATTTATGATGCTGACATCCTCATAGGGCTTATCTGTTTTGGGATTGACTTTGACGTTGGAGATCCTCTGTACAACTTCCATTCCTTTAGTCACTCGTCCAAACACTGTGTGCTTATTATCAAGCCAAGGCTATGTTGGAGGACAAATAGAAAATCTTGGTGAACTCCAAATTCTTAAATCACACCCTCTGGGTGAGCAAATTAAAGAGAATTTAAACTTCAGCTTCATTTAAAAATATAATTAAAAAATACTTTCACTTAGCAGCTTTTAAGAGTAATTTCCATGTTATATTAAAAAATATAAAAGCATAATCTAATGTTTAATTAAATATCTGCATCTTTCAGACCAAACAGCACTTGAAGATGTTTGCTGAAGCTAAGTTCTTTGCATGGCTTAAAGAATTATGGCTAAGGCTTTAAAAGTTTTCTGCACGAATCTTACCCTGCACAAGAGGCAGTTTGGAATAGTTTAGGCAGCATGTGCTTTGGCATCAGAGAGACAGGAGCTCAAACTCTGGCTCTGCTACTTACTTGACGTTTGTCAAGTTAATCAGGTCTCACTGTTTCCTCATCCGTTTTTTAAAACTGGGTATAGTGATAGTAGAAGTCTTGTGAATATTACATGAGATCATGTGCCTGGCAGACAATAGTTATAAGTATTTTTCCTTTACTGCTCAGTGCCTACGTCTAAAAAATAAAATGTGTAATTTTTATAATTTTGTGGAACTGCATAGCAATAGAGCTAGATATTCTTACACTGTATTTCATTAAATCTACAATGTCATTGATTAAGGGCTGCATTCCAATTTCAGAGACATAAAAATGTGGAAAAAAATATCTTAAAATTGGGAATTCTTACACTCTAATCCTCTCATTCTAAAGATGAGGAAACAAGTCCAGAGGTAAAATAATTTGTTTTGGATTGTCCAATTAATAGTGGCAGAGTTGACTTAAACTGCAGTGTCCTGAATTACAAAAGTACTGTTTTACAAAGTAAAATCTGATTTGTTAGGTAATTTTACATTTTCTTCTCTAAATTGTTTTCATTTTTATATCCTGGCATATATAAATAATGTAGAGAATAATAAAGCTCTCTTTTCTACTAAATTCACTCTCTTAGATCAAAACCTATGAATCTTTGGCTTATAGACAATGCTGTTCTACTTACCGTTGGTACTACTGTTATGAAAAACTGGGACCCATTAGTATTCGAGCCAGCGTTGGCCATGCTGAGTGTATATGGTCTGTCATGTCGTAATGTTGAATGAAATTCATCTTCAAATTCTCCTCCCCATATGCTTTCTCCTCCCATACCAGTACCTGTTGGATCTCCTGTCTGAATCATGAAGCCCTTAACAGAAAGGAGATAAAATCACATTACACGTGTTACATATATGTATGCTTTGGAGTCATGTTTGTCAAGAGTGCTTTGTAGTCAATAAAATCTTAACTTTATTAACATTCTATAAAGTAATTTTATTAAACTCTTAGTTATACTTTAATTTGGATGATATATTTCCATTGCTTAACTGCTACCTTATTTCAGTGATGGAAACAAAAATGTAAAGGTCTTTCCATTTATAGATAGGTACTATCTTGCTCAGTAATCTAAAGCCAATTAATAATTTAGATAAGTTTTAGGATCTTACATAGTGTGTTAGGTCTTAACATAATTGCCCCGTTCTTCTCTCTTCCCTTTCCCTAAACACTGGATTTTCTGGTGAGTCACTTCACTAATTCCTTCAGAACCCTGAAATCTGATTTTTCCTTCTGGCGTTTCTCCTGCCATTTCTTTCTTTTTAAATTTTTTCTTTAAATTTATTTATTTTTATTTTTGGCTGCCTTGGGTCTTTTTTGCTGCACCTGGGCTTTTTCTCTAGTTGCGGCGAGCGGGGGCTACTCTTCGTTGCGGTTTGCGGGCTTCTCACTGGGTGGCTTCTCTTGTTGTGGAGCACAGGCTCTAGGCACGCGGGCTTCAGTAGTTGTGGCACTTGGGCTCAGTAACTGTGGCTCGTGGGCTCTAGAGTGCAGGCTCAGTAGTTGTGGTGCACAGGCTTAGTTGCTCTGCAGCATGTGAGATCTTCCCAGAGCAGGGCTTGAACCCGTGTGCCCTGCATTGGCAGGCAGATTCTTAACCACTGCGCCACCAGGGAAGACCTCTCCTGACATTTCTGACCTGCCAGTAATCAAGAACTACATCACTGCTCCATC
Organism: Delphinus delphis; assembly: GCF_949987515.2. Classification (NCBI taxonomy): domain Eukaryota; kingdom Metazoa; phylum Chordata; class Mammalia; order Artiodactyla; family Delphinidae; genus Delphinus; species Delphinus delphis. The sequence goes on from NC_082685.1 coordinate 121,175,936, forward strand.
CATTTTATGGAATGCTGCTCAACAAAATCCTGGGCTGAGTTCATTCTGCTCGTCAGGTATTAATGGTAGTTTTCACAGATAAAGTGGCAACATGGCTCTTCTATTATTTAATCTTATCTTCTAAATCCAGACCTTATCTAGCCACTAGGAACTGGTTACCTTGGCTGTTGGTCTTATCTCAGCAACATCCTTTATTCATTATCTGACCCTTTGCTTTAACTGCTTCAATTGCTGCAGTGTTTCTAAAAAGGTAACCATGCTATTATTCTTATCCTTGATTCTAGGTCTGATTCATGACCATCCATTCTTCTTTTGACTTCCATAGTCCATTTTTCCTATTCCTAATAAACTGCTAAGTGTGAGAGAACAAGGTTCCTTAGGTTTTAAACCTCTTGTTAGGCAATAACATACTATTCCTTAAATCACATAAAATTTGCATAACTGACCTTAATTATGCGATGAAATGTATGTCCATTATAATAACCATTTCTGCTGTGAACACAGAAGTTTTCCACTGTCTTAGGGCACCTAGTAAGACATATATTAAAAACATGAAAATTAATTGGAGCACCTTATGACAGTTGTCTTTGTAGTTCAGCTTCCTAATGGTGTTTTCAGAATCTTCTGTTTCAGAAGGACAGTCTTTTTTTCATAATTTCTTCTGATCTCAGGACAAGCAAGAGTTGACAGGGCATATAAGCAGTAGCCTATTCTTACAGTTTAATATACTATCTTTAGATCATGACTGCTTATTATATTTGAGTTTGACAGTATTTAGATTCCAAAGTCATTGAGGAGTTTTAAAAGAAACAACCATAACACCTTACCCCACTGCACATAGTGGGTTAAGTTCCTGGAAAAGGTAATTTTCTTATTAAAAAAATGATATAGGGCTTCCCTGGTGGTGCAGTGGTTGAGAGTCCGCCTGCCGATGCAGGGGACACGGGTTCGTGCCCCAGTCTGGGAGGATCCCACATGCCGCGGAACGGCTGGGCCCGTGAGCCATAGCCGCTGAGCCTGCGTGTCTGGAGCCTGTGCTCCGCAACGGGAGAGGCCACAGCAGTGAGAGGCCCGCGTACCGCAAAAAAAAAAAAAAAAAATGATATAGTATGGATATTTCCTGACCAATGACTAATTCACTGATATGACAGCTACTAAATTTAATAAACTTTAAATGACAATCACACATTCAGATACACTCCCTAAATAATATTCACTAATCTCATGAGATGATTTAATACAGTACTTTATCATGTAATAGCTCCTAAAGCTGGGAATGGCAGAGGGAGTCAGGAGAATCTGTACCAAGCACATCAGGGAATAGGCTTAATGGATGCATGGGTTCTGAATGCTTAAAATGAGATGGTCCAGGAGTCTAGAACTGCCTAGTTTTTTGTTCAATGCCATGATATGGTAAAACACTGGACATAAAACATTCATATCCAAAATAACTAAGTACTTTTAAGTCAAGGAATTGTAAAAGATGTCATCTTTTGGATCAAGAATAGCCAGCCATACTGTATCGTATTTAGTATTGTATGTTAATTCTGCAAACTTTTCAAACATCAGGAAGGAAAAATAATTATCCTCCCCTTAAAGATGTGCTTTGAGAGGAAAGCCAGTTATAACAAGTGACCCACAAAACCTATAGTTGGAATGTGTAGTTGATGGTGGTAATATATATTTACCAGTTTACAGTTACATTCAGCACTGTCATAGCTACGATATTCTGTCCTTATAATAATAAACCCGTGAAGTATGTATATTGAAGTATGTGTATATATTTATAAAATTTTCCCATTTCCTAGCTTAATAGTTATCAGAAAGCTCAGGAAAGATGCTCTAACATTTCAATTCTTCTAAATTCCTTAAGTCAAAATAGCAAGAATTTTAAGTTGCATAGTTTCTTCAAATATACACATTTACACTGGTGTTTATTTACGACAACAAAAACAGTACATACTCAACAGGAAAAAGTTTGATGTGAATGTCTCCCATGCTCGTGTGGATAATGGCACTATCTGACACTCGTTTAGGTCCCTCAGCTTGAGTAGCCGCCATGACTTCTTCTTTAGAAGGTTTCTCATTAAAAACATCTCGGTCAGAATCTGCACTTTTTGTATCTTCTGGTTCTCGTTTAGTAAACTCAAGGAGGAAAATAAAAAGTGAGTAAATGAATTAAATTTTTCATCTGGTTAAAATTTACGAACAAGAAAATTTCATTTCTAATGAAGTATTTGAGGAAACTAAGAATTCACATCAGAATAAATGCTTATTTCAGGAATCACTTCCTATCATAGGATGTGTAAGGCAGCTAAATTATTTCTACACTTGTCTAATATGAAAATTAATATGACAAAGATGTATGATTTCAAATGGAATTTAATTTTTTTGGTGGAAACTTTTATGGGTACCCATTTAACAAGATGCAGTTTTATTTGAGGTAGCTCTCTGCTTCTGCCTTCTAGTATGTCCTACCTAACCTGCAATTTATTGCTTACTTTTCTCTATTTAGATTGCCTGAGTTTGAATTCCAGCTCTGCCACTTAACTAGTTATGTGACTTTGGGGAAGTAAATTGATTACTTTCATTTCCTCATTCATAAATGGGGATAACAATAAAAACTACCTCAAAATGGCACCTGATATGAAGATTAAATGAAGGGATGTAAGGTGCTTAGAAAACAGTGCCTAACATATAGAAGGCACTATATACATATTAATAATTGTTATTTCTATGAGTAGGACCTTGTGCTGGTAGGATGAGGATTCAAAGATGAATCAGTAATGGATCGTGATCTTTTTTTTTTTTTTGGTCAGAGCCCATCTGATCTATCTAAACTCTGAAGCTTGGAAGAAAGGATTACATTTTGAGTGAAGTTGTTAGAAATCTCAGGATCCTCGGGGTCTATGGAGAATTGAGAAAAATCTTTCAGTTGTTGAAATTCTGGACTTCTCAAGGCCTGTTTCTTTTATTTGACTCTCAATAAGCAGAAATCTTTTCCCCCAAGAAAGTTCTACTGGATGTCAACTAAGTTCCAGGAAGGTAAAGCTAGTGCCCAGGCCCTGTCTTGCCTAATGTCATGCCTTGATCTACTTGGATCAATTCCAAATAAAGGAACAACTAAGCTAGGATGTTACTGCCTTAACATATTATTCTCCAGTTATCAAAGGAATGGCATGTCTGTTGTACTATTTAATTATGTGAATTTAAAAAGTTATCTTGATTTAGTTAACATGTGGAACTATTAAAGTTCAAATTCTGTAAAATTTTACTTTTATTTCATGATAGTGGATTTGAAAAAAGGGATACGAAATTTGTGTATATGTTTACCATTTTAGGTTTGCTTAAGAATATGTACATCTAATAAAAAAATTCATGAAAATGTTAGCAGTATAAATACACAGTGAGTGACTTAACATTTTGTTTTTCTATTTCTTCAAAGTTTCCAAGGAACATGTATGGTTTAATCAACATAAGCATGAACTCTGAGGAAAGATTAAGAAAGAAAATTTGTTAAAGTTTTTAAATAAAGTGGATGGAAAATTAGTATATGTGTTTTTAGTGTATATCAAAAATTACCTTTTATGATTTATTTTTACTTTCAAAACAGTTAAATTACAGGTAAAAGCAAGAAAAATTATTTTCCTTTAACATATATTAAGAAATCTTTAACAATGACTTTGAAAGTTATAAGCAAAATTCTCATCTTAAAAGAATATACCCATTTTAGGCTAAAAGCTTGGTTGGAGGAGATAAACTGCTATTCCTACATTTACCAAATGCTGGTATCCTTCATAGCATCACAGCTGCTTCTAATGTGTCAGATGAACGAATGAGTATACTATAATGGGCCAGATACTTTACCAAACTCTGTGGAGTTTGATATGTGAAGAAAACATAGTGCCCTGTAATTATGGATTTTATATTATCTTGAGGAAGAGAGGATAGTGTCAGAGACACCCCCCCCCACCAAAAATCAGCAAATTATTCCAAAAAGTGTGACACATTACACAAGCAGGCACACCTAATCCAGACTTAATGTCAAGAGAAGGCTTCCAAGCTGAGACCAGAAGTATGAGTAGGAACTGGGGAGAGGTGTGTGGCTGGTAGAAGGAATAACCTGTGCAAACACCTACCAGTAAAAAGAACACTCAAATCTTGTAAATGGGATCAAGTTCAGTATGGTCAGTATAGCAAATGAACTAAAAATGAAGAAAGATAAACTAGGAGGGCAGCTGATATAGATAGCTGGGGAGTTATTAAAGGATTTCAGGCAGAGAAATAATCACATTTGGGTCTTAGAAAGTCTCTGACTGATTGTGAAGGATAAAATGCAAGCACAGAAGTGTCTACACTTCAGATTTTTCTGTTTGAACAATCAGAACGGTGCTACTCCTAGATAGCTTAGTAGTTTGATTTTGAGTCCAATCTTAGTTAACACTGCAAAGTACTTTTAGTTCTCCAGAAAAAAAAAAATCCCTCAGGAATGTACAGTTCCAAGGTAGCATCATTACAATGGAATCAAAAGGTAAAAATATGTATGTAGAGAAGGAGGTGTGCAAGTTATGTTCAAGAGTAAAAGGTGAAAAATACTAAAACAAGAATTTTAAAAACTCCACAGCAAAAACTATCATAGCCACTTACTATCATCTTAGCACAAATCGTTGTAGAAGCCAGGTTGAAAAATGTTCAAAACAGGATGTAAAACAGTACAGAAACACTTAAAATCAAACCCTAGTTAAAAATTCTACAATATTAATGTTATAAGATGGTATTCTGGTTGTTTAGAAAGTCTGCTATTATTGCCAACATTTTCTTCAGTTGAAAGCACAAGCTAAAAAAATAAAACTCCAACTAAACTGGAAGAAACATTAAAGTCTATCTCCTAGTACTTCCACATACCATATAAAATCTATTCTTTTTGAAAGATGTACAGACTATTGTTGGGTCAGCTTGAATATTCTGAAGAACAGGGTTTTCAGAAGCTTTCATTTCTATAGTAGTTGCAGCACGATGTTTTTTGGCTATTCCCTGGAACAACGCCAATTGCATCACTCTAATATTTTCTTGCTTGCCTAAGATCCGCACACACCTGGAAAATACAACAATATTTATTCAACAAAATTATCAGGATTAACTCCAGTTATAACAACTTTACAGATAAAAGCTAGGAATCAACTATATTCTTTATCTTTGTACAAAATAACTAGTGAAAGGTTTTTAAAGTGTTTTTCTACCTCTCCTTCTCCCCCCAAAAAGTTATTTTAAATTGGTAGCTATCTATAATTTTCAGATTAAAACAATAACAATCATTCAGTCATACAGTTTTAACCTATCCCTATCATTTTAATCTTTCTGCAAGTCTTCAAAGATTTTGTATTGCCAAGAACTACAATATAAATTTGTTTATATGTGAGAATGTATAGCACAAGATTTTTTTCCTTTAAATATACTTTAAGTTCTTTTCATTTACATTCTGTGATAGTATCTGATTATAGCAATTTTGTTCTAAGACCAAATGGGCTGTTTGCACAAAAGGCTTTTTGTGGTTTCATACATTTTAACTTCTGATTTTATGTCTAGCAGGATGTAATGCTGAATTCTGTGGTTAAAATATTTGGCAACATTTAACATGAACCAGGCTAATTTAAATCAATAAGCAAAAGACAGACTGAAACTTGTTAAAAAAAAAAATTGAAACTATGCATATCTTCCTTCCATTTCTTTTACAAACATGAGTGGAAACTTTTTACATAAGATTATAAACAACCAAAAGACCACAGAAAAATCCAGTCAAAACATTTGGTTAAGCTTAGACATTTGGGACCATTCCACTTGTCTTAGAACAAACAAAACTCCCATTGTTTCCCAAAAGGAGGAAATGGTCCCTTGAAAGTACATTTTTAAAAAGCATAAATTATATTAAAGCTTACCGGTTTGTTTCTACATTTATAACTTTAATGCCCAGCATTGTTCCATAGAGTACAAAGTGTCCAGTTTCATCAAAAACTATATTAATTAATCTTACTGCATCCACCTTCTCCAATTCACGTTCTACAGCCATGCGTCGGCCAAATTCCATGTCTGGTAGCTGTTGCCTCATCTGCTGCAGTTCAGTAAACATCTAGGAAACAAACCATTTATTAACCAAAAATGTTATATGATAAAGGGAAAGAGAATTTAAATAAAAGCAGAGTATACATTAAGAGCCACTAACAGTTTATGTACTTACATATCTTCTTAAGGAGTATTCTAAACACTTGAAGCAGGAAATCAAAAGATGTTAGTAAGTTCAATCATAAAAAATAGTATTTATACTAACTGGTTCTTCTAATGAAAAAAATAAAAGAGTAAACATAACTACTGCTTTCTCTGCAGAAACAATGTATCTGCTGCATTTTATAAGCCACAGACTAACACTTTCCAATAGAAATATAATGCAAACCACATATATAATTTAAAACTTTTTAGTAGCTACATTAAACAAAGTAAAAATAAACAGATAAAATTAATTTTAATGTTTTATTCAACCCAATATATCTAAAATATTATCAGACGATTTAAATTTAAGTAACAAAAAATATAAAAAAGCAAAATAAAGATATTAAGCAGTATTTAAAAATTGAGATATATTCTTTTTTTCTTATATTGTCTTTGAAGTCCAGTGTGTATTTTATACTCAGTCCAGCTCAATTTGGACCAGTCACATACCAAGTGTTCAACAGCCATATGTGGTTAGTGGCTATTAAACTAGACAGTGCAGCTATGGACTGTGAGGTCCTTGTACAAGGATCATGGGCCTGCCATATAACAAGCACTCCATTTTTGTTGAATGAATGAACTCTTTTATGATTTCACTAATTTATAACAATTTCATAGTTCAGAAAATGTTTCAAGTTATTTTGGAGCACCATTACAGTTAATTATCATTAGGAATATGTGGTTTAGGATAGACGAATATTTTTATGAGTGCCCTTTATTTTGGACATTTGGTTTACTTTTCTTTAGATATTTAATACACAGCTTTCAAGATGGAGGTCACATCTTAATTACTATGTACTATCACACTACCAGCCTCCCCAAAGATGTGATCTTTACAGTTTTCTAGATATTTAGGGCATCAAACTGCAGAAATCAAAAGTAGCTCTCTATTGCAGATGAAAAGAAGTCAGGCTTATGTCCCATCTACTTCTTTTTTTCATTCTTGCATTAACGAAATATCCAGTTTTTCTAGATATGGAAAGAACAACATACATAACTCCAAAAATGTAAAGGAGGTATGTGTTAGGGAACAAGATGAGGCCAAGTTCTTAAAGAATAGCTAAAAAGCTTGGTCATTAGGGTTTCTTGTCTCCAGTCTCTGAAACTGATATATTGCTTTACTCATTTGCCAGAAATAGCCTAGATGCCAGACTACATTTTTGTAGTGTGGGACCCTTGATTATTTTTGCTAGAGAGAAGATTCATTTTCAAGACTTAAAGTCTGTACATGGCCATCTGCCCATATATATGTATTTAATAAATTTAATCCAACCTTTTAAGCACATCAGTATCTTTTTTTTAATAGTATTCTAGCTTTAATAATTGGACCTCTGTAATACTCAACTGCATGGCCATATGCAGTGCTCCTGATTAATAAAATACCAGAAGATACAACTTCATACCATCTAATTAAATTTGTCTATTAAACCAGGGCTCTAACTAGTTAGAAGCTCCCTCCCTTAACATGGGACTATGAGATTCTAGTCATTAACCAGTCATTAGCATTGTACATAATTTAATTGGCATTTGCCTTTTTTTTTTTCCAAACTCTCTCATTCTGAATTTCAACTTCTATCATACACTTTGCTACTGACCTTCTCGTATTACCTCAGTCCTATAATTTCAACAAATGTTAAAGACAACAGTGAAGAAATAGTGGATTGAACATCTCAGAGTATATGTGTTAAGAGATTTATATCCAGAGAATAGATTTTAAGTATTTCTTTTCTTAAGGAATCTGGGAAGAGCCGTAAGTTGTAAAGAGTTTTAAAATTATATTTAAGTTGAAACCAATATGTAGTCACCAGCCACCATCAAAGAAGAAAATATCACAAGGAAAGGTTTCTCCTTCTCCTAAAAGCATAATGGAAAGCTATATTCTTCCAATAAGAAAATGAGTTATGAGGATGATTTGATTAGCAAACAAATCTTCCCTTTTGTCTGGATTCATATTCCTTCAGGCAGATGATCAACCCAACTTATTACTACTTGCCACCAAACAAGAGTTATCACTAATAAGGGTCATAACATTTTTGAAGCACTTAATTCAGGGAATCTAATGTAAACTGGTGACTACCAAGATTGTAGAATTGACACTGTCATACAGTAAACATTATCACTACAAAGGTTCAACCCACAGCCTTTCAAGAGGATTCAACATACCATTAGCAGTTAGAGAACCACATGATGGAAACACGTGATGAGACTCAAATATCCACAAAAAGCAATTACCTTAGCATGGATAAAAACTCTTATTCTACAACTACATGCTCTAATAAATTCTTTTTTTTTTTTCTGTTTTATTGGCCACACTGCGCAGCATGCAGGATCTTAGTTCCCCAACCAGGGATCGAACCCACGCCGCCTGCAGTGGAACTGCGGTGTCTTAACCACTGGACCGCCAGGGAAGTCCCAATAAATTCTTGTTAGCAGTAATTATGTGTCAAGTATTGTTCTTAATGCTGGAAATACAATCATAAGCAAAACAGATACAGGACCATAAATCACACACAGTTTAGTTTACTGGGGGCTGATACAAATTAATCATATGATAAGACCAAATATTCTAAAAGAAAATAAACAGTGATACAAGAACCACATAAAAAAAAAAAGTTGTCTGAGATTCTAAGCACAGTGGAAGATTACCAGGGAAAATGACTCTTCAAGATTTGAAGGATGAGTTCAATAGGTAATAGGAGGAATGGGGAGAGGGGTCACTCCATACATGAGGGACAGCATATGCAAAGGCCCTGTGGTGGAAGACATAGTCAAGAACTGAAAGAAGGCCTGACTGGCTAGAGTAAGAGGTAGTAGAGGTAGGTTGAAGGCACAATATGGCAGGCCTCGATTTGGTCTTGATCCTAAGAACAACAGGTAGTCACTAAGAGATTCAAAGTATGACAAGATCAGATATGTGCTTTGAAAACATCCCTTTGGGTGTAGCATGGATAACAGATTAGGAGGAAGCCAGAATAGATGCAGGGAGTAGGCCAGGCAAAAGATCATGAGCTAGGGTAGTGACAGCTGTGCTAAAAGAAGTGTATGTAAAGTATATGCAGAAAGTAAAATTAACAGGACTCATGATGAATTAAATAGAGCGGTAAGGAAAAACAGGTAAAGATGACTCAGATTCTGGCTTGTGCAAGCAGATGGATATTTGTGCCATTCATGAAGACAGAAAAAATAAATAAATGAAATAAAAGGATAGGACCAGGTCTGTTTATAATAGAAAGCTGGAAAAATAAATTTGGAAGTAGTCATACAGACAGACAGGAGTGTAGAGTGAGAAGAGAAGGGGGCCTAGCATGGGTTTTGAGGATCTCAAAAGAAGGAACTTGCAAACAAAACAAAACTGAAAAAAAAGACACATAAGTATAAGAAAAACTGGCTCAGAATTTATCAAATCATAAACCTAGGGAAGGCAGTTTTGAAGAGCAACAATACAAGACAGCAGACAGTTGAATAATATCTTTAATGTGCTAAGAGAAAATGATCATCAATCTAAATGTCCATATCCAGAAAAAAATATCTTTTAAGAAATAGCACAAAATAAAGACATTTTCACAAAAGTAAAATCTGATTAAATTTATATGGCACTTACACTTAGTGATTCATCGAAGACTCTCATGAGTTTTCCAGTTAAAAATCTGAAAATTCTAACCTTTCTATCAGAACCAATAGTAGCTATTTTCTTCCCATCAGGTGAAAAACATATGCTGGTTGGATAAGCCTTGCACTTGGCAAATTCATATAAATCTGTGTCAGTTTTATATTCCCAGTTCACATTTTTGGGGAATTTATATTCATGAAGAGGACCGGTCCAGTATTCAATCATTCCAGATTTGTCAGAAGACACTATTGCTTTGTAAACTGGGTTTAGCCGTATCTGAGTAAGAGGTGATGTATGGAGTTTGTCAAAAATATGTAGTGGCTGGTTATCTCCTCGACCGTCATAAATGAAAATTTTTCCTGTACTCTTCTCAGAAGCAGCAACTGAAGATATGGCATCCCCTGGGCAATAGATCCACTCACACTGTCCAGGAAAATAGCTAAAATAGTAAAGAATTGAGGGGGAAGAAAAGAGGTCAATACAAGAAGTAAGCATCCTTCCTCATTCTCATCACCAAAAAATGTCCTGGCCAGTGATTTACTTGTTTTGGATTCTTTGCTCAGAAGTAGCAGACAGAGACACAGAATGGGGAAGAATAAGAATAGCTACTGATTTTTCTCTTTCTGACTTCATCAATGCAATGATAATAACTTCTGAGGATTTATCAAACCACAAGAAGAGAACTGCATACAGCAGATTATTTACAAGGAAACCTGAACAGACGTGGGCCTTAAAATACTCCAGGGCATTGTTTTTTGGATCTTTGTCTATGTCTCCTCTCCATCTATGTATAACTTACTTTTAAAGGTTAGCATGTAACAGTATACTTCATAAATCCATTCTTCAAATATTTAAGATAAAAAAATTTTAGTTATGACTATGCTCAACAGAAAAACATTCTGATATCACACTCTCATGATCAGTAGCTTGATCTTACAACTATGAGCTTTGAACATGCTACCTGATAAAGTGTAAAACAACTGGACATATTTCATCAACATACAAAACTTATATATTCAATTGTGTGTTGTCTCCTTCAAAATAGTCAGTCTGAGAAGTTACACAGTTATTCCAATGATTGAGATAGTGCTCAAAACCTTTTAAGGACTCTTAGAATTTCTATCAAAGCTTAAAAAATATAGGCATACCTTGGAGATATTGCAGGTTTGGTTCTAGACCACTGCAATAAAGTGAAAACTGCAATAAAGCAAGTCACATGGATATTTTGGTTTCCCAGGGCATATAAAAGTTTATGTTTACACTACCTGTAGTCTATTAAGTGTGCAATCGCACTAGGTCTAAAAATATAAATATATATATATATGGATATACGTACCTTAATTAAAAAATATTTTATTGACTCCCTCTTGCGAGAGCAACAGAATCACAACTACCTGCTGAAAAATCAACGACAGGAAGACACTGGAACTCACCAAAAAAGATACCCCACATCCAAAGACAAAGGAGAAGCCACAATGAGATGGTAGGAGGGGGCGCAATCACAATAAAATCAAATCCCATAACTGCTGGATGGGTGACTCACAAACTGCAGTACACTTATACTACAGAAGTCCACCCAATGGAGTGAAGGTTCTGAGCCCCACGTCAGGCTTCCCAACCTGGGGATCCGGCAACAGGAGGAGGAATTCCTGGAGAATCAGACTTTGAAGGCTAGTGGGATTTGATTGCAGGACTTCGACAGGACTGGGGTAAACAGACTGCACTCTTGGAGGGCACACACAAAGTAGTGTGCGCATGTGGACCCAGGGGAAGGAGCAGTGACCCCATAGGAGACTGAACCAGACCTACCTACTAGTGTTGGAGGGTGTCCTGCAGAGGCGGGAGATGGCTGTGTCTCACCGTGAGGACAAGGACACAGGCCACAGAAGTTCTGGGAAGTACTCATTGGCACAAGCCCTCCCAGAGTCTGCCATTAGCCTCACCAGAGAGCCCCGGTAGGCTCCAGTGTTGGGTCTCCTCAGGCCAAACAACCAACAGGGAGGGAACCCAGCCCCACCCATCAGCAGAAAAAACAGATTAAAGTTTTGCTGAGCTCTGCCCACCACAGCAACAGCCAGCTCTACCCACCACCAGTCCCTCCCATCAGGAAGCTTGCACAAGCCTCTTAGATAGCCTCATCCACCAGAGGACAGACAGCAGAAGCAAGAAGAACTACAACCCTGCAGCCTGTGTAACAAACACCACATTCACAGAAAGATAGACAAGATGAAAAGGCAGAGCGCTATGTACCAGATGAAGGAACAAGATAAAATCGCAGAAAAACAACTAAAGGAAGTGGAGATAGGCAACCTCCCAGAAGAATTCAGAATAATGATAGTGAAGATGATCCAGGACTTCGGAAAAAGAATGGAAGCAAAGATCGAGAAGGTGCAAGAAATGTTTAACAAAGACCTAGAAGAATTAAAGAATAAACACCTAGAAGAATTAAAGAACAAACAAACAGAGATGAACAATACAATAACTGAAATGAAAAATACACTAGAAGGAATCAATAGCAGAATAACTGAGGCAGAAGAACGGATAAGTGACCTGGAACAGAGTGGTGGAATTCACTGCTGCAACAGAATAAAGAAAAAAGAATGAAAAGAAATGAAGACAGCCTGAGAAACCTCTGGGACAACATTAAACGTAACATTTATATTATAGGGGTCCCAGAAGGAGAAGTGAGAGAGAAAGGACCTGAGAAAATATTTGAAGAGATTATAGTTGAAAACTTCCCTAACATGGGAAATGAAATAGCTACCTAAGTCCAGGAAGCGCAGAGAGTGCCAGGCAGGATAAACCCAAGGAGAAACATGCTGAGACACACAGTAATCAAATTGGCAAAAATTAAAGACAAAGAAAAATTATTGAATACAACAAGGGAAAAATGACAAATAACATACAAGTGAGTTCCTATAACGTTAACAGCTGATTTCCCAGCAGAAACTCTACAAGCCAGAAGGGAGTGGCATGACATTTTAAAGTGATGAAAGGGAAGAACCTACAACCAAGATTACTCTACCCCGCAAGGATCTCATTCAGATTCAATGGAGAAATCAAAAGCTAAGAGAATTCAGCACCACCAAACCAGCTCTACAACAAATGCTCAAGGAACTTCTCTAAGTGGGAAACACAAGAAAAGAAAAGGACCTACAAAAACAAACCCATAACAATTAAGAAAACGGGAATAGGAACATACATATTGATAATTACCTTAAACATGAATGGATTAAATGCTCCAACCAAAAGACACAGGCTTGCTGAATGGATACGAAAACAAGACCCATATATATGCTGTCTAAAAGAGACCCACTTCAGACCTAGGGACACATACAGACTGAAAGTGAGGAGATGGAAAAAGATATTCCATGCAAATGTAAATCAAAAGAAAGCTGGAGTAGCAATACTCGTATCAGATAAAATAGAGTTTAAAAGTAATGAATGTTACAAGAGACAAGGAAGGACACTACATAATGATCAAGGGATCAATCCAAGAAGAAGATATCACAATTATAAATATATATGCACCCAACATAGGAGCACCTTAATACATAAGGCAAAACTGCTAACAGCTATAAAAGAGGAAATTGACAGTAACACAATAATAGTGGGGGACTTTAACACCTCACTTACACCAGTGGACAGATCATCCAAACAGAAAATTAATAAGGAGACACAAGCTTTAAATGACACAATAGAGCAGACAGATTTAATTTATAGGACATTCCATCCAAAAACAGCAGATTACACTTTCTTCTCAATTGCGCATGGAACATTCTCCAGGATAGATCATATCTTGGGTCACAAATCAAGCCTCAGTAAATTTAAGAAAACTGAAATCATATCAAGCATCTTTTCTGACCACAACACTATGAGATTAGAAATCAATTACAGGGAAAAAACATAAAAAAACACAAACATGTGGAGGGTAAACAATATGCTATGAAACATCCAGGAGATCACTGAAGAAATCAAAGAGGAAATCAAAAATACCTAGAGACAAATGACAACAAAAACATGACAATCCAAAACCTATGGGATGCAGCAAAAGCAGTTCTAAGAGGGAAGTTTATAGCAATACAAGCCTACCTCAAGGAACAAGAAAAATCTCAAATAAACAATCTAACCTTTCACCTAAAGGAACTACAGAAAGAAGAACAAACAAAATCCAAAGTTAGTAGAAGATCAGAGCAGAAATAAATGAAATAGAAACAAAACAATAGCAAAGATCAACAAAACTAAAATCTGGTTCTTTGAGAAGATAAACAAAATTGATAAACCATTAGCCAGACTCATCAAGAGCTTCCTCAAATCAATAAAATTAGAAAAGAAAAAGGAGAAGTTACAACAGACACCGCAGAAATACAAAGCATCATAAGAGACTACTACAAGCAACTCTATGCCAATAAAATGGACAACCTGGAAGGAATGGACAAATTCTTAGAAAGGTATTACCTTTCAAGACTGAAACAGGAAGAAATAGAAAATATCAACAGACCAATCACAATAATGAAATTGAAACTGTGATTAAAAATCTTCCAACAGGGCTTCCCTGGTGGCGCAGTGGTTGAGAGTCCGCCTGCCGATGCAGGGGACACGGGTTTGTGCCCTGGTCCAGGAAGATCCCACATGCCGCGGAGCGGCTGGGCCCGTGAGCCATGGCCGTTGAGCCTGCACGTCCGGAGCCTGTGCTCCGCAACGGGAGAGGCCACAACAGTGAGAGGCCCACATACCGCAAAAAAAAAAAAAAAAATCTTCCAACAAATAAAAGTCCAGGACCAGATGGATTCACAGGAAGGAATGCTCCCAAACTCACTCTATGAGGCCACCATCACCCTAATACCAAAACCAAAGATACTACAAAAAAAGAAAATTACAGACCAATATCACTGATGAATACAGATGCAAAAATCCTCAACAAAATACTAGCAAACACAATCCAACAACACATTAAAAGGATGATACACCATGATCAAGTGGGATTTATCCCAGGGATGCAAGGATTCTTTAATATATGCAAATCAATCCATGTGATACACCATATTAACAAACTGAAGAATAAAAACCATATGATCATCTCAATAGATGCAGAAAAAGCTTTGGACAAAATTCAACACCCATTTATGATAAAAACTCTCCAGAAATTGGGCACAGAGGGAACCTACCTCAGCATAATAAAGCCCATATATGACAAACCTACAGCAAACATCATTGTCAATGGTGAAAAACTGAAAGCATTTCCTCTAAGATCAGGAACAAGACATGGATGTCCACTCTCGCCACTATTATTCAACAGAGTTTTGGAAGTCCTAGCCATGGCAATCAGAGAAGAAAAAGAAATAAAAGGAATAGAAATTGGAAAAAAGAAGTAAAACTGTCTCTGTTTGCAGATGACATACTATACATGGAGAATCCTAAAGATGCCACCAGAAAATTACTAGACCTAATCAATGAATTTGGTAAAGTTGCAGAATACAAAATTAATGCACAGAAATCTCTTGCATTCCTATACACCAATGATGAAAAATCTGAAGGAGAAGTTAAGGAAACACTCCCATTTATCAGTACAAAAAACCCCAATAAATACCTAGGAATAAACCTAGCTAGGGAGACAAAAGACCTGTATGCAGAAAACTATAAGACACTGATGAAAGAAATTAAAGATGATACAAACAGATGCAGAGATATACCATGTCCTTGGATTGCAAGAATCAATATTGTGAAAATTACTATACTACCCAAAGCAATCTACAGATTCAATGCAATCCCTATCAAATTACCAATGGCATTTTTTACAGAGCTAGAACAAAAAAATCTTAAAATGTGTATGGAGACACAAAAGACCCCAAATAGCCAGAGCAGTCTTGAGGGAACAAAACGGAGCTGGAGGAATCAGACTCCCGGACTTCAGACTATACTACAAAGCTACAGTTATCAAGATAGTATCGTACTGGCACAAAAACAGAAATATAGATCAATGGAACAGGATAGAAAGCCGAGAGATAAACCCACACACCTATGGTCAACTAATCTACGACAAAGTAGGCAAGGATATACAATGGAGAAAAGACAGTGTCTTCAATAAGTGGTGCTGGGAAAACTGGACAGCTACATCTAAAGGAATGAAATTAGAACACTCCCTAGCACCATACACAAAAATAAACTCAAAATGGATTAGAGACCTAAATGTAAGACTGGATATTATAAAACTCTTAGAGGAAAACACAGGAAGAACACTCTTTGACATAAATCACAGCAAGACCTTTTTTGACCCACTCCTAGAGAAATGGAAATAAAAACAAAAATAAACAAATGAGACCTAATGAAATTTAAAAGCTTTTGCACAGCAAAGGAAACTACAAACAAGATGAAAAGGCAACCATAAGAATGGGATAAAATATTTGCAAATGAATCAACGGACAAAGGATTAATCCCCCAAATATATAAACAGCTCATGCAGCTCAATATTAAAAAAGCAAACAACCCAATCCAAAAATCCAAAGAAGACATACAGATGGCCAAGAAGCACATGAAAAGCTGCTCAACATCACTAATTATTAGAGAAATGCAAATCAAAACTACAATGAGGTATCACCTCACACCAGTTAGAATGGGCATCATCAGAAAATCTACAAACAACAAATGCTGCAGAGGGTGTGGAGAAAAGGGAACCCTCTTGCACTGTTGGTGGGAATGTAAATTGATACAGCCACTATGGAGAACAGTATGGAGGTTCCTTAAAAAACTAAAAATAGAATTACCATATGACCCAGCAATCCCACTACTGGGCATATACCCTGAGAAAACCATAATTCAAAAAGACACATGCACCCCAATGTTCACTGCAGCGCTATTTACAATAGCTAGGTCATGGAAGCAACCTAAGTGTCCATCAACAGATGAATGGATAAAGAAGATGTCATATATATATATATACAATGGAATATTATTCAGCCATAAAAAGGAACGAAATTGGGTCATTTGCAGAGATGTGGATGGATCTAGAGACTGTCATACAGAGTGAAGTAAGGCAGAAAGAGAAAAACAAATATCGTATATTAACGCATATATGTGGAACCTAGAAAAATGGTACAGATGAACCAGTTTGCAGGGCAGAAATTGAGACACAGATGTAGAGAACAAACGTATAGACACCAAGGGGGGAAAGTGGTGGGGGGGAGGGGAGAGGGTGGTGGTGTGATGAATTGGGAGATTGGGATTGACATATATACACTAATATGTATAAAATGGATAACTAATGAGAACCTGCTGTATAAAAAAATAAAAATTCAAAAAAAAATATTTTATTGCTAAAAATAATGCTAATTGTCATCTGAGCCTTCAGCAAGTCATAATCTTTTTGTAATAGTAACATCAGAGATCACTGACCACCGTAACAAATACAAAAATAATGAAAAAGTTGAAATATTATATGAGAATTTCCAAAATGTGAAATAATGACACAAACTGAGCAAATGCTTTTGGGAAAATGGTGAGTATAGACTTGTTCATGCAGGGTTGCCACAAACTTCTATTTGCCCAAAATCCCACAGTATCTGTGAAGCACAATAAAACAAGATATGCCTGGTTCTCTTTCAATATCCTCAAAGGGGGCAAATGTTCAACATTTATGAATAGATTTGATTTTTTTTTGTTTTTTTTTTGCGGTACGCGGGCCTCTCACTGCTGTGGCCTCTCCCGTTGCAGAGCACAGGCTCCAGACGCACAGGCCCAATGGCCATGGCTCACGGGCCCAGCCACTCTGTGGCATGTGGGATCTTCCCAGACCGGGGCACGAACCTGTGTCCCCTGCATCGGCAGGCGGACTCTCCACCACTGCGCCACCAGGGAAGCCCCAGATTTGATTTTTTAAAATAGCTAAAGTCTGAGGGAAAGAAAGCTGGGGAATAAGACACATGATCAATAGGTATTTCTATTTGTAGTCAAAAAATAAGTTCTGACCACAAATAATTAGACTTCCTGATTTCCTTCAGTGTCTCATAAACTGATTTTGAAGGAAATTCCAAAGAATTCCTGCTACATACTGAATTGTATAATTCCAATCCCCTACTCCTCCAATTCATATGGTGAAGCCCACATCTCCAAAGTGACTGTATCTGGAGAAAGGGTTTTAAAGACGTAATTAAGGTTAAATGAGGTCATAAAAGTGGGGCCCTAATCCCACAGGTCTGTGGCCTTCTAAGAAGTGGAAGAGTAAAATATTCCCCACTCTTTCCCCTGTCCCTAATGAGGACAAAGTGTGAAACCTGGAAGAGAGTCCTCATCAAAACCACATCCTGCTGGAACCTTGATTTTGGACTTTCCAGGCTCCGAAACTGTGAGAAAATAAATTTCTGTTGCTTAAGCTACCCAGGGTATGGTCTTTTGTTTAATCTCATTACTGTACAGTCTAAACACATAGTTTGGATGTCAATATACTTCAAAGTTAAAATAACCAACAACTCCAAAATTGTGCATAAGCCTTATAGAAACACAATGCCATATTAGTGAAATAAGCATAACAAGGAAGTTAATTCTACGTACCAGTAAATTAGACACGATGGATACTCATTAATTTATTAAGTAGTGTCAAATGGATATAATGAATCCTTGTTGTGGCACTGTTGCGACATTTCTGCTGTAATTAATGACAAAAACCACAGCAGGAGCCCCCAAACAGCATCATAACAAGGATTCATAATATTTAATTTTCCCAAGTAAAATCAAAAGTCACATTTTTTAATGGAATGATAATATATTCTGTTTAGAAATACCTATGGAACAGGGAAGTTTAGTTCAAGAATTCTTCCACTAAGTTAAAAAATATATATACTTTAAAACAGACTCACCCAAGCTTCAGCATATTGATCATGTCAAAGTTCACTACATCAAACACCTTCATTGCTTTATCATCACCCACGGAACAGAACAATGCTCCCTCAGAGCTAATTGCAATACTCTCAATAACTCCTATTTAAATAAATCAAATTAAAACATTCTAGTAAACACCAATGAAATGGACATACTTGAAAGAAAAAAATATTTTAAAAGGAACTTTAATCAGTACAGTTTAAAAGAGAGCCAAAAAAAAAAAAAAAAAGTGAAATTCTTACCTAGGTGACTGCGAAAATGTTTAACAAATTCAATCCCCTCTTCTACTTTTTTCCAGAATTTAACATGTCCATCATGACTGGCAGTAATAATAAAGTCTGTCCTGCATATATAAAATTGTAGAAGTTAATTTCTAAAACAGATCTATGAATCACTTAGTACTCCCAAAGCAATCATTCACTGAGAATCTTGGACTCTTAAATAACAGGTTTAAAAAAAAAAAAACCTTCCTTTATGCAGACCACTATATCACTATACTAGGGTAGACAGAACATTGCAAAATTTGATGCTCTTTTTTGGATATCATAACAGCTTCTGCTGCACTAATTTTAAATCCAAGAACTAGGATCAGAATTGAGCTAGAACTTGACGTTAAAAAAAGAAAAAGAAAAAGAAAAATCTCACCAGGAATCACTAGATCTTAGGGTCCTTTAATGCTAAAATTACCCTATAGGCAGTCTTTTCACAGGGAAAATGTACTATCTTTCAGAAGTTGATAAATAATTAAATTCCAACATACTACTTACATATACAGCAAAATTCAATGTAAGTTTGTTTCAGATACTATCCAAGGTATTTTGGTTGTTTAAGTATCAAAATCTTGTACAGTATAGCCTCCTCTGTCAGGTATATAAAAATAGAAATCATTTGTTGAAACCTAGTGTATGTCAAGTACTCTACATACATTATCTTAGTTACAACTACCTTTACAGCAACTCTGTTAGGGTGAATATTTTTTACCACCTTTTTAAAAATTAGGAAATAGTTTTACAATGTTAAATGTATTTGTCACAGGTCCATAGCTGGAGAGCAGCATTCAATATTGGGTCTGCCTAACTTCAAAATCTAGGTTTCTATAAAATCTTCAAAAATCTTTCTATTACACCCTGCTACTTAGGTTAAACAAAGAAACTTGGAGTGATAGAATGCTAGTCCTATATGCAGCTTTATACACTGACAACTTTGGACTAGGAAAAAAGAGTTAATATTTGGTTAAAATTATCCCATAAATATAAAGATATTTAATTTAAATCTTTAACTGTCTCCAAGAGATCAAGAATAGACTGATCCAAAGAGCAACAACTCATCTTCTTCTTTCCATGCTCACTGCCAATATCATCCCAGCCACCATCATATCTCATCTAGGTTTCTGTATTGGCTTCCTAACTGCTTTCTCTGTATCCATTCTTGCTCTATTTGAATCCATTCATCTCACCACAGCCAGAGTAATCTTAAAATAAATAAATAAATAAAAATACACACACACACACACACACACACACACACACATATGGTGTTACTCTCCCAATCAGGTTCAAATTCCATATAAGAAATAGAAAACCCTCTGGGGTTTAGTCCTTGCCTTTTTCCTCCAGCCTCATCTGCCATTTAACCCCTCTAAACCTGCTTCCTTTTCTGTAAAATGTAGATGATACTACCTTATAAGATTGTTAAGATAAATGAAACAATTTATGAAAAAGCCTTGGCACTGTACCTGGACATAATATGCACTCAACAAAGAGCAGAATATTACTATTATTATTATTATCCTTCTACAAATCCCTATTCAGCTATTTTGAAGGTCCTGTGACAGTTCCAGAATGTCTTAGATCTCATCATTTTCCCCATTAGTACTGAAGAGGCCAGCTACCAATTACTCCCATCTTAACTAATAGACTCTTCTTCATGGAAGCTCAGATACTACCTGGATCATCCCCTTTTGGCATTTATCTCCAAAAGACATGTACACAAACTAGGGAATTTTGTCTTAGAGAATGCATTCCTGGTATGATATAGGAAAGACCATGTAGGTCTTTATTTAACATAAACTATTACAAAAGCTATGGAATGAAATAGAAATCTTTAATATCCTAAAGCTACTTCTACAAATCCATCTCAAAACTGAAGCATTTTAAAAAAGGATAAACTTCTTAGAAAAAAATTAAGATGTGATAGACTTACTTGGTGCACACCACATGGGTGATAACATCTCTATGCATGTAACTGCGCTCATACATGGATGCACTGGGGAGATTATCAAGATAGACTCTTTCAAACTCTAGAACTAAGGAAAAAAAAGGAAAGAAAAATATTTTTTAACAACTGGAATGCTATTTTGTATTTTCTTCTAGATTTTAATTTCTCTCAATTCACGTATAATGAAAGAAAAATCCAGTGTCAGTTATGTCAGTTGTAACTTATTTCACAGTACTGAATAGCACCATTATTTAGTCAGTCATAACAGGTTTTCAAGTACTATATAGACGTTTAACTGTTCCCAGAACTTAAGAATTGAGTGGTTCTGGCTTAATATAAAGGTTCCATTAAAAACCAAAAATCTTAAAGTTTCATGAAAATATCACAACCATATTTCTAACCATGTAGATCCAATTATTAGTGCTCATTTAAATAAGTAATAAGAGGCCAGTGACAATCTAGAATGTCTCAGTTTATCTTGAAGGCAATGATCCTCTTTGAAGTCACTGATACTAGGTTTGAAACAGGTAAACACAATAAATGCTTAGATTTTTGGAGCTGAGAAAATCCTAGAGAATATCCAGTTGAGTGCTTCTCAAACCTTTCCCAAGGGCGAAACATTTTTAAGAGTGGTAATCTGAGGAAATATTTCATTATAGGAGCTATGAAAAATTTTACTAGTAAAAAATGCCATTATACTTGTAACCAACAAAACAATCAATGATGGCCAAACATGCCTATAAAAAGTTCCTAAACTAAGCATGACTGTTCCTAAATTAAGCATGGTTTTTCGTAACTTCTATATAGCAGACTCAAAGTTGTGTCCAACAAATTACTTTTCCCTTCATTTTTAGTAACAGAACCCCTGTTTTTATATGGGAGTATTGACATCCAGCCACAAGATCTTTCTCACCATCTCTGCAATTAGGTGTGACCAAATGCCAATGAGATAAAAGTGAAAGTGTTGTGCAACAGTCAAGAAGTCTCCTTGAAGAGTTGTGCCCTTCTTCCCTTATTCAGTCCTACAGCTGGGAACTGGGAGATAAGCACTGTTAATTCTAACAAACACTAAGGACAAAGATGAGGTCCATACCCTAGTGATGTTTGGGCGTGAAGTTGGAAAGAACCTAGGTCCCCTTGGAGCCTCCACACCAATCCTAGATTGTCTACTTTAGGACTTTTATCTTTTTAACGTTACTGTCATATTGAAGTTTTCTGTAATATGCAGCTAAATTTAATCCCATCTGATGCATATTCATTTTGCTGTTTGTTAGTTCACTTGTTGAACAGATATTTATTGAAAACAAACTAGGTTCCAAGAGACATGGACATAAAGAAGAATTAACACATAGTTCCTGTCCTTGAGAAACCATCAGTTTAATTAAAGGTAATGCCATATCGTTTATAGTGTCTTTCTGAAAATGTGTACAAAAATCCCATGTCCAAAGAACATGTTAAAGGGGATGGTTCCATTTCTAGAAAGTTTTAAACCCCTGTCCTTTTAGATAAAATCTTCAATGATATTTTTCTAACATTTCATACATGTTTTTAAATTTCAACTTTTTCTTCAAACTGAACACACTACTGCCTGGCTTAAATAGAATGAACATCTAATTGTCTCAATTGTATCGAGTTTATAAGCTTTTTGTCTCCTAATGCTAATATCAGCACTTTGATATTTTTGGATTTTTCCATTCCCTCCACTCATTTCCACAAAAAAAGGACATGAAATCTAGTGCAAGAAAATAATTACGAGCATAAACATTATAATATTCAATCATTCAATACTTATTGAGTATCTGCTATATGCAAAGCACTGTACCAAGCACTGGAGCAAAATAGGCATGTTCTTTGCTCTTATATGTTTACAGTCTTAACAGTGAAGAGAAACATTAATCAGACAATCACATGAATAAATATACAATTAAAAATGTAGCAAGTGTAATGAGGAAACAATTGCTATGGAAACATTTAACAGAAAGACTTAGTAGTAAAAAAAAAAAGGTAATGGACTTTAAGGGTGTTAATGTACAATGTTCAAAAAAATAGCTTCTTCAAAATTCGGATACATAAAATTTGAAGGCTACCTATATATTCAGTGTGATAAACACACCTCAGATTTATGATCAATGTGCTTTAGAAACCTAGCCCAGACTGGAAGAAGTCACAGGTTTCCCAGGGGAGGTGACAGCTGAGCTGAGTGTTAAAGGTTGAACAATAGTAGGTTAAGTGAAATGGGTGAGCGAAATTATTCCAGGTAGAGACACCATGACAGCCACGCAGGCATTCACAGGAGAAAAAGGGCATGCCCAATTCTCAAGTGTTTTAGTATGGCTGGATCACAGAGTAAGAAGGAACTACAAGGGTTTGGTAGAGGGAAGTAATGGAAATGCGCTGAGGGAGGTAAGGAGAAATCATATCAAGAAGGACCTCGTATGCTATGTTAGGGAGTTTGGACTTTGTTTTGAAAATAATGAGAAATCACTTAAAATTTTTAAGTAGGGAGAGTAATAAAGATTTGAACTTTCAGAAAGATAACATTTTAATTGTCTTATACGTTTAAGGAAAAAATTTCAAAAACTTAAAAAATAAGTAAATTTAATCTGTCCCTTTCACCACTGCCCCCCCGCCCTTTTTTGGACCACCCTTTTTAGTTGATAAAATTTTGTCACTAATCCACGTTAGTGGAAAAATGCTTCAGGCCATGGTATCTCACGAGTATGGTTTGAAAACCACAGACCTTGGTTTTTAGATGAAAGATTTGTGATCCAGGAAATTTATGTAACTATATCAGAAAACTCATTAGTGGAAGAGTCAGGATTGAAATTATCTTTACCTATTCTTTACCACTCTAAATAGGCACCGCCTGCCCCGGCGGCCCAACACACTACACCACTCTTGAACTGAAAACCTTAAATAGAACCAGTATTCTTATCCACATCTGCTAAACGGGGTTAAAAATTCCAACCTCATACGGCTGCTGTACGGATTAAATGAGAGGCGCCAAACACGTAAGTACCGGCATAAATTAGCTTTAGCATCCATTGTAACAAACCAGAGATTAATTGTGTTAGATATTATCAAAAAGACGCTTTACTCAAACCAAGTAACTATTTCGGGAGTAAAGAACGGCCAGAAGTGAGAAGACGACCCTCTGTTCCGAGGGCACAAATCCTCCGTTTTGGGGTCTGGCTTGAACTCTCCTACTTGGGGGACACAGCATTCCAACCTGCCCTCTGTAGCTACCTTTCCTCTTCTTGACCAGCGCTGCCTCTACAGGTAAGGGCCCAACCCAGCGCTCTTCATTTTCTTCTTCGTTCTCTTGGGCCACAGCCACTACCAGCTCTCCCTCGTCGAGTTTCCTTTTTTCAGGTTCCTCCGTGTCCCGGCGCCTTCTCCTTCTCAACTGTGACTCGCTACCACCTTCGGCCGCCATGTTGCCCGAATCGTCAGAAAAGGCGCGACACCCACAAGCTCTGCTACCAATCCCGAAGCAGCGGCGCGGCCTGTTTGTCAGCGGCAGAGCAAGTTCCGGGATTGGCTGGGAGCAGAACCAATCAGAAATCAGCGCGCGCGAGTCCTCGGCCGCAGAGCCGCGTCTCCGGTAGGCTGAGACGAACTGAAGTCCGGGTCTCTGCGTGGTGGTAAGCGATGCGCCGGGGAGAGCGCCATAACAGTTGAAACTTGCTCCGGGGTTGGCAACTGCCAGGATATGGAGCTGCAGCCCCAGTGGTGGGACCCTTACCTCCGAGGAACTGAATACCTAACGTCTAGCCAGGCCTTGAGTCCCGTTCTTTTCCGGCTCTAGAATCCCACCTGTTAGGACAGAGAGACACAGGGGTGGGGAATTGAAAGAATTGGTTTATTTGCGGGCTTCCCTTCAGGTGCTCCAAACATGTCTTTTTTCCTGAGCTTCTTGTTTCTTTCACACAGTCTCTGAAGAAGGTAGTGAGCGCTTGTTACTGTGGGGCGTGGGGCGTAGGGGGTGGGGAGGGATGGGGCAGAAAACCAGTCATGGCTGGTAACCTAAGTGGCCCAGGCAGGACCATTCACCCTTCTGCCTTCATTCTGGTCTAGGTTTCCATCTCTTAATGGCTTTCTGGACTTAAACTCTCTTCTTTAAAAAAAACAAAAAAAAATTTTTTTATTGTGGTAAAAACACAAAATTTACCATTAAAAAAAATTGAGGGGCTTCCCTGGTGGCGCAGTGGTTGAGAGTCCGCCTGCCGATGCAGGGGACACGGGTTCGTGCCCCGGTCCGGGAAGATCCCACATGCCGCGGAGCGGCTGGGCCCGTGAGCCATGGCCGCTGAGCCTGCGCGTCTGGAGCCAGTGCTCCGCAACGGAAGAGGCCACAACAGTGAGAGGCCCGCGTACCGTAAAAGAAAAAAAAAAAATTGAGGTATAATTGGCATATGTTATATTAGTTTTAGGTGTACAGCATAATGATTCAATATTTGTATATATTGCGAAACGATCACCACAGTTAGTCTGGTTAACATCCATTACTATCCATAGTTACAGAATTGTTTTTTTCCCCCGTGGTGAGAAATTTTTATGTCTCCTCTCTTAGCAACTTGTAAATATGCAATACAGTATTATTAACTGTAGTCAACATGCTGTATATTATATTCCCATGACTTACTTATTTTACGTTCGTACCTTTCAACCCTCTTCACCCATTTGCCCCCACCCCTGCCATCTTTGGCAACCACCAATCTGTTCTCTGTATCTCTGAGCTTGGCTTTTTTTTTTTTTTTAGGTCCCCCATATAAGTGAGATCATGTGGTACGTCTTTCTCTGTCTGACTTATTTCACCTAGCATAACACCCCCAAGTTCCATCCATATTGTTGCAAGTGACAAGATTTCATTCCTTTTTATGGCTGGATAAAATTTACCTATCCATTTGTTATCTGTCTGTATTACACTTTCTTTATTCATCAGTTGATGGACGCTTAGGTTGTTTCCATATCTTGGCTATTGTAAATAATGCTGCAATGAACATGGGACTGCATGTTTCTTTTTGAATTAGTGTTTTTGTTTTCTTTGGATAAACACCCAGAAGTGGAACTGCTGGATCATATGGTAGTTCTATTTTTACCTTTTTGAAGAACCTTCATTAATTTCCCATAGTGGCCACACCAATTTACATTTTCACCAGCAGTGAACAGGGGATCCTCTATTTTTCCACATCCTGGCCAACACTTGTTTTTTCTTATCTTTTTGATAATTGCCGTTCTAACAGGTGTGAGGTGATATTTCATTGTGGTTTTGATTTGCATTTACTTGATGGTGTTGAGTACCTTTTCACATAACTGTTGGCCATCTGTATGTCTTCTTTGCAACAATGTCTGTTTAGATCTTTTCAGTTTTAAATAAGATTGCTTTTTGGTATTGAGTTGTATGAGTTCTTTATGCATTTTGGGTAGTAACCTCCTATCAGATATATGATTTGCAAATATTTTCTCACATTCATAGGTTGCCTTTTCATTTTCTTAATAGTTTCCTTTGCTGTGCAGAGGCTTTATAGTTTGATATAGTCCTACTTGTTTATTTTTGCTTTTCTTGCCATACCCCCAAAATCATTACCAAGACCGATGTCAAGGAGCTTACCACTTATGTTTTCTTCTAGAAGTCTTGCGGTTTTAAGTCTTACATTCAAGTCTTTTAACCATTTGGAGTTAATTTTTGTGTATGGTGTAAGACAGTGATCCAGTTTCATTCTGTCCAGTTTTCCCAACACCATTTATTGAGGAGACTGGCTTTTTCCCATCATATATTCTTGGCTCATTTGTCATAAATTATTTGACCATATATGTGTGGGCTTATTTCAAGTCTCTTTATTCTGTTTCATTGATCTATGTGTAAAATTTACAACCTTAATCTCTTCTGTTTTATCCAATAAATGTAACTTGTCAAATACCCTCCTTAAAACACTGCTTCCAAAAGCCTACTGAAAGCCTTCTGGTTGCCTATTTCAAACCAGATAAGTCTCTTCTTTACTTTTGCTTTGAGGTGGATCCCAGATACAGGGAAGTAACTGATAGGAAATACTTCTTAAAGTTTTTTTACCTAAATTTTAAAGGTTCCCATTATTTGACACGTCCTACCTTGCAAGTCTTGTTTCTTCTTTGTCTTCTGCTCTAATCAGACCAGTTTCTTTTGTGTCTCACAAATTTTACATGCTCATACTTGCCTCCAATCTTGTTTCTAATGCCTTGAGAGCATCTCCACAGCAAATCTAGCCTTAATCATTATCATTCTAGGGAGTTAGTACTGTGTACTGAGCACTGTACTAAGCCATTCGTTCTTACAGGTAGATTTCTTTGATCTCTTCTATTGTGAATTCTGAAAGCACTTGCAGTCTTTGTTGTATAATTTACCACATCATAGCACTTCTAACTACCTGAAATCGTATCAGGTATTTAGTTGTCCATTTGTTTATATTGTCTCTTTTCAGTGAAAATGTATGCTCCATGAGGACAGAGACTTTTTCACCTACACAGCTAGAGCCATAGTGTCTGACAAACAGCACACATTAAGATGATGTGTTGGATAAATGAATACAGCTTAGAATTACATGGGTATTTTCTGTTACTTGATTTCATGTGTATTACTCTTTTTCCAATGATAGTATGAGGTTCTTTAATTAGTATTAGGTCTTGGCATTAGATCTTTTAAGTTTGTATGCCATAGTATCCCTAAATATAGCACTATTGTTCTTTAGTAAATGATTCAAAATTGTAGTACCAACTGAGGATCTCAAAAGATTGACTTGTTGTCTTTACAGAAAGGTAGATTTAAGGATACAAATTGTGGGGAAAGGATAAATTTAAACCCTTAAGCGATTTTATTTGTATTCTAATGCTACATTGAGCTGCACATTCAGCTAACTTGTTGAATATCTATATACACATACATACACACACACAGACTTTCACATTTTGCATGCTGATAATGTATTTTATTGGTTAGTATTCTACAAAGTAGGGAAAGTTCAATTTGCACTTAATTTCTAAATTAAGGTATATTTAAAACAAATATTTATATAATGTTAGAATATTTTTAAGCATAAAAGTCAAAAATTGTTAATGACTGTTTATGGCTTTGTGAACTTAACTATATCTTTTGTGTGTAGCAAGGAAGATGTTTAGTGTAAACATTTTTGGATATGGCGTAAGTTATTTAACCAGCTTTATACTAGTTGACATTCAGTATTGGCTATTAACATTAATATTAATGTTAATAGCCAATACCGATATAGTTTTTTATATGCTAGGCACAGTTCTAAGAGCTTTACGTATATTAACTCATTTAATTGTCATAACAATCCTATAGAGTAATATTATCTTCATTTTACAGATAAGGAAACCAAGGCACAGATAGTTTAAGTGACTTGTCCAAGGTCATACAGCTTGTAAGTATTGAAGCCAGAATTTAATCCAAGACAGTCTGATTGAAGAGTTCACTCCCATAAAGTTTTTTTATAGATAATGTTGCAGTAAGCATACCTGTGTAGACTTATGCAAATGTATCTATCTGTAGGATTATTCCTAGGAGTAGAATTTCTGGGTCAAAAGATAAATGCATTTAAAATTTTGATGGATATTGCTAATTATCCTACAAAGGGATTGGTCTACAAACAGTGCATGCCTTTTGTTCTACACTCTTGCCAATATTGTTTTTTATTAATTTTTTCATTATTGCTAATCTGAATGAAAAATAACTTTTGTTTAATTTGCATTTTTATGACTTATGAGTAAGGATAAGTGCATTTTTCTATATTCAAAAGATAATTTTTTTAATTCCGCATTTGTGTTCTTTACTCATTTCTATTAGATTGTTTTTATTGTTTGCCTTTTTATTGCAAATACCATACAGATATGAAAAGCCCCACACAAAATAAATATAAAGTTTATAAATTGTTATAAGGCGAACACCTTTATCACCATGCAGATTAAGAAATAAAATTTTGATAATCACTTCGGAAGTCTCTCCACTTGACCCATCCGAGTCAGAGCTCCCCATCTCCTTTTATCTCCTTTCTCCCTCCCTCCAAAAGTATTGGGTTGGCCAAAAGATTTGTTTGGTTTTTTTCCCTACGATGGCCCTATAGTGCTTAGTTGTCTTTTGAAACAATTTTGTTAGATTGTATTGTGACAGCTGTCATATCTACGTGCATTTAAAAAAAAGCTTAACAAAATTGGTGAATTTTTGTGTAGCCATTTTAATATTGAAGATGGAAGAAAAAAAGCAACATTTTTGCATATCATGCTTTATTATTTCAAGAAAGGTAAAAACGCAACTGAAACACAGAAAAAGATTTGTGCAGTTTATGGAGAAGGTGATGTGACTGATTGAACATGTCAAAAGTGGTTTGTAAAGTTTCATGCTGGAGATTTCTCGCTGGACGATGTTTCACAGTCGGGTAGACCAGTTGAAGTTGATAGCAATGAAATTGAGACATTGAGAACAATCAACATCATGCCACGCAGGAGATAGATGACATACTCAAAATATCCAAATCAAGCGCTGAAAATAATTTGCACCAGCTTGGTTATGTTAATTGCTTTAATGTTTGGGTTCCACATAAGTTAAACGAAAAAAACCTTCTTGACCGTATTTCCCCATGTGATTCCCTACTTACACATAATGAAAACGTTCTGTTTTTAAAACAAATTGTGACAGGTGATGAAAAGTGGATACTGTACAAAATGTGGAACGGAAGAGATGGTGGGGCAAGCTAAATGAACCACCACCAACCACACCAAAGGCTGGTCTTCATCCAGAGAAGCTGATGTTGTGTATTTGGTGGGATTGGAAGGGAGTCCTCTATGATGAGCTCCTCCGGAAAACCAAACAATTAATTCCAGCAAGTACTGCTCCCAATTAGACCAACTGAAAGCAGCACTCAACAAAAAGTGTCCGGAATTAGTCAACAGAAAATGCATAACCTTCCATCAGGATAACACAAGACTGTATGTTTCTTTGATGACCAGGCAAAAACTGTTACAGCTTGGCTGGGAAGTTCAGATTCATCTGCCATATTCACCAGACATTGCACCTTCAAATTTCCATTTATTTCGGTCTTTACAAAATTCTCTTAATGGAGAAAATTTCAATTCCCTGGAAGACTGTAAAGGCACCTAGAACAGTTCTTTGCTCAAAAAGGTAAAAAGTTTTGGGAAGATGGAATTATGAAGTTGCCTGAAAAATGGCAGAAGGTAGTGGAACAAAAGGGTGAATATGTTGTTCAATAAAGTTCTTGGTAAAAGTGAAAAATGTGTCTTTTTTTTTCCTTAAAAACCAAAGGAACTTTTTGGCCAACCCAATAATTAATAGCCTGACTTTTATAGTGATCACTTTTTTAGTTTTCTTTTTTTTCTTTTATGATTGGTTGTTGGTTTTTTCTTATTAATTTGTGGGCATTCATTATTCATTAAGGAAATTAGGTCTTGGGTGCCAAGCATATACAAATTTCTTAAGTTTTGGGGTTTTAAATTTTAACTTTTTAATGATATTTTTGTCCATTTGGAATTTTAAAAATTTTATACAGTGATTTTACTTAGTTTTGTCTAGAAAGGCCTTTCCTAATCCAAGATCAAAAAAATGTTTTCTCCCTGTTCTTTTTTATGGTTTGGATTTTTTGAGGGATGGAGGAGTAGTATAAAGATTGAGACATATATCTAGGCTTATTTTTCCCCACAAATACTATGCATTTGTTAAAAAGAATGAGGGAGGTGTGTTTGGGCCAAAATATACCTGAAAAAAAAAAGCAGTGTATATCATAGGTTTGTAAATGTGTGACTCTAGAAAGGCTTTGTATTGTGTTCCATTGTTCAATTGCCTGTCTATGTGCTGATTGAACACTATCATAATTAGTATAGTTTTTAAATAAGTTTAACACGTGGTAAGGCAAGTCTTCCCATCTTAATCTTCATGAGTGTCTTGGCTGTTTTTGGTCATTTGTACGCCCATATGAATTAGAATTAGTTTGTCAAGTGCCACAAAAACACACAAAAACTCTTAGAATTTTGAAATAAGATTGAATAGATCAACTTGGGAGGAATTTACATCTTTACAAAATGGAGTCCTCCAATCTATGACATATCTATTTACGTTTTTAAAAGCTCTCTGTTGATAAGTCATATATTAAGCAATATAAAATTTAAGTTTCATATGAAAGAAGTATTTTGGGGGGGTGGGTTATTCTGGTTTGCATTTGGTGTTGTGGGATAGACATCCTCATTGTTTTTTATTGCTCTGTCCACCTCCTTAAAGTTACCCAACATTGAATCTTATGCCATCAGACTGTACCACCGATCATTTCTCCTTGCAGCAGTTATCTAGCAGGATTATGTCAAGTTCCTTCATTCCTTGATTTTTAGCTCCTCTCCTGCAATACTGTTGTAATACTGTCCCTCTCCTGCAATACTGTAATTCTTGGTGATTTTAATATCCATATAGATGATCTTTCAAATAACCTGGCCTCTCTTTTTCTTGACCTCCTTTTCTCCAGTGGTTATATTCTCCATCTTATCTTAGCTACTCACTCCTCTGGTCATACCTGAGAGACTTTGTCATTCTTTCACTTTGTCTCTGTCTTCACCTATGCTGTTACACTATAGAGGAAAACACACAACTATGTTCTACTTTCACTTTAAATTCATGACTACTAATCTCAAGTGGGCGTTTAATGTTATCTAGTAATCCTACTGTTTTACCCTCTTCCACTCTCTTATATATCTATTTTATACATTTTTTTTGTTCTTAAATCTCCAATGCTTTTTCCCCATCTTCATTTATAGCTGATGACTTTAGTTACCATTTCATTAATAAAAGAGAAGCAATCCAAGTAGAACTTGCACAAGCTCTTACCAACACATTTATTCACCTACCTGTCTGTATCTGTGCCCCTAATATTCTGCCTACCTTCCCATTAAAATAGATGAACTGTATGTATATCTATCTTAAGCCAACCCCTCTACTCGTGTATTAGATCTAATTCTTCTCTTTCCTCTCCTTTCTCTTCAGCATCAGCAATGTTTGCTTCTCTTACTGTATCATATAAAGATACTGTATTTCCTCCTAACTTAAAAAAGAAAGCAAAAAACTCCAACCCATATCTCACTACAGCTGGTACCTCACTTCTTCCCTTTAGAGAAAAAAATTCTTGAAAATGTTTTATATACTGGATATGTCCAATTCTTTTTACCTTCTATTCTCTCTTGAGTCTACTTCAGTCAGGCTTTCACTTCCACCATTCTCCTGAAACTACTTTTATGAAGGTTAACAATGACCTCCATTTTTGTTATTTACTTTAATGAAATTGTGTGACAAGTTACTCCAAAACTTATGTAATAGGAGTGGGGCAGGTGTGCAGCCATTGGGGCACGACTATTAGCATGGCGGTTAGAGGTCCTGCTCCAGCAATGGTCAGTCTTGCAGTGGTCCTCGCGGCAGAGAGTGCAGTATCAGGCGGACTGTGGGCTTCTCCCCAGACCCTCGGGCCTCAGGCTGGTGGGTGAGCTGGGGGGCCCAGGGACAGGCTAAGGGCTGTGTCCCATTGAGCTCCAGAGCCCTCGCCCTGGCCACCCACTGGCCAGGCCCAGGCCTTGAAGCAGCAGTGAACCTCTGCTCTATCCCTACCTCCTCGACCTAATGGTGGTGGCAGTCTCCATGGGTCACGGTCCGAGGAACCTGGTTTGGATGGCCTGAGGAGCCTGAGGGCGGGTTGGGTCCTGGGCGCCTTGCTCCCTCGGTGACGATGGCTGGGCAGGGTCTGGGGACCTGGCTCTGAGGGCGCCGCCAGCTGAGATCTGTCTTTTCAGCCAGGCCTGGGCACTGGCGGGAGGGCCCAGACTGGGTGCAGGATGGACGCTCCTGGACAGGATAACTGGCCTGCTCCTGGGCAGGATACACGCCCCCACACAGGGGGGCAGGATAACCCCCTTCTCTTAGCCAGGGCCTGGACCTTGGAGGGTGAAAGTTGAGCCTTGGGACCTTGCCCTCTCTTGCCAGAACAGAGAATAACGTTTGTTTTGTTGGAGGTTTATGGGAACATCGTGACCTGACCATGACCTGACCTCAAGAACAAAGGACCTGACTTGAAAAAGTTTGCAACAACTAACCATGCCCATCCCTCACCTTTCCTATAAAAGGGCTTTGCTGAAACTTTTCAGGGAGTTCCGGGTTTTTAAGGATGAGCCACCAGTCTCCTTGCATGGCCCCGTAATAAACCTTTCTCTGCTCCGAACTCTGACGTTTGGGTATTGTTTGGCCTCACTGTGTGTCTGGCACACAGACTTGCATTCATTAACAGAGATGTAAAACAACCATTTATTGTGCTCAGTGATTCTTGCATCAGGAGTTCAGACAGGACATAGCAGGGACAGCTTGTCTCTGCTCCACAATGTCTGGGTTCTTATCTAGAAGACTCAAAGCCTGGGGGCTGAATCATCAGAAAATTTGTTCACATGCGTGTCTGATGGTTGATGCTAGTTTTTGGCTGGGAACCACAGTGTTTCAGTGTGGGCTTCTCCAAATGGTCCCTTTATTTGTGCTAGTTTGGGCTTCCTTATAGCATGGCTGGGTTGCAAGTGTGAGTATTCTGAGAGAGAGAGACAGATGTAAGCCTTTTATGACTTAGTCTTGGTAGTCATGTGACATCACTTTCATTGTATTCTATTCATATAAGTAGTCAGAAAGGCATACTCAGGTTCAAGGGGGAGGGTAAAGAGGCTCTGCCTCTTGTTGGGGAGTGACAACCTGAAATATTGCTGACTATTTTTGGAAAATACAGTCCCTTAACCATATTGCCAAGTAAATTGTCAATTCTCTGTTTTTATCTTACTTGACCTATCACTAGTAGTTGATAGTTCATCACTCCTTCCTTGAACACTGATCTTGGAGTTCAGGATATCATACTCTTTTTTTCCTTTTACCTTATGCGTCACTCCTTCTCAGACTATTTAGGTCACTCCTTCTCAGACTATTTCCTCATCTCTTCAGTCTCTCCAGGTCTGGAACTCTTCTCATTTCTATCTGTACCCTCTTCCTTTTCTGATCTCACCTAGCCTCATGGCTTTAAATATCTGTATGGGGGTGACTCAAATTCTAGCTCGAAACTTTCCCATGAACTGTAAACATGTATATCCAGTTGCCTAAATAGCAGCTCCACTAATAGATACCTTAAATTTAGCACGTCCTGAACTGGATTCTTAATCAGCATCTCATGCCTTGCTGAATCTGTTTCTTCTATCATCTTCCCCATCTCAGTAACTGGCAACTCCATCTTTCCAATTGCTTAGGCCCAAACTTTTAAAATAATAATTGATTCATCTCTTTCTTTGACACTCTATAAACAGACTGCTAGGAAATCCTTTTGGCTCTATCTTGGAAATATATTTAGAATTGGACATTTTGTACTCTCTCAATATTATGCTGGTCCCCATCTTACTTGGATCATTGCAGTAACTTTCTAACTGGTTTTCCTACTTCTCTCCTTACTGGCTGTAGTTATCCAGAGTTATAATGTTAAAATACAATTCAAATCATGTCATCCCTCTGTTCAAAGCCCTCTAATCACTTAACATCCCAGCCTATATCGTTAAAATGACTTGCAAAGCCCACATGATCTCATCCTTATTATCTCTCTGACTTCATCTTGTATTCTCTGCCTTACTCTGCTCTAATCACCGTGGCTACTTTACTGCTTTAGGACACAGCAGTCATGTTCCTTCCCCAAGGCTTTTGTACTTATATTTCCCTCTGCCTGGAGCCTCTTTCCCTAAATATCCACAGGTCTTACTTCCTTGTTTCCTTCATGTTTTGGCTAAGTTGTCAACCTCTCATTGACCTTATATGACCACCTTACGTAAAATTACATTGCCCCTGTCTCAGCACTCCCTGTGTTTCTTCCTTGTCTTGCTTTTCTTCATTGTACTTACAAATTATTTGATATGCAACACTATATTTTTAAAATCTTTTTATTATAGCTTCTTTATATTTATTTTAATCTTTTTAGTTTATTCTGTTTTCCTCACCTAGAATGTAAGCTCCATGGTTGGAGGAATTTTTGCCTATTTTCTTCACTGTTACATCGTTAGCGCCTAGGTGAGTATCTGACAGGTAATGGGTATTCAACAAATATTATTAAATGACTATTTTTTATACTTTAGTTTTTCTCACAAGGCTAAGAAAATCACAAGGCACATGTCAGTGAATCAGCAACATCTAGATCCAGATAGTACTACAGATGTGGAAGATGTTACAGATGCTGAAGAAGAGCTTATTAAAAAATGTGAAGAAATGTGGAAAGATATGGAAGAAGTAAGTATCAAGACATGAAAGTGATATCCCAATTACTTACTATAAGATTGAATTCCATTTCAATAATAGACTTAGGAAAGAAATAATTATGCTGGATTCTGAAAGCCATTATATGATAAATACTTATATATTTTTTAGACCTATAAGCATTCATTTAAGAAACTTTATACTAGGTGAGCTGTAGAAAGAGAGAAAATTATGGCAGTCCCTACCCTGAAGAAGATTATCATCTAATGGAGGCAATAACAAATTATATTAGAAGTGTGGTGGTAAAGTTCAAAGACTATACTTAGGAGGAGTACTAAGCCTAGACTGAAGGGGCCAAAGATAGCTTTCTAGAAGAGGAAATAACTGAGTTCATTTCTAAAGAATAAATAGGAGTTAGCCTGTGAAAGTGGAAGAGGTATACAAAGCAGAAAGAACAAAATATATAAATGTTGGGAGAGTTTAGAGAACTCTAAGTAGAATAGTATGACATGTAAATTAGGAGAAGAAGGATATGTAGAGTGAGACTGGAGAGGTAATTAGGGGCAACACATGAAGGATTTTGTTGAATGTATATTATGGGGAATGATTAAAGGATTATAGACATGAAGTGACCTGATGAGAGATCTTGATTGAGAAAATAACTGGTGGTTTTGAAGAAGATGGAATGCAGAAGAGTGAGACTATACAAAGAAAGAATATTTAGGAGTCTCTAGTAGTAGTCCTGTAAGACGTACTGAAGCCTAAGTCTTGTCATTGCAAATAGAAAAATGGATTCAAGAGATGCTAAGAAGTTTGGACCAAAAGGACCTGGAGGTTAATTGTTGTGAAATGGGGAGGGGGAATTACAGATAGTTTCAGGTTCCTGGTTTGGGCTATTGAGTGGTTGGTGAGGTTATTTCCCAAGATAGAGAATATAAAGGGGGAGAACACATACTTATGGAGTTTGAGTGAAAATATGAATTAATTTAGAAAACGTTGTGTTTGAAGCGTATGTACATTTTCTGAGTTACTGGGGTAGAATCACTTCTGGTGCACTATAGTATGCTGGTAAAAATTTGTTTTACTTAAAATAGTGTAATGTATAATATAGGCCACAAACATTTTTTTACATCCTATTCTTCCCAGTAAGGTTTCAGATCAAGGCAGGTTAGTGGGGTTTTTTTCTTTTAAAAAAATTTTTTTTTAACATATATCCTTGGTACTCTGTATTATTACTGTATTTTCAAGATAATTTGTATTGCTTTGGAAATTTTTTCGATATAGAAATTTGAATTAAAAAAACTGAAATTTTTTTTGATGGAAAAATACTGCGCCTAGAAATAAGCACAAATAAAATTTTAATTGCCCATATTTTTACTCAGATATAATCACTATTAACAATTATGGATTTTTTTTAATGGCATAGTAACAATGTCTCCTGATGGCTTTATTTTCTTATGATCTTAACTATCTTCTTACCTCTTTTGTTATCTTTCTGTAATGTTTTCCCCCTTGTTCTTTTATTTCCCATTTTTCCATTATCTCGTTTCTAATTCACCCTAGCTATTAATTTTTGTTTTTGTTTTTCTTATGCTCATCTTTTCATTCTGTGTTGAGTTAAGCATCCACTTTTACTTTTTTTTTTTTTTTTTTTTTTTTTTTTGCGGTACGCGGGCCTCTCACTGTTGTGGCCTCTCCCGTTGTGGAGCACAGGCTCCGGACGCGCAGGCTCAGCGGCCATGGCTCACGGGCCCAGCCGCTCCGCGGCATGTGGGATCCTCCCGGACCGGGGCACGAACCCGTGTCCCCTGCATCAGCAGGCGGACTCCCAACCACTGTGCCACCAGGGAAGCCCCACTTTTACTTTTGATCTGTTCACTTTGGGTCCTATTTGGCTGCCTTCCTGATCCTCTTGCTTAGGAAGTAAAGAATTTAAACAAACTCTTCTCATATATCAGATATTTGTATATTGTTTTAGAGGAATATTACATTGGTATAAAAGGACAAGGAAAAGGAATTGTTTGTGGTGTATAGTGTGTGACTTGTTTTTCTTTACTTTTTAAATCAAGTGTCAGAACAAATTATCGCTTGTTGGAACTGAGACACTCACTGATTCAAATGCTCAGGTATGATTCTTTTTGTTCTTCCGAAAAGTAGGTAAGTGGAATTTATTGTTTTAGATAAGAAGTGTGTCATCTATATTTATGCCAAGTATAATAGCTTTGTTAATACCTGTATGCTTAATGATTTGGAAAATTTTCTACTCTTTCTGATTTAAGAGGAGTATTTTAAAAACTTTTTGAATAATCTGTTATAAATAAATTCTTTATCATTTATCTTTTAACAACTACACATACATTCAACTTTGAGTGAATTACTCATTGACTGCTATTATGATACCGTGTTAAAAATTAGAACAAATACTGTCGTACTTTGTGTTAGGTGCAGTAGCCACAGTTATTTTACTGTCTGTGTGGAATCTTAACTGATTTTACCCTAAGCTTAATAAAAGGATGAAAATATTCATTTCAAAATGCAAAGACCTATGGAATTGGTTTAGAGATAAACCAGTGGTTCAGTGCAACAGATTAAGAATTTAAAATATGACAAAGATGATAGTTCCAATCTTTGGGAAAGGGATGAATTAGTTAATAAATGATAGTGATACAACTGTATATCCATCTGGGAGAAAATAAAATTGGACTTCTATCTTTCATTATATAAACATAAATTCTGGATGAATTGCTATGAAAATCTTACAAGAAAAGCTGGAGACTATTTGTGCAATCTAGTTAGAGACCAGGGGAAAATGTCTCGGCTGATAATAGAAATTTAGACATGGTAAAAGAAAACTTAGATGCATTTGACCATATAAAAAGTTAAAAATGTTTTAGTGATAAAAATTCTAAGAACAGATTTAAATATACAAATAATTCCAATGAAAGTTCTCCAAAACTAGTGGGAGCATGTCAAAAGACATTGGAACCAATTGAAGGCACTTGGCTGTCCAAATTTAGTATCATGTGAGCATTAAAAGAAATAATGGCTTCAATTGATTATAATGATGTGAAAACATAAAAACCTGTGAGCATAATAATACTCAGTAATAAATGAGAATGAGAGAGAAAGAGGAAAAAACTAATTTGTCACTTTTAGAAGTGCCTATTACACCAGATCTCTAAAAATTGGTGATAAAAAAATTAAGCCATCTTTTGTAAAAAGCTTTTTATCCATCAATAAATAAATAGTGTTCTTTTATACAGGGTAAAACTGAATGTTTTATTTGGAAAAATATTGTACAGTAAATAAATAATTATATGGTTTCCTTGGGAAATGTGGTTCTTATGTTGTAGAAATTGAGACCTACTGAATCAGAGTCACTAGGGATGAAGTCTGTAAGTTTCCTGAATGATTTTCAGGTAGTAAGCCAAACACTTGGTTTTGAGGGAAGTGCTTATGTAGTTGTAAATAATCAGTATCCTGAGATAGTCAATAATAGCATTATCTAAAGAATCCACAAAATGTCTTTTCCTATTTTGTTAGAGATCCCTAATATTCCTCCCAGGTTTGATGATTCTCTAGGAACATTCACAGTACTCATAGTCATACTCATGGCCGGGATTTATTGCACTGAAATGATACAGAGTAAAATCAGCAAAGGGAAAAGAAGCATGGGTTGAAGTTCAGAGGAAACCAGGCACAAGCTTTCAGGAGCCTCTCCCAGTGGAGTCACACAAGACGTGCTTAATTACCCCAATGAGTTGTGACAATGAGTGTGAAATGTTGTCTACCAGGGAACCTCATTAGAGACTCAGAGCCCAGAGTTTTTTGTGGGGGATAGTCACATAGGCACCCCTTGCCTAGCAGTTATCAAAATACCAGACTCTCAGGAGGAAAGCAGGTGTTTAGCATAAATTGTATTTTCTCACACTTTAGGCACAGAGAGCCACTCTTGTGAGTTAGGTTGGTGGGAACCTTCTGAAGCCAGATGCCAGCCAAGGGCCAACCTTCCAAGCAGGCCTTTAAGCATAATTTCAGGCTTGCTTTGTTAACTCTTTTTAACATATCTGTTAACTTCAAAACTTCAATATTAAAACTCAATCCATTTTCCAAAGCAAGAAGTTAGATATTTAAATGAGAAAATGGCAGGATTTCTCAAATATGTGTGTTTAAATCACTTTAGAAATACTACTGCTATTTTTTTTCAGAAAGGGTTTAATTTTATATCAGTATCAAATAATTTGGGTGTTTGCTTTAGCTGGGCTTTAGAAGGTAAGAGCTGAGTTTCATCAGTATAGTATGAGGTTAAATTACAGTTTTTTAATAGGTTCAAAAATAAGTATCAGTAATTTTATATATTTCAATCTAATATGTTCAGGAAAAGTGATATAGATACCTTATCATTATGATAGTTTTGCCTAGTTTAAATAGTACTTTTTAAGTATTTGTTATCCTTTTCCAGTAATAATAATAATAATAATTAACATTTATAAATCACTGTATAGTTCACAAAAAACTCTTTTACATTCTTATTTAATTATCTCTAAGAAAATAATGTTAAACTCTTTTTTGGTAAAAATTTTAATACCTGTAAATGCATTTTTATATAATTATATAAATCTTTCAAAGAGACTAGGGTTTTTTTCTCTGACTGTTCAACAGCCAGTGTTATGATCCAGAGCAGGGTCTTTGAGCTCCCCACTCTGCATCATAAAAATTTGTTAAAAAAGAGTACTTGGTGTCCTTTTAGTATAAATATTACAGGAATACCTATTGCATTTTTGAAATGTGAATTTTTGATCTGTTTGTCTATGTATAAAAATTATATAGAGGAGATAAAAAATGTTCTGAAATTTAAGCATGCATAAGTTTTAATTTTATGGTCTAATCAGGCAACAGATTTATCACACAGATTTATAATTATCAAATTTACAATGATTGGAATCACCTAATATTAGAAACATTTATCCTAATTTATTTTTGGCTAAAGGGGTACACAGTTTACAAACTATTGTGTAGTAAAACTGGTTTTTATATGTGATTTGTAGAACCAGTCTCATTTTATAATTGTCTTTATATATGTATTGATATTTAAACTTACTTTTAACTGCTCAGCTAAACATACTTGCAATTTTTCTGAAAGTGCATAGAAAGGAAAAAAAAAGCATATTTAAAGCAAATTTGTTTAAAAAATGTTGGCAAGAAATAACATTCTTTTTTTAAAAGAATATTAATTTAGGGAATAAACTTAATGTACTTAGGTTTTTTTAGGTTGAATGGTGAAGTTAGAATTGATCATTTTTAATACTGTATTGCTGGTGTAATGGCAACTTATAAGCCATTTAAAGGAAAATTCTGTTAGGAGTGATAATTTTTTATAGTTTTGATTGCTATTGTGTTAACCGTTTATGTTAGGAACTTGTGTTAAAGTATTAAGACTGTCTATGCTTTCATCTATGAATAAATATGAATATTCCACAAGAAATGACTTTGTTTTATTCTCTTGTTCTTTTTTTTAAAATAGCTGTCATTATTAATTATTCAAGTGAAATGTTTGACTGCTGAACTCAGTCAATGGCAGAAAGAAACTCCTGAAAGTAAGATTCTTATTTTTAGGCTTATATTTTTGTAAACAAATTAATGGTGAATTAATTTAATGTTCACAAGAAGAATTCAAGGTCCATTTACCCTCTTGAAATTGCCTAATAATTTCCATCGCTATTAGGAAGTCACGTTATTTTTCTTTTTTTACACACATTATTTCATACTTCATTATTATTATAGATGAACATATCTGCCTCACATTAGAATATAATAATCTTGATTATGGAGATTTTATTACAGCCATCATTGTATCCTCATAGACACTTTTTTTTTTTTTTTTGTGTGTGTGGTACGCGGGCCCCTCACTGCTGTGGCCTCTCCCGTTGCGGAGCACAGGCTCCGGACGCGCAGGCTCAGTGGC
Source organism: Delphinus delphis (assembly GCF_949987515.2). Classification (NCBI taxonomy): domain Eukaryota; kingdom Metazoa; phylum Chordata; class Mammalia; order Artiodactyla; family Delphinidae; genus Delphinus; species Delphinus delphis. The sequence goes on from NC_082685.1 coordinate 121,217,165, forward strand.
CATGGCTTACGGGCCCAGCCGCTCCGCAGCATGTGAGATCTTGCCAGACTGGGGCACGAACCCGTGTCCACTGCATCAGCAGGCGGAGACACTGTTTTACATGCTCAGTAGAAACTGTAAATTGTTTCTTAATGAATGAAACTTACTTAGTGGAAGAGAGAAATTATTTTAGATACTTACTTACATAAGGGCCACATAGATTTTATGTTGCCTTTTGACTTGTCCAACTGAGGCCAACTATATTTTTGCCTTTGGTTGAGCAATAGAAAATGGCTTAAAAGGGACTTCCCTGCTGGTCCAGTAGTTAAGACGCCACACTCCCAATGCAGGGGTCCCAGGTTCAATCTCTAGTCAGGGAACTAGATCCCGCATGCTGCAACTAAAGATCCTGAATGCCTCATCTAAAGATCCTGCATCCTGCTATGAAGATCCTGCATGCCACAACTAATACCCGGTGCAGCCAAATAAATTAAAAAAAAAAAAAAAAAAGCCTTAAAAATCTGTAGTTATAATACCCAACTAGGAGATATTTTTCTATTATTAAAGCCTACATTCCTTTATGTGGTATGTATGTCTGTATTTGGTCTTATATATGGATTGTACCCTCTTTTTTCATTTACGTCTCCCTTCTGCTTTCTCCTGCCCCTCTGTCCTGTTTCTTTTAGGTCCCCCCCCATCCCTTCTTAGTTTACTCTCCATTCTCTATCCCAGTTATTGGGATTCTTTTCTCCTCATTCTCTTCCCAATTTTATCTGCATTCTTGTTTTAAACTACTATATTTATGCCAATGTCCACCATTGTTTTGTGTCTTCACTACCACCTAGTAGTCTTTTTTTTTTTTTTTTTTTGGCTGCATTGGGTCTTCGTTGCTGCGTGTGGGCTTTCTCTAGTTGCAGTGAGCGGGGGCTACTCTTTGTTGCAGTGTGCTGGCTTTTCATTGCGGTGGCTTCTCTTTTTGCCGAGCTCAGGCTCTAGGTGCACAGGCTTCAGTAGTTGCAGCATGCAGGCTCAGTAGTTGTGGTGCACGGGCTTAGTTGCTCTGCGGCATGTGGGATCTTCCTGGACCAGAGCTCGAACCCGTGTCCCCTGCATTGGCAGGCGGATTCTTAACCACTGCACCACCAGCGAAGTCCTCACCTTGTAGTTTTTTTAATTTTGGCACATCAGATAGGTATGTGTATACAATTTTTACTTTAATTTGCATTCAACTGTTTTTCTTATTGCCTCCTCTAGCATTATATTGGGCATCTCAGAGACTGCTCATACTCTGCTATTAAAATGTTCGTGTTCTCCAGTTGACTGTGTTCAGCGATTTTTGCTTCTTACTCTATATGCTATTTCAACATTATATTTTCTGCTTCTGTTTTTATGGATTATATCTGTATTAATGACTTCTATATTAGTTTGCTAGTGCTGCCATAACAAAGTAGCATGACTGAGTTGCTTAAACAACAGAAGATTTTTTTTTCCTTCACAATTCTGGAGGCTAGAAGTCCAAGATCAAGGTGTTGGCAGGGTTGGTTTCTTCTGAGGCCTCTCTCCTTGCCTAATAGATTATCATCTTTCTGGGTCTTCACATGGTTACCTGTCTGTGTTCTAATCTCTTTGTATAAGAATGCCATTCATAATGGAGTAAGGCCCATCCCGATGACCTTGTTTTAACTTAATTACCTCTTTAAAGATCCAGCCCCAATATAGTCACATTTTGAGGTACTGGAGATTAGGGCGTCAAAATCTGATTTTGGGTGGGGTGGGAGAGGGTGGGGGGATAGGGAGAGGACACACAATTTCCACAACAACTTTCAAGTCTGTATATCCAAACCAGACTTCTCTGTAATATCACACTTATATATCTTTCTACCTTCTAGACTTCTTTTCCAAATTATTCTACAGATGCCTCAGATTCATGAACTGATTGCCATTCCCTGACACATTGAATGGAATCTATTTGATCAGCTACAAATTTAAGAGTCCTTTTAGATTCTTCTAGATTTTCCCATTTCACATATAGCTGGTCATTAAATATTGAGCCCTACTGCCACAGATTTACTTTAGGCCTTTATCATCAATCCACTAGTTTTATTAAAATAGACTTTTTACCTCTTGATCAAGAATTTTTTTTATTAATTTTAGAAATTTTCAAACTTAATGAAAAGTTGAAAGTCCAGCTTCATTCTTTTGCATGTGTATTATCTAGTTTTCCCAGCACCATTTGTTGAGAAAACTGTTCTCTCCCCCATTGAACTGTCCTGACACCATTGTCAAAAATCAATTGATGGTGTGGGGGGGAGGTGGGGTGGGAGTGTGATGAGTTGGGAGATTGGGATTGACATATATACACTAATATGTATAAAATGGATAACTAATAAGAACCTGCTGTATAAAAAAATAAATTCAAAAAAAATCAATTGATCATACAGTGAGGATTTTTTAAAATATTTATTTAATTTATTTTTTTGTCTGTGTCGGGTCTTTGTTGTGGTGCACGGGCTTCTCTCTAGTTGTGGCCTATGGGTTTTCTCTCTCTAGTTGTGGCGTGCGGGCTCCAGGGCACATGGGCTCTGTAGTTGTGGTGCACGGGCTCCAGAGCATGTGGGCTCTGTAGTTTGAGGCACGTGGGCCCTCTCGTTGGGGCGTTCTAGCTCAGTAGTTGTGGCGTGCTGGCTTAGTTGCCCCGCGACATGTGGGATCTTCCCGGACCAGGGCTCGAACCTGCATCCCCTGCACTGTAAGGCAGATTCTTTACCACTGGACCACCAGGGAAGTCCCCACAGTGAGGATTTTTATTTCTGGGCTCTCTATTCTATTGGTCTATATCTCTGTCTCTATGCCAGTAGCACACTGTTTTGATTATTGTAGCTTTGTAGTAAGTTTTGAAATTAGGAAGTGTGAGACCCCCAAATTTGTTCTTTTTCAAGATTGTTTTGGCTATTTGGAGTCCCTTGAGATTCCATGTGAATTTTAGGATGGATTTTTCTATTTCTACAAAAACATCATTGGGATTTTGATAGAGATTACATTGAATCTGTAGATTGCTTTGGGTGTTATTGGCATCTTAATAACATTAAGTTTTAACACTTGTTGAACACCGGATGTTTTTTTCTTTTCATTGGTGTGTCTTTAATTTCTTTCAGCAACATTTTGTAGTTTTCAGTGTATAAGTTCTTTGCTTCCTAAATTAAATTTGTTCTTGAGTATTTTATTCTTTTTGATGCTATATGTCAGGGAATTTAAAATTTTTATTTTTCTTATTTTCATAATCTTTTACGTACAAACCTTGTACTGCCAGCACTGAACACACTGACCTGTTGGTCAAATACCCACCTTGCTTAAGGTTGTGAATCCTGTACACTGCCACACTGGAAAGATTATTAAAATCTTTATATTCTTAGAGCCTGTCATATTGTATCTGTTGAAATGATTGTTTTAGCATTGAAGTGCTACTTTTGGCCACACTCGCCAAGAGGGAGATTTTTGAACTTTATATTTTTAGAATCCTTTTCATTGTATAGCCATCCTAGGGCTACCTATAATTAGTTCTAATACAGGGCCTATGAAGTACATAGCTCTTTTCTATTAAAAAACCCTCTAGAATGGCAAATAGCTTAGAAAGTTTCAGTAGCTTATCATTTGAGAAATTTAAATAGCACTTCATTAGGAAAGATAAACTTTTCTTAGTATGAGTTGAACTTTTCTAAGTATAAGGGATTTGATTTTGCTATGTAAATTAATTAAGGAATATTAGTTTATACTCATTAGACTGGCAAAAATTTTAGAAGATTTTATAGTATCTTTTGCTGTTTCTTGTTCATTGCTTCTAGAAAAATTAAAAGAATCTAGCATCCTGTTTTAAAATTCAAAATACACATTTCCTTCTATGAAATTCACTTTCTGAGAATCTATCCCACAGGAATGAGAGCACCAATATATAAAGACATAAATAAAAGAATGCTTCCTGTGTCATTGTTTTTTGAGGCTAAAAACTAGACACAAAGTCAATGCTGAATCAGTAGTGAAATCCCTGAACACATTTGGTATATTTACCCTGCAGAATATTATACAGTGATTTAAAATTATGAATTAGACTTACACCAAATGAATATACAGGATTTCCATGGGGGTTTTTTTGGGTGAAAATAAGAATAATATGTATGATATTATCTCATTCTTGTAAAACCAGCAATAAGAAAATTAATAACACTTGCATGTATATGTACAAATATGTACGAATATGTGTATATGTATGCATAGAATCATGTAACCACAGAAATATTTAAGGAACACACTGTAGATTATTAATTTTGTTTTTGATGGATTAGGAAAATAAAATGAGAAGAGAAAAAGGCACTGAAAACAAGAAGCATAAATATCACATTTGTCTAAAATGATATATAAGTTGGCTATATAAGATGTTAAATTAAAAAATTTCATAAAAACTGTACACATCTCATAAAAAGTTCTGTAATATATAAATGGAAAGGGAAAGGGGTATCTCAGAAACCATAAAATCAAATTCTTGATTTTTGAGACTTAACTAAGCATATGTATAATTTTGGTTTATTTTGTTCCTGTAGTGATTCCACTGAATGAAGAAGTTCTGGTAACATTAGGAAAAGAAGAGGTAAGTTACTGAATTTATAGTAATCCAAAATAACTTATAATTAGAAGTGTTTTGGATAAGCTCATGCCATAACGAGTAAGATGAAACCACTTTAAAATTGTATTAATTATGTTTTATTGAACAGGATATTTTAGATGATTTGAATTTTGAATTAAATTTGTAAACCTTACTCTTGTACTTAATTTTTAGTTGATTAAACTCTTCATAATCAAAGTGAAAAGGTTAAACATAGCTAAATGATCATACATGTATATCTTTCCCCAAAACTTAACATAAATGTCAATAAAGATTTTTTTAAAGTGTCAGTTTATTAGATCAAAGTATAGGAGAGAAGATAGAGGCAAAGAAGAATTTTAAACAAGGTTGTAGAGCATGGAAATACAAAAGTATCTGTGTTCTAAGAGACAGAAGTAATGATAACAAGAGAGATTATCTGCCCTACAGAACTGAAGAGAAAGGCTTTGAATTTGAAGGAACCTTGTACTTCAAAATTCAGGGTTCAAGTGTGGAGCTAAAAACAAGGAGATTTTTTTTAAAGTAAGAACAGACTACTAGATCTTCTCCCTCTCTCTTTTGCAATCAAGAGACTAACTTTTACCCACACACCTAAAAACTGGAGGTATATGGAGTGGAGACATTAAACTATTGAGGCTTTGGACTCAGCACACCAAGTTGGGTCTTTAGTAGGGGTAGTGTGAGGTCAAAAGTCAAAGTTCAAGTTAACATTTTTATACTGTGTGGTGAAGTACCAGCTTCTTCCCTTGATCTATCTCCAGGGGTCCTACAGTATGGTATAAAAGTAGCTTCAGACTGGAGCTAAAATAATCTCTGGAAAATCTAAATGGCCTGAGAAAAAAGGTCTGTAAGTATTAATATATGGGGGATCCCAGTGAAAAGCAGGACGGCCATCCATCAAAAAGCCATTTATAAACAAAGTTTGTTTTTGAGCTTTAAATGAGAATACCAACTTTTATTCAACATAGTGTTGGAGGTCCTAGCCACAGTCATCAGACAAGAAAAAGAAATAGAAGGAATCCAAATTAGAAAGGAAGAACTAAAACTGTCACTGTTTGCAGATGACATGATCCTATACATAGAAAATCCTAAAGATACTACCAGAAAACTACTAGCACTCATCAATGAATTTGGTTAAGTTTTAGGATACAAAATTAATATACAGAAATATGTTGCATTTCTGTACAATAACAATGAACTATCAGAAAGAGAAATTAAGGAAACAGTTCCATTTACCATTGCATCAAAAAGAATAAGGTAAGCTAGGAATAAAGCCACCTAAGGAGGTAAAAGACCTGTAATCAGAAAACTGTAAGACACTGATGAAAGTAACTGAAGGTGACACAAACAGATTAAAAGATGTACCATGTTCTTAGATTGGAAGAATTAATATTGTTAAAATGACCATAATTTCCCAAGGCAATCTACAGATTCAGTGCAATCCCTATCAAAATACCAATGGCATTTTTCACAGAACTAGAACAAAAAAATCTTAAAATTTGTATGGAAACATAAAAGATGCCCAATAGCCAAAACAATCTTGAGAAAGAATGGAGCTGGAGGAATCATGCTCCCTGACTTCAGACTATGCAGCAAAGCTACAGTAATCAAAACAGTTTGGTCCTGGCACAAAAACAGACACATAGCTCAATAGAACAGAATAGAGAGCCCAGAAATAAACCCACACACTTATGGTCAATAAATCTACAACAAAGGAGGCAAGAATTTACAATGGAGAAAAGACAGTCTCTTCAATAAGTGATGCTGGGAAAACTGGACAGCTACATGTAAAAGAAGGAAATTAGAACATTCGCTAACACCATATACAAAAACTAAAGATGGATTAAAGACATAAGTGTAAGACCAGAAACCATAAATTCCCTAGGAGAAAACTTAGGCAGAGCACTCTTTGACATAAATCATAGCAATATGTTTTTAGATTTGTCTCCTCAAACAAAGGAAGTAAAACAAAAATATACAAATGGGACCTTATTAAACTTAAAATCTTTTGCACAGCGAAGGAGCCATCAACAAAATGAAAAGACAACGTACTGAATGGGAGAAAACATTTGCAAATGCTATGACTGATAAGGGGTTAATATCCAACATATATAAATGACTCGCAGCTCAACATCAAAAAAACAAACAAGCTGGGACTTCCCAGGCAGTCCAGTGGTTAAGACTCCATGCTTCCACTGCAGGGGGCATGCATTCAATCTCTGGTTAAGGAACTAAGATCCTGCATGCCATGTGGTGTGGCCCCCACAAAACAAAACAAAACAAAACAAAAAAACAAGCCAATTAAAAACTGGGCAGAAGTCCTGAATAGACATTTTTCCAAAGGGGACATGCAGATGACCAATAGGCATGTGAAAAGATTCTCAGTATCGCTAATCATCAGGGAAATGCAAGTCAAAACCACAGTGAGGTAACACCTCACACCTGTCAGAATGACTGTTGTCAAAAAGAACACAAATAACAAGTGTTGGTGAGGATGCGGAGAAAAGGGAACCCTCATACACTGTTGAGAATGTAAATTGGTGCAGCCTCTGTGGAAAACAGTATGGAGTTTTCTCCAAAAACTAAAAATAGAACTGCCATATTACCCATCAGTCCCTCTGCTGGATATATATCCAAAAAAAAAAAAAAAAACACTAATTCAAAAAGATACATGCACCTCATTGTTCATAGCGGCATTATTTACAGTTGCCAAGATATGGAAGCAACCTAAGTGTCCATCAACAGATGAATGGATAAAGAAGATGTGGTGTATATATGTAATGGAATACTACTGAAGCATAAAAAAATGCAATTTTGCTGTTTACAGCCTCATGGATGAACTTGAAGAGCATTATGCTAAGTGAAAGAAGTCAGGCAGAGAAAGACAAATACTGTATGATATCACTTATATGTGGAATCTAAAAAAGTACAGCAAACTAGCGAATATCACAAAAAAGCAGACTCACAGATAAAGAGAACAAACTAGTGGTTACCAGTGGGGAGAGGGCAGCGGAGAGGGGCAATATAGGGGTAGGGAATTAAGAGATACAAACTATTAGGTATAAAATAATCTACAACGTTATATTATACAACAGAGGGAATATAGTCAATATTTTATAATAACTATAAATGAAGTATAACCTTTAAAAAATAAAACTAAATAAAAAATACAAAAAACTAGTGAATATAACAAAAAAGAAACAGACTCAGAGATATAGTCAACAAACTAACAGTTATCAGTGGGGAGAGGGAAAGTGGAAGGGCAATATAGGGGTAGGGGATTATGAGGTACAAACTGTTATGTATAAAATAAGCTATAAGGGGACTTCCCTGGCAGTCCTGTGGTTAAGACTCTGCACTTCCACTGCAGAGGGACGTAGGTTCGATCCCTGATTGGGGAACTAGTATCCTGCATGTAGTGCGATGCGGTGGGGGGCAGGGGGGGGAAGCTATAAGGATATATTGTACAACATAGGGAATGTAGTCGATATTTTATAATAATTATAAATAGAATATAATCTTTAAAAATTGGGAATCACTGTATTTTACACCTGTAACATACGGTATTGTATGTCATCTATACTTCAATTAAAAGAAAATGTTGACAGACTCTAGGTCCATCCACCTCATTACAAATCTTTTTATGGCTGAGTAATATTCCATTGTATATATGTGCCACATCTTCCTTATCCATTCATCCGATGATGGACACTAAGGTTGTTTCCATCTCCGGGCTATTGTAAATAGAGCTGCAATGAACATTTTGGTACATGACTCTTTTTGAATTATGGTTTTCTCAGGGTATATGCCCAGTAGTGGGATTGCTGGGTCATATGGTTAGTTCTATTTGTAGTTTTTTAAGGAACCTCCATACTGTTCTCCATAGTGGCTGTACCAATTCACATTCCCACCAGCAGTGCAAGAGTGTTCCCTTTTCTCCACACCCTCTCCAGCATTTATTGTTTCTAGATTTTTTTTTTTCTTTTTCTTCTATCTTTTTTTTTTTAACATCTTTATTGGAGTATAATTGCTTTACAATGGTATGTTAGTTTCAGCTTCACAACAAAATGAATCAGTTATATATATACATATATTCCCATATCTCTTCCCACTTGCGTCTCCCTCCCTCCCACCCTCCCTATCCCACCCCTCCAGGGGGTCACAAAGCACCGAGCTGATCTCCCTGTGCTATGCGGCTGCTTCCCACTAGCTATCTACCTTACGTTTGGTAGCGTATATATGTCCATGCCTCTTTATCGCTTTGTCACCGTTTACCCTTCCCCCTCCCCATAGCTTCAAGTCCATTCTCTAGTAAGTCTGTGTCTTTATTCCTGTTTCACCCCTAGGTTTTTCATGACATTTTTTTTTTTTAAATTCCATATATATGTGTTAACATACGGTATTTGTCTCTCTTTCTGACTTACTTCACTCTGTATGACAGACTCTAGGTCTATCCACCTCATTACAAATAGCTCAATTTCGTCTCTTTTTATGGCTGAGTAATATTCCATTGTATATATGTGCCACATCTTCTTTATCCATTCATCCGATGATGGACACTTAGGTTGTTTCCATCTCTGGGCTATTGTAAATAGAGCTGCAATGAACATTTTGGTACATGACTCTTTTTGAATTATGGTTTTCTCAGGGTATATGCCCAGTAGTGGGATTGCTGGGTCATATGGTAGTTCTATTTGTAGCTTTTTAAGGAACCTCCATACTGTTCTCCACAGTGGCTGTATCAATTTACATTCCCACCAACAGTGTAAGAGGGTTCCCTTTTCTCCACACCCTCTCCAGCATTTATTGTTTCTAGATTTTTTGATGATGGCCATTCTGACTGTTGTGAGATGATATCTCATTGTAGTTTTGATTTGCATTTCTCTAATGATTAATGATGTTGAGCATTCTTTCATGTGTTTGTTGGGAGTCTGTATATCTTCTTTGGAGAAATGTCTATTTAGGTCTTCCACCCATTTTTGGATTGGGTTGTTTGTTTTTTGTTATTGAGCTGCATGAGCTGCTTATAAATTTTGGAGATTAATCCTTTGTCAGTTGCTTCATTTGCAAATATTTTCTCCCATTCTGAGGGTTGTCTTTTGGTCTTGTTTATAGTTTCCTTTGCTGTGCAAAAGCTTTGAAGTTTCATTAGGTCCCATTTGTTTATTTTTGTTTTTATTTCCATTTCTCTAGGAGGTGGGTCAAAAAGGATCTTGCTGTGATTTATGTCACAGAGTGTTCTGCCTATGTTTTCCTCTAAGAGTTTGATAGTTTCTGACCTTACATTGAGGTCTTTAATCCATTTTGAGCTTATTTTTGTGTATGGTGTTAGGGAGTGATCTAATCTCATACTTTTACATGTACCTGTCCAGTTTTCCCAGCACCACTTATTGAAGAGGCTGTCCTTTCTGAAGTAAGTCAGAAAGAGAAAGACAAAAACTGTATGCTAACACATATGTATGGAATTTAAGAAGAAAAAAAAAATGTCATGAAGAACCTAGGGGTAAGACAAGAATAAAGACACAGACCTACTAGAGAATGGACTTGAGGATATGGGGAGGGGGAAGGGTAAGCTGTGACAAAGCGAGAGAGTGGCATGGACATATATACACTACCAAACGTAAAATAGATAGCTAGTGGGAAGCATAGTGGGAAGCAGCCGCATAGCACAGGGAGATCAGCTCGGTGCTTTGTGACCACCTGGAGGGGTGGGATAGGGACGGTGGGAGGGAGGGAGACGCAAGAGGGAAGAGATATGGGAACATATGTATATGTATAACTGATTCACTTTGTTATAAAGCAGAAACTAACACACCATTGTAAAGCAATTATACTCCAATAAAGATGTAAAGAAAGAAATGAACTTTAAAAAAATAAAAATAAATGGTTTTGGACTTACAAAAAAAAAAAAAGAAAAGAAAATGTTGAATGGCCAGCCTATGATCATTGACATTTGTGAAATGCCTCCAAATGGAAAGGTGGAAACCCAAAACAATTTATGAAGGTGAATCTTAAGAAAATAGAGGCAATTCAGGGAACAAAGAGAATTTAATAAAATAATATCTTCCTAATTTGATTAACTCTACTTTATCAAGTTTTATTTTAAGGCAGCAGTCCCCAACCTTTTTGGCACCAGGGACCACTTTCGTGGAAGACAATTTTTCCACAGACCGGGGTTGGGGGTGGGATGGTAATGTGAGCATTGGGGAGCAATGGAGGGTGGCAGTGAAGGAAGCTTCACTTGCTCACCCACTGCTCACCTCCTGCTGTGCAGTTCCTCTCCGCGGCCCAGGGATTGGGGACCCCTGTTTTAAGGTCTGTACTCAAATATAAGAAATACTTGCCCAACTTAAGGTCACAAAGAGTTTCTTTCATTTTTTTTTTTAGAAATTTTAATATTTTAGGTTTCACATTTAGATCTATGATCCATTTTAGAATAACGTTTGCATGTGGAATGAGTTACTGATAAAGGTTCTTTTTTCTTTCATGTGGATACTAATTATTCTAGCACAAATTGTTGAATAAACTATCTTTTTCTTTTGAATTTCCTTTGCATATGTGTTGAAAATTAATTGATCATATATGTGTGGATCTATTTCTAGACTCTCCATTTGTTCTCCATCCTATGTGGTGGATATATCTTTTCCTTTGTTCTGTATTTCTGTCTTTAGGCCAATACTGTGTTGGTTTGTTTACTGAAGCTTTGTAATGTCTTGAAATTAAGTAGTATGAGTTCTCTAACTTTGTTTTTACCAAAATTGTTTCATATTTTCATATAAATTAGAGTTGGCTTGTCATTCTATCCCATAAAGAAGCTTACTGGAATTTTGACTGAGATTGCCCTGAATCTATAGTTCAAATTGAGGAGAAGAGACATATTGAGTCTCAGTCCAGATCCATGAGCACTATATGGTCTCTGCATTTATTTAGGCCTCCGTTTATTTGTTATTTACAAAATTTATCTCACTAATGTTTTGTAATTCACTATATCAACAGACTAAAAAAGAAAAAAAGCATTTTATCATTTCAATAAATTCAGAAAGAATTAAGTGACAAAATTCCATATTAATTCATGATTCAAAAAAAGACTTTATAAATTGTGATAGAAGTGTGCAAGCCATGAGGGACTTCCCTGTCATTCCAGTGGTTAAGACTCTGCACTTCCACTGCAGGGGGCACAGGTTCGATCCCTGGTCGGGGAACTAAGATTCTGTGTGCCGCAAGGTGCGTGCAAAAAAAAAAGAAAAAAGATGTGTGCAGGTCTTATATATGTTTGTCAGATTCATCCCTTTAGTATTTCATATTTTTGGTGCTATTAAAATGGTATTCTTTTTTAAAATTTCAATTATTTATTGCTGGCACATTCAAATACAATTAATATTTATATGTCAATCTTGTATCTAGTGAGCATGATAAACTCCTTTATTCTAGTAGCTTTTTTGTAGATTATGTAGAATTTTCTTTTATATTTAATTAATTAATGTATTTATTAATTTTTTAATTTATTTGGCCGCATGGGGTCTTTAGTTGTGGCAGGCAAACTCTAGTTGCGGCATACTTGTGGGATCTAGACCAGGGATCGAACCCGGGACCCCTGTGTTGGGAGCACAGAGTCTTCACCACTGGAACACCAGGGAGGTCCTCTGTAAGATTTTCTACATAGCTAGTCATGTCATCTGAGAACAAAGGCAGTTTTACTTATTTCTTTCCATCTGGATGCTTTTTATCTCTTTTTCTTGGCTTATTGTACTGTCCTAGAATATTTAGTAATGTATTTTATAAAAGTGGGGAAAATGAACATTTTTGCCTTGTTCCTGATCTTAGTGGATAGCATTCACTCTTTGACCATTAAGTGTGATGTTAGCAGTAGGTTTTTCATAGATGCCATTAATAAAGTTGAGAAAATTACCTTTTATTAGAATTTATGAAGAATTTCTCAAATCATGAATTAATATTGAATTTTGTCACTTCTTTCTTTTTTTTTTTTTAAAGAAAACATTTTTAATCTTTGGTATCAGGGTAATACTAAGCTCATAGAATGATTTCAGAAGTATTCTCTCTTCAAAAGAGCTTGTATGGAATCAGTATTATTTATTCCTTAAATGTTTCTTAGAATTTATAGGTGAAGTTGTCTGAGGTTAGAAATTTTTTGGTGGGAAAATGTTAAACTATATATTCAGTTTCTTTATGGCTAGTCAGGTTATCTTTCTCTGAATGAACCTTGGTAGTTTGTGACTTTGAAAGAGTTTGTCTCATCTAGTTTGTCAAATTTATTGACAGAAAATTGTTCATAGCATTCCTCCATTACTATTTTAATGTTTGTAGCAGCGCCCCCTCTCTTATTCCTGATGTTGGTAATTTGTGTTCTTTTTTTCTCCTTTAATTAGTCTGGGTAATTGATCTTCTCAAAGAATTAGCTTTGGGTTTCATTGATTTTTCCCTATTTTTCTTTTTGTTTTTCTATTTCATTGATTTAAAACTTTTACCATTATATTTTCTTCAGCTTACCTTTGGTTTTATTTGCTCTTTTTCTAGTTTCTTGTGGTGGAAGCTAAGGTCATTAATTTGAGAGCTTTCTTTTTTCTAATACAGGCTTTTAGTGGTGTAAATTTTTATCTGAGTACTTCTTTTGCTTTATTCCAGAAAATTTAACCTTTTCATTTTCAGACAGTTCATAGTAATTTCTTATTTTCCTGCTGATTGCATCTTTGACCCATGGATTATTTAGAAGTGTGTTTTTAGTATCCAAATATTTGCACATTTTTCCAGGTACCTTTCTATGATTGATTATTTTTTTTTGAACTTTTTAAAAGTTTTATTGGTACAGTTATTATAGTGAATTGCAATTTATATACTGAACTATTTCTTTTTCTTTTCTTTTTTTTTAAGTATGGGCTCTGACACTTTTTATTTTTATTTGTGAAATCTCAGGCAAGTTACCTAGCTCTTTTTTTTTTCATACATCTTTATTGGAGTATAATTGCTTCACAATGTTGTATTTGTTAGTTTCTGCCTAACAAATACAACAAATTCAACAAAGTGAATCAGTTGTATGCACACACATATCCCCATATTCCCTCCCTCTTGAGCCTCCCTTCCACCCTCTCTATCCCACCCCTCTAGGTGGTCAAAGAGCACCAAGCTGATCTCCCTGTGCTATGCAGCAGCTTCCCACCAGCCATCCATTTTACATTTGGTAGTGTATGTGTGTCAGTGCAACTCTCTCACTACATCCCAGCCTCCCCTTTCCCTCTGTGTCCTCAAGTCCATTCTCAATGTCTGCATCTTTATTCCTGCCCTACCACTAGGTTCATCATTTTTCTAGATTCTATATATATATGCATTAGCATACGGTATTAGTTTTTCTCTTTCTGACTTACTTCACTGTGTGTGACAGACTCTAGGTGCATCCACCTCACTACAAATAACTTGATTAGTAATTTAACTTAATTCCATTATTGGATCATAGTTAATGTAATATCATTATGGTTGCATTAAAATGTACATATTTGATTTTTCTTTCGTATTTGTCCTACATTTTCTCTGTTCCGATTCTCCTCTCTTCCCACTTTCTTGGATTAATTGTGTATTTTTCAAAATAAATGCATTTTATTTACATTATTCGCTTATTAGGTATATCTCTTCATTTTTTTTTTCATGGTTGCTCTAGGGTTTATAATATACAATTTTATATTATTACAGATTTAGAATTATAAGAAGCTAATGGAAACGCTTAATATCAGGAGAATGGAACACTAGCTAATGTGTTCTAGAAACAAAAGGATACTAGAAAAAGTTTTGCTTATTGTAATCCCCTATAGCCACACAGTCTTCTTATATGTTCCTCAGATACCTCATACTTCTGCCTCAGGGCCTTTGTACGTAAAATTCCCTTTGCCTAGAACATTCTTTTGCTAGATGGTGACATGACTTATCTTTTGCTGTCTTTCTCTGTTGCTAAACTGTTAGTTAACCTGATCAGAAAGGTCTTTCCATATCATACTACCTACCTAAAAGAGCCATCCCTGCTCCTCATTTCTATACTCTCGTTTTGACCTATTTTTACTTTATGGTATTTATCCCTTTCTGGAGTTACAAGTTTGTTTCTTTGTTTGGATTCGCCTCTTTGTTCTGTTCATCTTTGCATCCCTGACTCCTTCATCAATGCCTGGTGGTCAACAACTGATCAATAAGTATTTGTTGAATGAGTGATATTCATTTGTGTCTGTTTTGTATAGTCTCCTTAGAAAAGAGACCTAATCTGCCTGGTTACTGAAAATTCACCATTAAATTGCCTTTCAGTATGAAATTAGAAATTATTGCTCAAAACCCCTTATATTTTTTAATTTAACAATGAAATATTACAAAGAACTTAGTACCTGCTGTATAATTTCCCTTTTAAAGATTTTTTACTAGGCTTTTTTTTGCTGTTGATTTCTGAATATATATCCTAGTATGTAAATTTCACTCTCATTCAGAAATATCACTATTTACAGGAGTAAAGACTAAGCAATTAATTTTAATTATTTTGTTCTAGTTCCAAAAATTGAGGCATGATCTTGAATTGGCACTATCTACTATTCAGTCAAAGAATGAAAAGTTAAAGGAAGACTTAGAAAGGTATATTTGTATTATAATTACTACTAATCATTGATATATATTGAATTGGCATTATGTTTTATTTGAATACTGTTTTGTTTTTCCATGTTTAAAGGGAGCAAAAATGGTTGGATGAACAGCAACAGATATTGGAATCTCTTAATGTACTACACAATGATTTGAAACAGCAGGTTGTGACATTTTCTGAATCAAGGTATTGATTTTGTGTTCTAGGTTTTCATAATAGGAAAAATTATTTCCTTTTTTATGTTATATGAAATACATAGATGAAAAGAAGGTAAATTTTACCAGAAATTGTGAGTCTTACCCTGACTTTTGCCAATTGTTAAGTTACCTAATCTTTTATGAATAATTTGACTTTTAGTTTTCCTACATGTTAAATAGAGACTATTATTTATCTCATAAAGCTAGTTATTTTGAGCAATGAAGTTTGAACAAAGTTTTTGATTAATTTTATGAGTAACCAGTTATATATACTTAAGTATTTTATCAGCAAATTAATTCTCTTAAATTTAAAAAAATCTTTTAGAATCTTTAATGAGCTGAAAACGAAAATGCGTGATATAAAAGAATATAAGGAGAAACTCTTGGTTACCTTGGGTGAATTTCTAGAAGACCATTTTCCTCTGCCTGATAGAAATGTTAAAAAGAAAAAGGTAAGTTTTAGAGAAGACATTCATGTAAATATTCACACATGAAATTGTTTTAGATAGGTTCACAGGTAAATTTTCTGATAAATTTTTATGTTAAATATACACTTCAAAGACATACACAAATAGGTACATGCACAAAAATATTCCATCATCACATTATAATAATTAAAAATTAGAAGCAACCTAGTTATGTAATAAAATAAGATTAAATACATTTTTTTACATTGTATTCATATTGATGGAAAAATGCAGCTTTTAAAAATGTATTGAACACTATCAAAAGAGTTTATGAAATCTCACAAATTATTGATTGTTAGAAGATAAAACACAGATGATTAAATTGTGTGAGTCTAATTTGTACCAAAGAACGTAATAGTGCTTATGCCTGGGGCTAAGATTGTAGGTAAGATTTGTTTTTGTTTTCATTGTTTTTCAAATTTTCTATGATAAACATATGTAACTTTTAAAATCAGAAGGTACCTGTAGTTAAGGTAAGTTATTGACTATTTTAATAACAGTTATGATGGAATAAACCTTTTTCACAAAAGCAAATATTTCATCGAGTGACAGAAGGTTGGGAACAAGCACTTTAATTCCTTTTTTAAAAATAGTATAGGTATAGGGCTTCCCTGGTGGCGCAGTGGTTGAGAGTCTGCCTGCCGATGCAGTGGACACGGGTTCGTACCCCAGTCCGGGAAGATCCCACATGCTGTGGAGCAGCTGGACCCGTGAGCTATGGCCGCTGAGCCTGTGCATCCGGAGCCTGTGCTCCGCAACGGGAGAGGCCACAACAGTGAGAGGCCCACGTACCGCAAAAAAAAAAAAAAAAAAAAAAAAAAATAGTATAGGTATAAATAAATAGAACTTGTGGAAGTGGAATAGGCATTGAAACTGGGACCAGAACAATCTTTCTAAAAATAAACTTATTTAATCATGTATTTTAAAATATGCATATTTAAATCATTTTTCAACATAAAACTTTTGATGCATCCCTCTGGGATGAAGTCTATAAACTCCGTAGAGGAATGAATTTATATTCTGGACTTTGTCTATCTCTTTAGCCTCCTTTTCAGCCATTCTTTATTCATCTCTTGCATGAGTCCATTCAACAATAGTACTATACAGTTCCAACAGATATGCAATGACCTGTCACTTTTCTGTGCCTTACACATTCTATTCCCTCTGGTTACGAAACAATTCCTATCTGGTGAAAATAGTAAATTCTTTCTTAAAGCAACTCAAACATCATCTTTTGTGTGATGCATTGAATGAAGTTTTGGTGTCATTTTATTAGCATTTATTACATGATTTTGTAGTAACCATTTATTTCTCTTTCTCTGTTGACCCACCACGCTCTGTGAGCTCCTTGGTTTGTTTAATTCATCTTTGTGTCTGTACTGTCTTGCATACCTATTGTAGTACCTTCTGAGTTCATATTTCTTGAATGACTGTGAGCATACTAGGAAAAGGAGAAAAAAGTTTGTTTTCTTATAATCTGCGTTTATTTATTCTTCCCTGTCTTCTTTGTAATTATCAGTAGGCTTTACATTTGTTATGGACAATTTCTCCCATTCTGTCCATTGTTATTTATGCCCCTTAGTCATTTGTGAAATTGTTAACAGCCTTCTGTTAATGATTTCAGTAAATTCATGATCCCTTACCTCTTAATGATCATAATCTTAAAATAACTTAATGATTTATTTTCTGATTCCAGTCTTTTTTTCAACTTTTTTTTTTTAACCTATTAAGGTTCTCCACTATTAGAACCAGAGGTTTGAGACACTCCTAAACAAAAGCATTGATTACCAGAAGCCACCATGAGTTTATTCAGTCATATTGGATAAGCTCACTTTTTTTAAATGAAGTATATGAACTGTTGATACATATTACAAACTGATAGGTTACTCTCTCTCCCTCTCTCTCTCTCTCTCTCTGTCAAGCAATAATAATGGATGTATCAGTGGGCTCAAGCTGCCATAGCAAAATACCAAAGAATAGGTGGCTTAAACAAAATAAATTTATTTTGTCATAGTTTTGGAGGCCAAATTCCAAGATCAAGGTGCCATCAGAGTTTTATTTAAAATAAATAAATTGTGTTATTTATTTTAACTTTGGTAGTTTCATTGCATTTATATTCTGTTCTGATACCATCATTCATGTATACATTTAGTCTTTATTGTACATTATGTTGGATTCAATCCTTATCATCTTTTACCATTCATTTTTGAGTTTTTAAGTTTAATCCATTGTTTGATATGATGGGTTTGTTTGACAAGTAATTTGTTCAAGAAGAATTCCTGGGTGTTTTATTTTTTGAATTCTTAAATGCTGAACATATTTTGCTGTATACTTAAACGCTTATCTTAGGCAGAGATTTTAAAAGTCACAAGACTTGGTAAGGGGTTTCTCCATTCTTCTCAGATTGAATGTGCTGTGGAGAAGTCTGAGGCCAGCCTGTAGATGTCTTGCTGCTTCTGACTATTTGCCTGAAGGATTCTTTATCTCTGAACTTCAGTAACTTAACAGGGATATGTCACAATGTTGATCATTCAATATCAGTTTTGCTTTGAAGATGATGCATTGTTTCCAGGGGCAGATTTAGGTCACATTGCATTTCATGGCAATTTTATTTTATTATATTTTACATTGTTTATCATATCCTTATGTTGAAACTTTTTTTTTTGTTTTCTTTCATTATATTTTTCTTCTGCATTTTCTTTGATTGTCTCAAACCTTTATATTTTAATCTGTGCCTTGCTGCTTGTTTCTTTAATATATTTGTATTTCTGTAAAACCTTAGGAGGACTCCATGCTAATCTTTGATTATTGTCAGGAAGGTACTAGATGTCACAATAGTAGGAGACCTTGTAGTTAATTGAATGTCTGAACTCAAAAGCTGCTGATTAGCTGTAGTATTATCCTAGAAGATTTCCCTTAGAACCTTATCCTATGGAACATTTTTAACAGTAATTTGGATAAAGAGGTAGAGGACATAGTCATCAAAGTTTACAAATGATATGAAATTGAGAGAGGACTAGATAGTAAACTTATTGGATGACAGAATTAGAACTGTATTTTTTAACTGGCCAAGATAAAATAGGACGGTCCAAATAAAATAGGACGATATTTAGTGGAGGTACATAGAATATCTTTCTTGAGTTTAAAACATTGAAGAACGAAGGAGACATATCTTAGCTATATACAATGAAGGAAACTTTTGGCACTTTAGATGATAGTGTTCTCAGATAGAGGTCAGCAGGGCAGAATAGATGTCCAAAAGCTAATGCAATCTTAAACTTATTGAATAGAATTCCAGCTTCTACACGTATGGAAGTGAGTCTTCCATTTCATCTTTGGTTTTCTAATCACAGCTATATCATTGTGGAGACTGGACTTTTTTAAAAAGGTAAATTAGAACACATTTAGAGAACAACCATGCTATTGAGAGGCTGCAAGTCTATGAGAAATAATTGAAGAAACTCATGATGATTAATATGGAGAAGGCAGGGAGCTCATAATAGCTGTCTTCAGATATTTGAGAACTCTAGGGTGGAATTGGAATGAGATTTATTCTCTGTCATTCCAAGAAAAAAAGAACTAGTGAGTTGAGTTAATATTAGGAACTGTCAAGAACTATAGAAAGATGAACAAACCTCCCTGGGAAGCAAGTTTCCTGTCCCGAAGCTGTATCAATACAGTCTGGAATGTCATTTGTTTGGGATATTTTGATTGGGAAGGTTCAAACATTAGATTTTCATTTATATGAATATATATAATATGTATAATATAATTTATCCATTTATATAAATTTATAATTTATCTCCATATTTAGAGATAGGTAGATAGATAGATAGGTGGATACTCTGAATTGTATCTTCTAGTAATTGCAAAAGATTTCCCTGTCTAAGAGGTTGTTTCAACTATTTTTATGAACCTTACTGTTTAGTACAGCAGGTTGTTTTCTTTCAGAATGCTTTTTAAATCATCTCATTATAAATGTTTGGTTTTAGTATATCTTGTACCACTGCAATTGAGGAATATTAATTTTTGAAATTTTGTAATAAATACAGTGTAATATTCTGCCATTAGAATTGAAATGTTAATTCTTTGTTATTCACACTTCTCTCAAAGAAAAACATTCAAGAATCAACTGCACAGCTGATAACACTGCATGAAATGTTAGAGGTAAGTGTTTTGTGTAGTTGTTTTGTCTTGAAGATATCTCTTCACTAGTGATTTGTGAACAATTATACATAGGCTTGAAAAAGAAAAAAATGCTGCTTTAGTTCTTAAGGTATACACCAAACTTTATTATATATATTAATTTATCTTAGTATAAAATTAGTTTCTATGTAGTAAGAAAATATTATTTTTTAGAAGAAGATGAAACTGAAGTCTTACTCTTAATCGTGTTCCTGATTATTACTTTAAGAAAAATTTTATGATGTTGTTTAGTATCTACACAGTAAAAGCCTGTGCTGTTACATTGATGTAATCTTTAGTTGGCCAGTCTGTATTCTATCTAAAATGCACAATTGAGTTTAAGGATTCTTTCCACAAAGTTGCAGAACTTCATTCACAGATTTTCCTTAAATAACATCAGCTTCTTTTTTCATAATGTAAGGACGCATTACACCTTTTTCTGCCTGACATTTGCTTTTTATTTTATTTACAAATATCTCTGACCTTTAAAAAAAAGAAGTTTTTGAACTTCAGCCAAATTACCGACTATATTAAATACTTAAATCTTTATATGATGACCTATTGCAGATTGGGTGGAGAGGAAGGTAGTCTATGAAGAGCTATTTAACAATTAATGTGACTTTTTAAAGTCATTGGTAAGTTTAGAATAAAGTGATTTCAGAAAACTTGTTTCACATTGTAATTTTATGCATTGGATGCTAAAGTCTCTATGTATCTAGCTAAATGGTTTTGGTGCCTCAGGATATCTTAATATAGAATATTATTACTTTGGAAAGCAAAATACAATTATTTTTTAGATTGTGATTTGAATCTTTTAACATATTCCTATTTAGTCCAGTTTATACCGAAACCAATGTTTCTCATGGATGACTTGACTTTTTTTTAATAAAAGTTGTTATATATGTGGCAAATATTGACAGTTGTTAACTGGGAAATACATGTGTAATTTTTGAATAATGCACTATGAGATACCATGTAAAACTTAGATTTAGAAACTATTTTTGTCTCCAAGGCTCGTATTATCAATAATAAATATAAACAGAATTTAAACTGCAGTTCAGTGAAGAATAAACCAATATACATGTTTATGTTAAAGTAGAATTTTTAGCATTTAATTATTTCTGGCATCTATTAGAAGTTTGATTAATATAACTGAAGTTAGAAATGAAAAGAAAAATTTTAAATTATATTAAAATAAGCAGTTGCTCTAAAATGGGAATAATATTTAATTATTTTATTATCATACCTAAAAGAAATGAGACCAAGAGCTTTTTTCTCCAGGATGTGGTTCTGAAGTAGCTAAAGTTAGGGAGTTCCCTGGTGGCCTGGTGGTTATGATTCCAAGCTTTCACTGCCACGGCCCACATTCAATCCCTGGTTGAGGAACTGAGATCCCACAAGCCACATGTTGCAGCTAAAAAAAAAAAAAAAGAAATAGCTAAAGTTAATGGCAGATGAAATTATTTCAAGAATTGAGATGTAAAAAAAAAAAAAAAAAAGAATTGAAATGTTGATATTATTATGAAATGTGATTGAGATGAGAGCTTTATAGTTTTATTTCTATGGTACTTTATATTTGTATAAATTGTATTTTTCCTTTTCTGTGTTTCTTAATATAATATAGTTAAAGCTTTGGCTTGGCAATTCAGAGATATGGAGTCTAATCCATGATCTATTACTAATTATGTGCCCCTTGAGGAATCTTTTAACCCTTCTGGATTCTGGTTTTGTAATTTGTGAAGGCACTTTGTGGGAGCTGAGGAGGTAGAGTAATAATTGATACATATTTAGCATTTTTCAGTATGTTTCATAAAACATTAGTGTTTGAAGAATTTTAAATGTGTGTTTCTTAAAAAAACTTTTTTAATGCCAGTGGATCTGGGATATACAGGTGATTCTGAGTGCACATTGGCAGTCTTTCTCCAGCTTATATAACCATAGAACCCTGTTTCTCCACACTAAGAGCATCCTTAGGGAGACCAATTCCATGGAATGTAGTTTGGGAAATGTTAGTCTTATATAATTTACTACAGATACTCAAAACGTCCCAATTTGTGGTTGTAACCCCTCAATATCCTTAGTGAAGAAATCAAAGATATTTAAGATAATTTGAAGGAAATGATGCTGATAGAATTGTTTCAAAGATTTATCAGATGAATAGGTGTTTTTTGGGGGAAGAGTAGCATTGGTGATTTCTCTTTCCCCCAAATATTAAGATATGTATGCTGTTTTTGAACTTTTGAGTATTTAAGTTTTTTATTTTTAAGAAATGGTTATAACCAATCTTGTAATATAAGCAAATTATTAATCCTAAGAGAAGTGAGAGAATTGTAAGTGCCTTTTAACTAGTTTTTAGGAATTTTAAAAGTTAAGGTGCAAAGATTCATTTTAAAGCTATTTCCATTCACTAATATTTGTTTTTTAAAAAAAGAAAATCAACTGTTTAAGTTAATACATAGAAATTATGATATAAACAATTACTCAAAGAGAAAAGACATTAACATTCTTTGATAAGAAACTTCATTAATGTTTTATTATAGCTGTATCAGTTTTTTTCCAAGTAAGGTATATTTTGAATGATTTTTTTTCTAGATTCTTTTAAATAGATTATTTGATGTTCCACATGACCCATATGTCAAAATTAGTGATTCTTTTTGGCCACCTTATATTGAGCTGCTCCTGCGTAATGGAATTGCCTTGAGACATCCAGAAGATCCAACCCGAATAAGATTAGAAGCCTTCCATCAGTAAAAAGATGGTCTTTTTTTCACACGTACTTAAAGAATCTTGTCATTCAAGGATAATGGAAACACTGAGAATTACTTGGATAAGGAACATTATTTGCAAATCAAAGCACATAGTCCATCTTCCTTTTGTGCTTAAAATGACTCATGCTGCCATCCACTATTCATTTAAAAATGGTCCTTTCGCAGTCAGTCATTGCTTTGGTATTTTCAACTGGGTGGACAAGAATGCAAGTGAAAAATATTCTAGACTTAATTATTACAAAACTTTAAATATACCTTACTTCTGCAATATTCTTTGGAAAATTCGTTGTTAATTTATGATATTGATAATGTAATATTTTTCTTTTAAAATTTATGACAGTTTCCTTTATGCATTTGATTTCCATTTGGTGCTTACATCCTTTAAATTTACAAATTGTAATGGAAAGGCCATTTAATTTGCAGGAGGTTTAAAAATTGACTTAGTATCTTAATGTAGAAGGAAGCATAATTTAAAAGCATTTAGTAAATCTGTTCCATGTATAATGCCATATTTCTAGATTTGTTAAAAATTTGAATGTTAAAAAAACTAATGGATAAAGGTAGCATGAAAACTATATTTTAATGTGTATTATATTACAAGTGATGATATATATTAAATCATTCTTGATTCTGTTAATTATTACTAACAATACTGTGTTCATAAAATTTTGTTAATCCTCTGTGACTTTCCTGTAAATAAAATTCTCATTTAAAAACTCTAGCTTTTTTGGGGATGTGGCATGATATTTTAATAAACTAAATAGCCTTTTTCATAGGTAGATAAATGATGGTATTATAGAACTACATATAAGCTAAACTAGAGAATTCCAAATACTTTTTGTATCGTTAGTTTTCTAAGATGACTTAGTGTATACTTTTATTTTTGAAAATGCTTTCTACTGCATTATAGTATCCAAGTTTCTTGTTTACCTTAAATACTTCATCTTTTTTAAAGTAGGCAAAAACTATTCCGAGTATACCCTGTTCCATTTATAGAAAATACAAATACTGTTATATTTTAGAAAATGTGTAAGTTCTTTTATGGGAAGATGACATACAAAAGTACCTTCCTAGAATACTCTAGTTGGGAGTCAAAGGATTGAGCAACTTATTATTCCTCAGAGTTACTGGAGAAAGGAAAAATGGTGCTAGCAGTATAAGTCTGACAATAATTCTGTCTGACAAGAGCAGATAATACTGTTGTCTGTGAGCTTCTCTGTGTTGCAAATTACAGTAAGAAATAGATAAAGGCAATAAACAACTTGATGATTTATTTGGCAAGTCTTGATTTCACATACATCTATTGGTTTGAATCTTTTTACTGTAGCATCTTGTGTAAAGTTTTAAAGAAAACTGTGATGATTGCATCCTACTTCTTAATTTGTTAACCCAGCCTTCTAACATAGCATGATTTTTTTGCCCACTTTTCATCTCAATCATAAACAACGTAAATTATAGCAGAATTAGTCTTGATTTGTACTCCATCTAAGCTTACAACCCTTGAAGGTTTTTTTTTTGTGGCTTTGAGAATGTTGGAGAAAATGTTTCAAGTTCTGAGAACCTATATGTGGGGGCCATCACTACAGATCCCAGGAACATTGAGGGTAATAAAAGAATATTTTGAATAACTCTGTGCCCACAGATGTTATAACTTAGATGAAATGGACCAATTCTGTGAAAGACACAATCTACTAAAACTCACACAAGGAAAAATAGCCACTTTGCATAGCCTATATATTAAAGAAATTGAATCAATAATTAATAAGCTTTCAAAACAGAAGACATCAGGCCCAATGGTTTCACTGGTGCATTCAAGAAGAAAGTGATGACAATTCTGTGTTCCAAAAAATAGAAACTAATTCATTCTATGAGGCCAGCATTATCCTAATACCAAAACCAGACAAAAACATTACATTACCCTAATACCAAAACCAGACAAAAACATTACATTACCCTAATACCAAAACCAGACAAAGGCATTGCAAGAAAGGAAAACTACAAACAGATACCTTTCATGAACATAGGTACAAACATCCTCAACAAAATAATCAAATTCAACAATGTAATACAAAAAATTATGCATAACAGCCAAGTGGTATTTATTCCAAATATCCAAAACTGGTTCAGCATTCAAAGATCAATTAATGAAATCCAACATATCATCAGACTAAAATAGAAAAACCATATGACCATACCAATAGATTACAAAAAATCTATATGACAAAATCAGATAACACATTCATGATGAAAACTCTCAGCAAGCTAGGAATAGAAAGGAATTTCCTTAGCTTGATAAAGAACATCTACAATCTGATGCATTATTACTTATTCTTTAAAAAAAAAAATTCAGAAAACTTACAGCTAACATACTTAATTGTGGGAAACTAGATGCTTTCCCTCTAAGATCAGGAAGAAGGCAAGAATGTCTCCTCTCACCAGTGCTAGTCAGCATTGTACTGGAAGTTCCACCTAATGCAGCAAGACAAAAAAACATCCCAAGAACCAACAAAAAATCTCTTGGAACTAAAGACCAATTACAGCAAGGTTGCAGGATACAAAGTTAGCATAGTAAAGTCATTTGTTACCTATATACCTGAAATTCGAAACATTATTACATTAACATCAAAAATATGTACAAGACTTATATGAGGAAACCTACCGAAGTTATAAAAGAAATCAAAGAAGATCTAAATAAATGGAAACATATTCCATGTTTATGGGTAGTGAAACTCCATATTGTTAAAAGTCTCAATTCTTTTCCAAATTGATTTATAGGTCTAATGTAATCCCAATCAAAATGCCAGCAAGTTACTTTGTGGAAATCAACAAATTGATTCTAAATTTATATGGAAGGAAAAAAGACCCAGAATAGCTGCCCATAATATTGAAGAAGAACAAAGTGGAAGGACTGACAGCAACCTTAAGACTCACTATAGAGCTATAGTAACCGATACTGTGAAATTGGTGAAAAATCAGACAATAGATCACTGGAACAGAATAGAGAGCTCAGAAGTAGACCCATACAAATATGGTCAGCTGATCTTTGACAAAGAGGAAAGGCAAGCAACCCAATGGAGAAAGCTTAGTCTTTTTCAACAAATGGTGGTAGAACAACTGTACATGCACTTGCAAAAAAAGGAAGAAAAACTGGTCACTGATAATACTGACATTATACCTTTAACAAAAATTAACTAAAAATGGATCATAGACCTAAATGTAAAATGCACAACTATAAAACTTCTAGAAAATAACATAAGAGAAAATCTAGTCTGACCTTGAGTTTCGTGAAGACTTTTTAGATAAAACACCAAAAGCACAATCCATGAAAGAAAAAAATTGATAAGTTGGATTTTATTAAAATTAAAACATTATGCTCTGTTAAAGACACTGGTAGAATGAAAAAAATAAGCCACAGATTGGGAGAAAATGTGCAAAACACATATCTAAAAAGATAACACAGAACTCACCAAAATATACAAAGAACTCTTAAAACTTAATGAGACAACAAACATCCCAATTAAAAAGAGGGGAAAATGACTAAATTGACACCTCACCAAACAAGATAAACAGATGGCAAATAAGCAGGTGAAAAGATCTCCACATTGTGTGTCATCAGGGAAATGCAAATTAAACAAAAGTGAGATGCCACTACACACCTATCAAAATGACCAAAACTCAGAACATTAACAACATCAAATGCTGAGAAGAATGTGGAGCAACAGGAACTCTCATTGATTGCTGGTGGGAATGCAAAATGATACAGTCACTTTGGAAAAAAAAGTATATTCTAAGAATACTCTCACTATACAACCCACAAATTGTGCTTCTTGGTATTTACCCAAATGAGTTGAAAACTTATGTTCACACAAAATCCTGCACACCAATGTGTATAGCAGCCTTTTTCATAATTGCCAAAAATTGGAAGCAATCCAGATGTTCTTCAATAAGTGAATGGACAAATCATGGGACATCCATATAATGGTTTATTCAGACATGAAAAGAAATGAGCTATCAAGCCACGAAAAAACAGAGGAAACATTAATACATATTCCTAAGTGAAAGAAGCCAATCTGAAAAGGCTACATACTATATGATTCCAGCTGTATGATATTCTTGAAAAGACAAAAGTATGGAGACAGTTAAAAAATCAGTGGTTGCCAGAGGTTGTGGTTTTGGAGAATTTGTAGGAAGGAGGGCAGGGAAGGGTGGGGTGAATAGGTGGAGTACAGGGGATTTTTAGGACAGTGAAACTATTCTTTATGATACTGTAATGGTGGATACATAACATTATGCATTTGTCAAAATCCATAGAACTATAATACAAAGAATGAATCTTAATGTAAACTATGGACTTTAGTTAATAATAATGTATCGGTATTAGTTCATCGGTTGTAACAAGTGTAACACAAATACAAGATGTTAATGATAGTGGAAACTATAGGCAAGGGGAAAGGGGGTATATGGGAACTAAGGAATTTGGGGAAAGAATTTTCTTACTGATTGAAAAAATTCTCAGGAAGAGATGGCTTCTCTTGTTCTGGTGAATGTTATTTGGTCTGCATGAAACATCTGGAACTCTTTAGCCATTCTGTAATCATTAGGAGAGCTGCCATGGACAAATCTGGCATATTTAGTATGGCAGAGTCTCAAAAAAGAGCAAATCGTAATGTTATTGAACTGGGGAATTAATTGACCCTAGAGCTGCCATACTGGGGAGCATGATTTACAAGATAATAAAATTTCCTTCTGGTTTAATCAATTGAGACAGGTTTTTCATGTTTCTTGAAACTGAAGACATTCTATCTGGTAGCAACATTCCACCAAACCATTAAATGGAACTTTCACTCTCGCTGAAATTAATTTTATGGAACAGTCTGACAAAGACTTTAAAAATGTGTATTTTGAGGTTGCTGGAAGAAATAAATTTCTTCCATTTAAAAAGGGCTAGTCATTGTAACACAAAAATAGGAACAAATGAAACAACAGTTGGTTATGAAAAGGAATTAATTATAAATCCCATATCTGATTAAATATAATAATTTAAATACAAATTCTACAAGTAGGATAAACTCTTGACTGGATAAAGACTGAATTAATGAAAGATAATTTGAAGAATTCATCCAGAAAAATAAAGAGAAAAAAATTATGAAGCACAGACAAAAGAGATAGAGAACAAGTTGAGGCACTTCACCAACATAGAAGTTCCTGATGAAAAGAATAGCAGGAATGATAGATAAGCAATATTTGAATAGATAATAGCTGAAAATTTTTCTGCAGAGCAGCCAAAAACCTCAGAAAAACATGCATACTGAATACTGTGTAGGATAAACCACACCATCAAACGGTTTAGTGAAGCTGTAAAATATCAAGAAGAAAGAATTTTCAAAGATACTAAAGAGAAAAGACAGTTTACCAAGATGGAAATAGCAATTATATTGTTCACCTGCAAAAATAAATGTTGGTGCTGAGGGAAAAGAAAGACCATCAGCCTAAAATTCCATAACCAGCTAAACTACTATTCAAGAATGAAGACAAAATAAATTTTCTGACAAATAAAAACTAAAAACCTTTCCCACAACATACTCTCCCTGAAAGAACTGTTAGCAGACATACTTCTATAAGAAGAAAAGTTAATCTAGGAGGAGGATGGGGCATAAACAGTCATGAACGTGTCAATTTATTTAATGTCAGTTATGAAAGGAAGACATTTAGAAAGAAAAAGTGTTTCTGCAAAAGATGTTGCGAAGATATCATACTTCAGAATATCTGGCTATTCAAATTAAAAAATACAACCTATGTTTAAAGGAAAAATCCCTACAGGGTTACCACGTTTGTATTAGCCTGTTCATAGTGGGGAAAAATAGCAATTTTTTTTACATCATCATATGCATGTATCTTTAGGCATCAGTATTGCAGAAGTAAGGAATAAAAATTTGGTAGGAAGTTAATTTGGGGGAAATATTCAAGGTTTTTTGAAGATGAGATAGGATTTCCCTCTTAATTTTGGCTTATCTTAGGGTATAAAGTGTTTGTTTTGACTGTGGAGCATGATATGCGTTCTAACTGTTAATGGCAGCAGAGCAAAGGGTTGTTTCTGCTTCAGGACCATTGAATACTATAAAGAAACCAATGACTTTTGCTTTTTTGTAAGAAAAAAATGTATAGCAAGTAGGCAAAAAATTTCTTTAGGAGAATATAAAGAGCTCTAAACATAAAAGAACAAGAATTGAAATAGATTATATTAAAATTCGGAATTTCTGTCTATAAAAAAGGAAAACACTTTGAGAGAGAGTTGGAAGGCAACCCATAAAATGGGAGAAATTATTTACAACAAAGAACTCTAATCTGAGATATATAAAGTGTGCCCCAAAATCAACAAATAGAAGACATTCATCCCAATTAAAAATTACATTGGTAAAAAGACTTAAGAGACGCTTCATAGTAGAGAATAAATATCTTTTTTTTTTTGAGAATGAGTATCTTGAAAATGTTTTTAAAAGCAAGGAGAAAGAGCTTCTTAGTTCATTCTGGCTGCCTTAAGAAAACACCAAAAATTGGGTAACTTATAAACAAGACATTTATTTCTCACTGTTCTGGAGGGTGGAAGTCTGAGATCAAGGTGCCAACATGGTCAGGTGAGGGCCTTCTTCCTGGATCACAGCCAGTGACTTCTTGCTATCTCCTCATATGGTGGAAGGGCTGAGGGATCTCTGTATGGTCTTTTTTATAAGAACACTCATCCCTTTTATGAGGGTTTTACCCTCATGACCTAAGCACCTCCCAAAAGCCCTAGCTCCTAATACCATCACATTGGGCATTAGGATTTCCAGAGGTTGGGAGTGATCAACTGAATTGAATGTTGTTGGGAGATCAAGTAAGCACTACAAAATTGACCACAAGATTTCTCAACATGGATGTCTGAAAAATCATTATTTAGACTTCACTGAGTTCTCTATTATTTGGAGCACATAGTACTTACAATATATGTCACTAAATTATGTAACTTATTGCAGTTTGTCTGTAACTTTATTGGGGGAAGGAACCTTGCCTTTTATCTTTATACTTCTTTGCCCTTCACACAATGCTAAAGAGTAGGCAATGGCTATTGGCATATCAAGGTCTTTGCTGTTAGCTCAGTGATATTTCTTTCTTTCTTTCTTTCCTTTCTTTCTTTCTTTCTTTCTTTCTTTCTTTCTTTCTTTCTTTCTTTCTTTCTTTCTTTCTTTCTTTCTCTCTCTCTCTCCCCCCCTCCCCCTCTCTCTCCCTCCCTCCCTCCCTCCTTCCCTTCCTTCCTTTCTTTCTTCATTCATTTTTGGCTGCATTGGGTCTTCATTGCTGCTCGTGCGCTTTCTCTACTTGTGGCAAGCAGGGACTACTCTTCGTTGTGGTGCGCAGGCTTCTCATTGAGTGGCTTCTCTTGTTGTGGAGCACGGGATTTAGGAGTGTGGTCTTCAGTAGTTGTGGCACGCAGGCTCAGTAGTTGTGGCTTGCAGGCTCTAGAGCACAGGCTCAGCAGTTGTGGAACATGGGCTTAGTTGCTCCGTGGCATGCAGGATCCCCCCAGACGAGGGCTCAAACCCGTGTCTCCTGCATTGGCAGGCGAATTTCCAACCACTGAGCCACCAGGGAAGTACTAGCAGGTGTTAACATTTTATGATAATAATTCAGGTTGTTTTGTTTCTCAAACAAAATTTTATAGATTTAGTTGATTCTCACTTTGTGCTCCTCCTTAATTGCATCCTCTTCTTTCTCTGCCAGGTAACTATGATCAAGATACCATATGTTCTTCCTCTGCATACTTTGGTAAGTTTGAGATATATATTTGGTGTTAAAAATATTTATAATTAAAACTTTATATAAATTATCATATATATACAGCCTATCCCAGTTTGAATCATAATGTATCCTATTGCAGCATTTCAAATTAATGTTATATAATTTACCCATGTTGACATGTGTGGATTTTGTTCATCATTTAACTGCCAAATAATACTCCATTGTAGAAATGGATCACAGCTGTTTTGTCCCCTATTGATAATCATTTAGGTTGTTTCCATTTATTCACTGCTACACATAGTGTTGCCTTAATTATTAATGGGGATTCTCATGTGCAAGAATCTTGTAAGGTTATATATTTAAAAATGAAATAGCTGGGTCAAAGATGCACATCTTCCTCTGTATTAGATATTGCCAAATTTGTTCTTTGTGGTGTTTGCACTTAATTTACACTTCCATCAATGCTATGTTAGATATCACCTCACACCAGTCAGAATGGCCATCATCAAAAAGTCTACAAACAATAAATGCTGGAGAGAGTGTCAAGAAAAGGGGACCCTCCTACTCTGTTGGTGGGAATGTAAATTGGTGCAGCCACTATGGAGAACAGTATGGAGGTTCCTTAAAAAACTAAAAACAGAGCTACCATATGATCCTGCAATCCCACTCCTGGGCATATATATGAAGAAAACTATAATTCAGAAGGATACATGCACCCACAATGTTCGTTGCAGCACTGTTTTCAATAGCCAAGACATGGAAGCAACCTAAATGTCTATCGACAGATGAATGGATAAAGAAGATGTGGTATATATATACAATGGAATATTACTCAACCATTAAAAAGAATGAAATGATGCTATTTGCAGCAACATGGATGGACGTGGAGATAATCATACTAAGTGAAGTTAAGTCAGACAGAGAAAGACAAATATCATATATCACTTATATGCAGAATCTAAAAAAAATGATACAAATGAACTTATTTACAAAACAGAAACGGACTCACAGACTTAGAGGATGAACTTACAGTTACCAGGGAGGGAGGGTGGGTAGGTGGGATAGATTGGGAGTTTGGGATTGACATATACACACTGCTATATTTAAAACAGATAACCAAAAAGGACCTACTGTATAGCATAGGGCACTTTGCTCAATATTCTGTAATAACCTAAATGGGAAAAGAACTTGGAAAAAGAATAGATACATGTATATGTATAACTGAATCACTTTGCTGTATACCTGAAACTAACACAACATTGTTAATCAACTATACTCCAGTATAAAATAAAAATTAAAATAAATAAATAAGAAAAAAAGAAAGGGAAAAAACCAAACAACAATATACAAGATATTCCATTTGCCCAATCCTCCCAAACAGTTGCTATTATCAAATTTTAACATTTTTGCCACTCTGATGAAAGAGAAACATTTCCATTTCCATGATTGCTAGCAAAATTGAACATTTCATTCTCATTTATTCGTCATTAGGTTTTTTCTCCTGCAACTCTCCTGTTTATGCCATTTTCTTATTTTTTATTTTTTTGGGGCTGTCCCTTATAGATTTGTGAGAGTTCCTTCAATATTCTCGATATTTATTATGATTCATTTATATGTGTTACAAATTTTTCTCCCACTTTCTGGCTTATATTTTCACTTTTTAATGTTTTTAAAATTTTCATTTAATAAATTTAAACTTATCAATCTTTTCCTTTATGCTTTGAGCCTTTGCACATTACTTAAGAAACCCTATAATAGTCTTTCAAAAGATTAGAAAATATTTATTTTAACAATGTCAAATTCAAATCCAGTCTCATTGAAAGAATAAAATATTTTGTGTATTGAATCTGGTTTTAATGTCTGGGAGGTAAATTCAAAACTCATCATCTTTAGAGATAGTCACCTGCTCCAATTTAATAATTTCAAACAAGCATAAAATCACAATTCTTCATCTCATTTTTTTCTGAAAATACAAGAGAACAGTCTAATTTTAAGACATGCCTTGGTTTTTAACTAAAAAAAAATTAAAGTGCATGCTAATATATTAAAAAATTGTAAGGTAGAAGTTTATTCTTACCTGTAAAATGTTCTCAGTCCCTATTCTTTGACTCTCAGTCTCTTCTGCCTTTCTGTTTCTCAGTCTCTGAAATAAATACACACATGCATTCAGGCATACATATATACAAGTTCCTTCCTCTCCCATATTTCCACTTATTCCATCTTTGATTTCCTGAAAGGGCCCATTCATTTATATTTAATTTGATTTCTAAAGACTGATAGCAAAGCTTTTTTTAGGTAGGGGGTTTCCTATCACCTCCACTTTGCCCATAATCTTCATTTCTTTTTTAAATTTATTTTTATTTTTTTTTTAAAGCCAAGGTGTCTCCCACTGAGAGGTGAGTGCTTTAATTCTATACACTCTTTTTCTATTCTTTTCCATTACGGTTTATCACAGGATGTTGAATGTAGTTCCCTGTGCTATACAGTAGGACCGGGTTGTTTATCCATTCTATATGTAATAGTTTGCATCTACCAAACCCCAAACTCCCAGTCCATCCCTCCCCCACCCCCACACCCCCTTCATTTCTTAATTAAACAGAGAATGAGAAGGAAAGCTGGAGGAAAATTTTTTCAAAGAATTTCTATTGCAACTTAAATTCATTCAGGGTTTGATTTAAATTTGTTTCATATAATTCAATTAAGAAATAATGCCTGTGTAGTGCACTAAAACACTTCCATGCTGTATATAATATTAGGATGGCAAGATATTAATATAGCATTTGTATTGCAAGATAAGAAATGAGGAGGAGCCAATAGATTGAGTTAGACGGTTACATGGGTAGGTTCTGTTTGTGAAAATTCATTACACAAAACTTTTCATCAAATTATATATTTATGTACTTTATGAATATTCTACTTCAATAAGAAGTTTTTAAAGACATAAGAGATCAACCTAATGCAATGTATAGATCCTGATTCCAATAAAAATGGTTTTTTTAAACCTTTATTTGCAATTGAGGAAATCTAATATTTGACAAAATTAAGGAATTATTATTGTTTTAAGAGTCATAGTGGTATAGTAGTGGTTATTTTTTTAGTCCTTATATTTTAGAAATACAGGTAAATATTTAATGGATGCAACAGAATGTTATCTGACATTGGCTTTAAGGTAATCCAGTGGGGTGGAACAAGTAATGGGGAAAAACTGGTCTGGTTTGACACTTATTGAAACTGGATAATGGATACATTGAGATTCATTGTACTATTTTTCTTCTTTTGAATGTGTCTGAATTTTCTGTAATGCAGTGAAAATGTACACTTACACACACACATATACACACATACAAAGTTAAATTGAGAATTCATCAATTCTCATGCTGATAATTTTTCACCCTAACTCATAGTTTTTCTTGATTTAGTCATTTGGAGAAAAGGAATCTCTGGGAAATTTTTCATTACTCTGTTTAGACACAGGATGGCACTCTTTGAATAAGTAATTAGCCAAAGTCCACTTCTCATTGAATAAGCTCCTTTCCTTTACAATGC